>NC_084850.1:52803797-53113129 GCF_033115175.1 Lepus europaeus
AGCCTGGCTTTTGTTTGTATGTTGAACCTCACCTCTACCATGCAATGTACTCAGGCAAGAAGCCCCTCTTTCACCTTAAGCTAATAGTCTAATTTGTATAAGGATAAGTCAGTTGGGTGACTGCATTTCTTTGGCTAAGGCTTGACCTAGATTTGGGTATTTGATTCAATTATGGCTGGATTTCTAAGAGAGTTTTCTTTGTTATTAAAAAGAGATAGAAAAGAAGAAACATTTCACTTTTTGCCTATGGATGTTGTCATTTGCATGTAGTACTAAGACTTAGGTAGCCATTTTGGAACTACAAGGAAAATCAACCTAAGAGATGCAGCCTCCAAGTTGAGAATGGCATAAACTGGGTCCTTCATAACATCTTTAAACCACTGAACTAATCAATCAGAGAGGTACTCAACCTCTAGGCTTCTGGTTGTATAAGATCACCCTGTTTTGTTAACCCACATTTAGTCATGTTTTTCTGTTACAAGAAGCTGAAGGCCTAAATGACAGCAATTTCTAAAATATAAATTACTAAAATTAAACCACAGAGATAGAAAAGCTGAACAGAGTAATCATCATAACGTAAATGAAAACAATTTGAAATATCTACCAATTAAAAGTCACTTAGCTCAGGTGGTTTCTTAACTGTATATAGAACTTCAAAAATGCAGTCAGTTCTCTTGATACTGAAATATTTCAGATCATACAAAAAGAATGAACACTCAATGAATTCTACAGGGCTAGTATAATCTTAATGCCAAAATCTGATAAAGATATCCCCAAATGAAAACTATAGACACATTTTAATGGTGACAATAGCTTCAAAAATTCTAAATAAAATGTTAGCAAATTGAAACCAGTAATATATTTGAAGAATAATACACTATGGCCATGTAGAATTTATCCTATGAATGCAGTTATGTTTTTTTTTCTTTTCTTTTGTTAAAACTTTTATTTAATAAATTTCCAAAGTACAACTTTTGGATTATAGTTGCTTCCCCCCCCATAACCACCCTCCCACCCAAAACCAACCCATCTCCCACTCCCTCTCCCATCTCATTCTTCATCAAGATTCATTTTAAATTATCTTTATATACAGAAGATCAATTTAGTATATACTAAGTAAAGATATCAACAGTTTGCACCTACACAGAAACAGAGTATAAAGTACTGTTTAAGTACTATTTATACCATTAATTCACATAGTACAACATATTAAGGACAGAAATCCTACATGGGGAGTAAGTGCACAGTGATTCCTGTTGTTGATTTAACAATTGACACTCTTATTTATGGTGTCAGTAATCACCCTAGGCTCTTGTCTTGAGCTGCCAATGCATGGAAGCCTTTTGAGTTCACCAACTTTGATCTTATTTAGACAAGGCCATAGTCAAAGTGGAAGTTCTCTCCTCCCTTCAGAGAAAGGTACCTCCTTTTTTGATGGCCCGTTCTTTCCACTGGAATCTCACTCACAGAGTTCTTTCACTTAGTTGTTGTTGGTTTTTTTTTTTTTTGCCAGAGTGTCTTGGCTTTCCATACCTAAAATACTCTCATGGGCTCTTCAGCCAGATCCAAATGCCTTAAGGGCTGATTCTGAGGTCAGAGTGCTGTTTAGGACATCTGCCATTCTATGAGTCTGCTGTGTATCCTGCTTTTCTCTGAAGGGAGGACAGAACTTACATTTTGACTATGACCTTGTCTAAATAAGATCGGAGTTGACGAACTCAAAAGGCTTCCATGGCCTTGGCAACTCATGACAAGAGCCTAGGGTGATTACTGACACCATAAATAACAGGAGTCACTGTGCACTTACTCCTCATATAGGATCTCTGTCCTTAATGTGTGGTACAATGTGAATTAATGCTATAACTAGTACTCAAATAATACTTTAAGCTTTGTGTTTCTGTGCAGGTGCAAACTGTTGAAATCTTTACTTAATATATACTAAATTGATCTTCTGTAGATAGAGATAATTGAAAGTGAATCTTGATGTGAATGGAAGGGGAGAGGGAGCGGGAGATGGGATGGTTGCGGGTGGGAAGGAAGTTATGGGGGGGAAAGCCACTGTAATCCAAAAGCTGTACTTTGGAAATTTATATTTATTAAATAAAAATTTAAAAAATAAATTCAGAAATAAAAAAGGAAATACATGAATCTATACATACAAGTAGCTCAAAGAATTCCAAGGAGCAACTCAAAGAGATGCATACTGAGACATACTATAATCAAACTCTCAAGAGCCAAAGATGAAAGAAGGATATTGAAATCCATTAATGAAGTTAATTGTCACATTAAAGGGCTCCTCAATAAGATTAACATCTGATTTCTCTTCCCAAACCATGGAGATCAGAATGCTGTGGATGACAGCAAAACAAAACAAAATTAAAAATCTTCTAAATCAGGAATTTACATCTTCCAAAACTACCCTTAAAGTAGAAGACAAAATTAAGACATGCTGAGATAAACAAAATATGATGGAACTTGTTACCAATAAACTTGCCCTGTAAGAAATGATAGAGGCACACTTTCAGGCTTAATGGCAATCTGAAGCCATATGAAAAAGTAGAGAACACTTGTAAATAGAATTACAAAGCTAAATTTAAATCCAGTATTCTAGTACCTTTGGTTTCTAAGTTTTACTTTTTCTATCTGACTTAACGGACAAATGCATAAAACATAAATTCTTCATTTATGTTAGTGGATACATGATATAAACATCTAAGTTCTGACAAAAACAACATAGAAAGGAAGTAATGGAGCTGAAAAAGAACAGTTTATTATGTAATTGAAACTAAATTGTTATTAATTAAAACTAATTTGATTTCTCTGCCCTTCTCCAAACCTGGGAAATTTTCTGCTAGTATCTCACTAAAAAGGCCTTCTAATCCCTTCTCCCTCTCCATGCCTTCAGGAACTCCTAGAACCCGAATGTTGGGTTTTTTTAATAGTATCCTGTAGATTCCCAACAATATTTTTTAGATTTCTAATTTCTTCTTCTTCTTTTGGTTTGACTGTATACTTTCCTGTGCTCTGTCTTCTAAGTCCGATATTCTCTCTTCTGCTTCACCCATTCTGTTTTTAAAGCTCGCTAATGTGTTTGTAATTTGATCTATTGAATTCATTTCATTATGATTTCTGGTCACTATAACAGTTTCATGTTCTGCTAGTTGTTTCATTTCATTTTGATTCCTCCTTAATATTTCATTTTCACGAGAGAGATTTTCTATCTTGTCTATTAAGGATTTCTGTAGTTCAAGAATTTGTTTTTGAGAACTTCTTAGTGTTCTTATCAATTTTTTGAGATCCACTTCTTGCATTTCTTCTATCTCATCATCTTCGTAATCTTGAATTGGGGTGTCTTTTTCATTTGGGGGCATCATAGTGTTTCCCTTGTTCTTGTTACCTCGGTTTTTGCGTTTGTTGTTTGGCATATTGGAGATATTCTTTGGTTTCTTCACTGTGGTGTTTTTTCTTGTTATACTATGACTCTAGATTAAGTGGACTGTCTGCTTTCGATGGGGCCTTAGAGGCTTGAGATGGGTGTGGCCTGAGAGCTGTGTTTGGTTCCTCAGGGTTGAGGGTGTGCCAAAGGTGACACTCCCAGGTTAGGCGTGGTAAATCTCTCTCTTTCTTTCTTTCTTTTTTTTTTGATGATTCAAAAGGGAAGTCAATATGCTGATAACTCTCAAGTTCAGGTCTCTAGCTCTCAAGAGCAACCTCCAGATACTGACTTGATCTTGCCTCCTCATGTACCAACAAAAACTTCAAACATCAACATATTCAAATGTGACATTATCTCCCATTGCCTTTCCTTGAATCCTTCACCTTATAATTATGGGATTTATTTCTACCATTTGCTATTTGTTTTCTATAAGTCTTATGTAATTTTTTTCATTTAAGTCCTTCATTATTGTCTTCTTTTGTGTTTGACTTTTGTAATTTTAGTGAGAAAATAGCAGAAAATTTCGCAGGTTTGGAGAAGGACAGAGACATCCTAGTACAGGAAGCTTATAGAACCCCTAGTATACATGACCAAAAGAGATCCTCACCACGACAAGTTGTAATGAAACTCACCACAGTGAAACAGAAAGAAAAGATCCTAAAATGTGCAAGAGAGAAACGTCAGATTACTCTCAGAGGATCTCCAATTAGACTCACAGCAGACTTCTCATCAGAAACCCTACAAGCTAGGAGGGAATGAACATTAATGGCCTGAACTGTCCAGTTAAAAGACACTGATTGGCTGAATGGGTTAAGGAACAAAACCCATCTATTTGCTGCTTACAAGAAACACATCTTTCTAACAAAGATGCATACAGACTGAAATTGAAAGGCTGGCAAAAGATATACCATGCCAACAGATATGAAAAAAGAGCGGGCATAGCCATCTTAATATCGGACAGCATAAACTTCAACACAAAAACTGTTGAGAGAGACAAAGAGGGGCACTATATAATGATTTTTTTGACAGGCAGAGTGGACAGTGAGAGAGAGAGAGAGAGACAGAGAGAAAGGTTTTCCTTTTCTGTTGGTTCACCCTCCAATGGCTGCTGCTGCCAGTGCACTGCGCTGATCCAAAGGTGAGAGCCAGGTGCTTCTCCTGGTCTCCTATGGGGTGCAGGGCCCAAGCACTTGGGCCATCCTCCACTGCACTCCCGGGCCGTAGCAGAGAGCTGGCCTGGAAGAGGGGCAACCAGGATAGAATCCAGCGCCCCGACCAGGACTAGAACCCGGTGTGCTGGTGCCGCTAGGCGGAGGATTATCCCGTTGAGCCACAGCGCCAGCCTAGCACTATATAATGATTAAGGGATCAATTCAACAGGAAGATATAACGATTTTCAATGTATATGTACCTAATTACAGGGCACCGGTTTATTTAAAATACTTGTTAAGGGACTTAAAGGGAGACTTAGACACCAATACAATAGTACTGAGGGACTTCAATACTCCCCTCTCAGAGATAAACAGATCAACAGGACAGAAGTTCAACAAGAAGAGAGAAGATTTAAATGACACTACAGCCCAAATGGACCTAACAGATAAAACAGCACTTTTCATCCTACAAAGAAAGCATTTACATTCTTCTCAGCAGTACATGGAACCCTCTCTAGGACTGACCACATACTAGGCCATAAAGCAAGTCTCAGCAAATTCAAAAGAATTAGAATCATACCATGCAGCTTCTCAGACCATAGTGGAATGAAGTTGGAAATTAGCAACTCGGGAATCCCTAGAGCATATGCAAACACATGGAGACTGAACAACATGCTCCTGAATGAACAATGGGTCATTGAAGAAATTAAAAGAGAAATCAAAAATTTTCTGGAAGTAAATGAGGATAACAGCACATCATACCAAAACCTATGAGATACAGCAAAAGCAGTGTTAAGAGGAAAGATTATATCAATAGGTGCCTACATCAAGAAATTGGAAAGGCACTAACTAGATGAGCTTTCAAGCCATCTCAAGGATCTAGAAAATGTGCCGCAAACCAGACCCAAAGCTAGGAGAAGAGAAATAATTAAAATCAGAGAAGAAATCAACAGGATTGAATCCCCCCCCAAAAAATTACAAAAAATCAGCCAAACGAGGAGTTGGTTTTTTGAAAAAATAAACAAAATTCACACTCCATAGGCCTAACTAACTAAAAAAAGAAAAGACCCAAATCCATAAAATCAGAGATGAAAAAGGAAACATAACAACAAGAATCATCAGAAATTACTATAAGGACTTGTTTGCCAACAAACACTGAAATCTATCAGAAATGGATCGATTCCTGGACACAAACAACCTACCTAAATTGAACCAGGAAGACATAGAAAACCTAAACAGGCCCATAACTGAGACAGAAATTGAAACAGTAATAAAGGCCTTCCCAAAAAAGAAAAGCCCAGGACTGGATGGATTCACTGCTGAATTCTACCAGACATTTAAAGAAGAACTAACTCAAATTCTTCTCAAACTCTTCAGAACAATCGAAAAAGAGGGAATCCTCCCAAATTCTTTCTATGAAGCCACCATCACTTTAATTCCTAAGCCAGAAAAAGATGCAGCATTGAAAAAGAATTACAGACCAATATCCCTGATGAACATAGATGCAAAAATCCACAATAAATTCTGGCCAATAGAATGCAACAACACATCAGAAAGATCATCCACCCAGACCAAGTGGGATTTACCCCTGGTATGGAGGGATGGTTCAACATTCGCAAAACAATCAACGTGATACACCACATTAACAGACTGCAGAAGAAAAACCATATGATTCTCTGAATAGATGCAGAGAAAGCATTTGATAAAATACAACACCCTTTCATGATGAAAACTCTAAGCAAACTGGGTATAGAATTCACATTCCTCAATACAACCAAAGCAATTTATGAAAAACCCACGACCAGCATCTTATTGAATGGGGAAATGTTTAAGCACTTCCACTGAGATCTGGTACCAGACAGGGATGTCCACTCTCACCACTGCTATTCAATATAGTTCTGGAATTTGTAGCTAGAGATATTAGGCAAGAAAAAGAAATTAAAGGGATACAAATTGGGAAGGAAGAACTCAAACTATCACTCTTTGCAGATGATATGATTCTTTATTTAGGGGATACAAAGAACTCTACTAAGAGACTATTGGAACTCAGAAGAGTTTGCCAAAGTAGCAGGATATAAAATCAATGCACAAAAATCAACAGCCTTTGTATACACGGGCCATGCCACGGATGAGGAAGAACTTCTAAGATCAATCCCATTCACAGTAGCTACAAAAACAAATACCTTGGAATAAACTTGACCAAGATGTTAAAGATCTCTACGATGAAAATTACAAAACCTTAAAGAAAGAAATAGAAGAGGATACCAAAAAATGGAAAAATCTTCCATGCTCATGGGTTGGAGGAATTAATATCATCAAAATGTCCATTCTCCCAAAAGCAATATACAGATTCAGTGCAATACCAATCCAAATACCAAAGACATTCTTCTCAGATCTGGAAAAAATGATGCTGAAATTCAAATGGAGACACAGGAGACTTCGAATAGCTAAAGCAATCTTGTACAACAAAAACAAAGCTGGAGGGATCAAAATACCAGATTTCAGGGCATACTACAGGGCAGTAGTTATCAAAACAGCATGGTCCTGGTACAGAAACAGATGGATAGACCAATGGAACAGAATAGAAACACTAGAAATCAACCCAAACATCTACAGCCAACTTATATTTCATCAAGGATCTAAAACCAATTCCTGGATTAAGGACAGTCTATTTAATAAATGGTGCTGGGAAAACTGGATTTCCACGTGCAGAATCATGAAGCCAGATCCCTACCTTTCACCTTACACAAAAATTCACTCAACATGGATTGAAGACCTAAGTCTACGACCCGACACCATCAAATTATTAGAGAGCATTGGAGAAATCCTGCAAGATATAGGTACTGGCAAAGACTTCTTGGAAAATACCCCAGAAGCATAGGCAGTCAAAGCCTAAATTAACATTTGGGGTTGCATCAAATTGAGAATTTTCTGTACTTGAAGAGAAACAGTCAGGAAAGTGAATAGGAAACCGACAGAATGGGAAAAAAATATTTGCAAACTATGCAACAGATAAAGGGTTGATAACCAGAATCCACAAAGAAATCAAGAAACTCCACAACATCAAAACAAACAACCCACTTAAGAGATGGGCCAAGGACCTCAACAGACATTTTTCAAAAGAGGAAATCCAAATGGCCAACAGACACATGAAAAAATGTTCAAGATCACTAGCAATCAGAGAAATGCAAATCAAAACCACAATGAGGTTTCACCTCACCCCAGTGAGAATGGCTCACATTCAGAAATCTACCATCAATAAATGCTGGAGAGGATGTGGGGATAAAGTGACACTAACCCACTGTTGGTGGGAATGCAAACTGGTAAAGCCACTATGGAAGTCAGTCTGGACATTCCTCAGAAACCTGAACATAACCCTACCATACAACCCAGCCATCCCACTCCTTGGAATTTACCCAAAGGAAATTAAATTAGCAAACAAAAATGCCTTCTGCACATTAATGTTTATTGCAGCTCAATTCACAATAGCTAAGACCTGGAACCAACCCAAATACCCATCAACAGTAGACTGGATAAAGAAATTATGGGACATGTACTCCATAGAATACTATACAGCCGTAAGAAACAATGAAACCCGGTCATTTGCAACAAGATGGAGCAATCTGGAAAACATCATGCTGAGTGAATTAAGCCAGTCCCAAAGAGACAAATATCATTTGTTTTCCATGATCAGTGACAACTGAGCACCAAAGGGGAAACCTTTTGGAGTGAAATGGACACTATGAGAAACAGTGTCCTGATTAGCTCTTGTCCTGACTCTAGATGTACAATGTAAATCTCTATCCATTTCAGTTTTTTTTTTATTCTAGTACTAGTGGTTGAACTCTGTAATTAACACACAATTATTCTTAGGTGTTTAAATCTTAACTGAAAAGTGATCCCGGTTAAATATAATAATGAGAAAAAGAGAGGGAGGAGATGTACAATTTGGGACATGCTCAATCGGAATTGCCCAAATGGTGGAGTTAGAAACGTGCCAGGGGATTCCAATACAATCCCATCAAGGTGGCATGTACCAATGCCATCTCACTAGTCCAAGTGATCAATTTCAGTTCACATTCAATGGCTCTGATAGGTCTAAAAGTCAAAGGGATCACGCAAACAAGACTAGTGTCTGCCAATACTAACTGGTAGAACCAAAAAGGGAGAGAAAGTTCCAACATGGGAAGTGGGATACACAGCAGACTCATAGAATGGCAGATGTCCTAAATAACACTCTGGCCTCAGAATCAGCCCTTAAAGCATTTGGATCTGGCTGAAGAGCCCATGAGAGTATTGTAGGCATGGAAAGCCAAGACACTATGGAAAAAAAAAAACCTAAATGAAAGATCTCTATGAGTGAGATCCCAGTGGAAAGAACGGGGCCATCAAAGAAGGAGGTACCTTTCTCTGAAGTGAGGAGAGAACTTCCACTTTGACTATGACGCTGTTGGAATAAGATCGAAGTCGGCGAACCCTAAATGCTTCCATAGCCTCGGCAACTCATGACTAGAGCCTAGGGAGATTACTGACGCCATATACAAGAGTGTCAAATTGTTAAATCAACAACAGGAGTCCCTGTGTACTTACGTGTCATGTGGGATCTGTCCTTAATGTGTTGTCCAATATGAAGTAATGCTATAACTAATACTGACACAGTATTTTAAACCTTGTGTTTCTGTGTGGGTGCAAACTGATGAAATCTTTACTTAGTATATACTGAATCGATCTTCTGTATATAACGATAATTGAAAATTTAAAACCTTGGTGTTACATTGGAAATTGCATAGAAAATTAATCAGTTCTTAAAAAATATCATGTAGGATCTCTGTCTTTAATGTGCTGTACACTGTGATTTAATGCTATAACTAGTACTCCAATAGTATTTTTCACTTGGTGTTGCTATGCGAGGGTAAACTGTTGAAATCTAATTAATATATACTAAACTGATCTTCTGTATATAAAGAGAATTGAAAATGAATCTTGATGTGAATGGAAGGGTAGAGGGAGCAGGAAAGGGGAGGGTTGTGGGTGGGAGGGAAGTTATGGGGGGGGGGAAGAATCCATTGTAATCCATAAGCTGTAGTTTGGAAATTTATTTTCATTGAATAAAAATTTAAAAAAACTAATTTGAAATAAATTTAAGATGTTAATACCTTCCATGATAACCACTAAGGAAGTAACTAGGGACTGGCATGGCTCAGCATTAGGCAGCTGCTTGTAACACCAGCATCCCATATCTGAGCACCAGTTTGGGTCTCAACTGCTCCACTTCCTACCCAGCTCTCTGCTAATGTACCTGGGAATGCAGAAGAAGATGGCCCAAGTACTTGGGCCCCTGCACCCACGTGGGAGACTTGGATGGTATTCCAGGCTCCTGGCTTTGTGCTCGGCTAGCCCTGGTTTTATACCCATCTGGGCAGTTAACCAGTGGATGAAAGTGCTCTCTTTTCTCCTCTCCTTTCTCCATCCCTCTCCATTTTAGAATAGAAATAAAATAACTAAAAACAATACAGAAATGATACATTACAAAAGTCAAACACAAAAGAAGACAATAATGAAGGACTTAAATGACAAAAGTTACATAAGACTTATAGAAAACAAACAGCAAATGGTAGAAGTAAATCCCATAATTATAAGGTGAAGGATTCAAGGAAAGGCAATGGGATGTAATGTCACATTTGAATATGTTGATGTTTGAAGTTTTTGTTGGTACATGAGGAGGCAAGATCAAGTCAGTATCTGGAGGTTGCTCTTGAGAGCTAGAGACCTGAACTTGAGAGTTATCAGCATATTGACCAGAGGTTCTCAACCTTGGGTGTCCATTACATCCACTTTGGGAGATTTTAAA
Source organism: Lepus europaeus (assembly GCF_033115175.1). Classification (NCBI taxonomy): domain Eukaryota; kingdom Metazoa; phylum Chordata; class Mammalia; order Lagomorpha; family Leporidae; genus Lepus; species Lepus europaeus. The sequence goes on from NC_084850.1 coordinate 52,814,236, forward strand.
AAAATGCCCATGCCTGGGTCACTTTATCTCCATCATTTAATGTATCTCTTTTTAATTTTTAAAGACTTATTTATTTGAAATGCACCATGACAATGAAAGAGGGAGGAAGGGAGAGAGAGAGAGAGAGAGAGAGAGAGAGGTATCTTCCATATGCTAGTTCACTCTCTAAATGCCTGCAATAGATGGCTAGGTCAGGCTGAAGCCAGGTGCTAGGAACTGCATCTGAATCTCCAACATAGGTGGCAGGAACCCAAATACTCTGGCCATCTTTTACTACCTCCAAGGTGTGTTAACATGAGGGAATAGGGCAGGCACTGTGGTGCAGTGGGTTAAACTGCTGCCTGCAGTGCTGACATCCCATAAGGGTATTGACTCACTTCTTATCTAGCTCCCTGTTAATGTGCCTGGAAAAGCAGCAGCAGGTGGTCCAAGTGAAGTTCCCTGGTTTCTGGCTTCAGCCTGGCCCAGCCTTGGAAGATTTGGGGAATGAACCAGCAGATGGAGGATTCTCTCTCTCTCTCTCTCTCTCTCTCTCTCTCTCTCTATCTCTCTATCTCTCTATCTCTATCTCTCTCTCCATTTGTCTCTTCCTCTCTTTAACTAAGCCTTTCAAATGAGTAAGTGAATTTTTTTTTTGACAGGCAGAGTGGACAGTGAGAGAGAGAGAGAGACAGAGAGAAAGGTCTTCCTTTGCCGTTGGTTCACCCTCCAATGGCCACTGTGGCCGGTGTGCTGCGGCCGGCGCACCGTGCTGATCCGAAGGCAGGGGCCAGGTACTTATCCTGGTCTCCCATGGGGTGCAGGGCCCAAGCACTTGGGCCATCCTCCACTGCACTCCCTGGCCACAGCAGAGAGCTGGCCTGGAAGAGGGGCAACCAGGACAGAATCCGGCGCCCTGACCGGGACTAGAACCCGGTGTGCTGGTGCCGCTAGGCGGAGGATTAGCCCGTTGAGCCACAGCACCGGCCTGAGTAAGTAAATCTTTAAGATAATGAAGATGTATCAGAGGCATTGAGTAGGCAGGACTTAAAGCAGGCATTCTGATATGGAATATGGGTGTCCCAAGCAGCAGCTTAACCATGCCCTCATTGATATTTTAACATGGCTCTCCAAGTAAATCTAACATGCAGCTGGGATTGAGTACCTTCATTATAAACTTTAACTGGAGCTGATGAATCTGGTCATCAGGGAGAATACAAATTGCTCAGGGAAATTGGAGAGGGAATTTCTACTTAGGGTGGAGAAGGGTCTAACTTCTACCGTCCCATACAATAGCCACTAGCCACATGTGACTGTTTAAATTTAAAATTTAGATAAATTAAAATTTGTTCCCCAGTTTCATGAGCCATAGTTTAAGCACTTAACAACTACATGTAGTTCATGGCTACTGTATTATGTAGTGTAGATATAGAAATGTTCATCTTTGTGGAAATTTCTGTTGGACAGTGGTAGATGACCTAAATGTCTCCTCTACTTCTAAAATGCCTATAATACAGGAGAGTCTTTAACTATAGGGTAAAAATATGTAGTAACTATCTTTAAAATCGGGTACTTTAATTAGTATAACATTTTCATGACTATGGGCATCTGGTACTTTTATTTATTTTTTTTATTTTTGACAGGCAGAGTGGACAGTGAGAGAGAGACAGAGAGAAAGGTCTTCCTTTTGCCGTTGGTTCACCCTCCAATGGCCGCCGCGGTAGGCGCGCCGCGGCCGGCGCACCGCGCCGATCCGATGGCAGGAGCCAGGTGCTTCTCCTGGTCTCCCATGGGGTGCAGGGCCCAAGCACTTGGGCCATCCTCCACTGCACTCCCTGGCCACAGCAGAGAGCTGGCCTGGAAGAGGGGCAACCGGGACAGGATCGGTGCCCTGACTGGGACTAGAACCCGGTGTGCCGGCGCCGCAAGGCAGAGGATTAGCCTAGTGAGCCGCGGCGCCGGCTGGTACTTTTATTTTTTGTAAGCTCTTTTTCTACCTCTGATATCCAGGGGAGTTCTATAGAACCACTAGCAGCTGGATGAAATAAATACTTTTATTTTCACTAGGGTGAAGGTATGACTGAAAAATACATATTTGTTTCCCTCAAGTCATTCAGCTGTATGGGGGAGTTTCAATCTGTTGCTCAACACTCATTATCACTTTGTCTGCATGATGTTCCTTGAAGTAGTCAAAGGAAAGATAGAATTGAGTGACACTGATTATAGCAAATAATAGGCAGTGCAACTGGTTCAAAGTCTTGCATCTCATTATTAGTTCTATGGTAGCTTTTATTCCATATCTCTCAGGCCCTGAGTAATGAGTGTCTGACTTCCTTCTATCACTCATTTACTTTGGAATCTAAAGTGACAATGTTCCTCAAGTAGGGATGACAGACTTCTCAAAAATATTTTTTGTGATAATAATTAGGTAATCTGAGTGGAGGGTGCCCAAGAGTTTGTTGTTCTATTTTCACACCTTTTGTATATTTCTGAAATCATTTCAAAATAAAAATTACAGCAATGTATTTAAACAATAAAATTATAAGTACATTCTCATATGAATCAAATGATATGGATTGAAATAAAGAAATACATTGTCTTTTTCTCCCATGCATTTAAAATGAGCTCATTATTCATATATGTTTTTCTATCCAGTTTTATTTATTGAATATCTTTTAGGAATTTTTCACATACAATGATCTATAATCTCTTTGCACTCCTGCCCTTCCTACTACTGATTTCCCTTGTGGCAAAGTGAACCTGAGGTGACATTGAGGCAATACATTTTACACCATCATAGGTTAACATATTATGCTAAATGACTATGTAACATTTCATTGGGTCAGGTCAGATATACCATAGAGTACTTCACTGGTCTCCAGTTTGGTGATATTTCAAGTTGATCACATTTATATTCATTATTGTAAATGAAGCTGTGATAGTTACTTTTATAAAGATTTTTTATATATGTTCAGAGTTATTTGTTCAATATAGCTTCCCAGAAGTCAAATTACTGGGTCAAAAACTGGGAGCATTTTAAGCTCTCAATATCATTGTTGAACTGCTTTCTGAAATTGTTTTATTAATTTATCAGCAATGGCTTTCAAAGGGGAAAGAAAATATATCAGAAATCCCACGAAATAGAAGTGACTCTGTTTTATGTGGACCCCTTTAACTGATGACCTGGCATTTGTCATAGTAACAGAGAATCATCCTGGACTGTATGAACATCTGCCCATGCTCATTTTCACAGTAGGACTTTGTTAAGTGAAATTTTACCTGGTAATTTTTTCCATTCTACACAAGCAAGAGGGAGATACTGTCTTGAGCAAAGATAACACTAATTAAATTGTGAAGATCAAGATTAACTGGAATTACCGAAGGGTGAGAAGGAAAATATGTGAAAGAGGTAAAGCTGAGATGAGCCTTCATGGTGGGGTAGGATTGTGATAGGCGGGGTGTAGAAGTTGGAATATTTCTGTTATATGTTGGGATGGGGTGGAAGTCAAGGGTGAGAATTAGCAGTGTCTTGAGTAAAGCAGTGTTTGGAAAGAGAGGGAAGAATGTAGGAATACATAAGCAAGGCTTGGTTTTTGAAGCATATTGAACGTTTGACTGAGAAGACTGAGAAGCTAGGGCTTGATGTTATCGTCACTGCGGAGCCCCTCTAGGTTCTTAAGCAAATGACCAGAAAAGCTGTATGTTATAAGGTGACTGCCATGGCTATGCCCATGGTGACCTAGAATAGGAGAGAATGGGACTCTTGCTACAAGTTAATGCAATTGCATTTTGGGTGCTGAACGTCAGAATTAAGAGGAAATTGTTATGGATATTTCAAAGAGATAAAAAACAGAGCTTGGTAATAGGTAGATATAGGGAATGAGGTAAAGGGAGGATCTTAAGACGATATCTAAGTTTAAGCATCAGTGACTAGAAAAGTGGTAGAGCTACTTACTCTCTGTGACTGATAAAGGCCATTTACTCATTAGGCTGATTACTGGGGCCCTGACATTTTCAGGGTAAACTGAGTTCCCATCAAACAGATTCCATTTCTTCATGACTTCCATTCCTACTTCTAAGATGATAATTTGACCTTTTTGGTCTTCATTTGGCAAGTCCTCTTAACATTTTAACTTTGTTTCTCTGTCCTGGAAGAGTTCTGCCAAGTAATGATCTTAAATACTTAAATGTACTCAAGAACATCTAGTGAACATTCCCTTATAATGAAATCACCTTAAATACGACTGCTTTGCAATTTTCTCATTTTGCATATCAGGTTCTCTAAAACCAGGTCACCCTTGTTGTCATCTCAAGAGTTTTAATTTGTACAAGGTCATGTTTCCTGAGAAGTCAGTTACTTCTCTCTCTCTGTCTGCCCCAACACACAACATTAAGACTTGAAATAATACCATAGTACAACTTCAAAATAAATGAAAAAATTGGTCAGTGCACTTATATGGAAATAGTGGCACATATCTCTACGTGTAAAATGGTGGACTTTAGAAAACAATGTTCTGGGAATTAGGAAATCTGTATTATAGTCCCAGCTGTGCCATTAACTGAAAGCATGGACTTCAGCAAGTCACATTACCTCTTCTTCATGTCTTCATTTCTTTTTCTGCAAACTGAGATGGATAAACATGGCAACTGCTAAGATCAATGCCAGTACTAAACCCACGTATTTATTAACACAATAAATCAGAGGTGGGTCACCTTTTTTTTTCTGCCAAGAGCCATTTGGATATTAATAACATCATTTGCAGGCCAAACAAAATTATCAATTTAAAAATTAGCCTGCTATAGATTTATTGAATTTGGAGTCCCATCTGTGGTTGCCTTGGCAGGGCCAGACCAAATGATTTCACAGGCCTTATATGGTCCACAGGCTGGACAGTCCCCACCCCTGCAAAAATGTTTGCCAAATTTTAGCAACCTTTATAGCACTTAGACACTACTGAGTGCTATAGATACAGCACCAAGTAAGGGGCACACTAATCGATTAGCCATCTGTTTACTCCATGAAGACAGGCAAACAGGATAATTCAGGCTAAAAGAAATGAAGTTTGAGACTCATAAGTTTAGGCTATTTTTATAGATTAAATAAATTAGATAACCCAGATAGAACCTTGTTTCCCTTTGACTCTGGGATATATCCAACATTATAAGCCTGTATTTCACTGGTAGAATTGAAAAGGACCTGCAGTTAGTGTTGCTTTGCTTTTCTGAGGTCTGTGACTATAGCCTCTTTAGCACTGGCTCCCAGAAATAGCAATCATATTGCTCAGAGCCATCTTAATGACTCAGTATGATCACTGTGATTTCTATCACCAAGGGAACCAAACGAAGATCATTCCCCTAATAGAGACTCTAAGAAGTATGTTGTTAGAACCGAGGCTTTTCCTCCCACTGTGTCCCTTTGAAGAATTAAGACTACTCCCAGAGTACTATTGCCTATTAATGACCCCCTATGTCTCTTTTCTCCATAACTTAACGTTGGTAATCCTCAAATCTGGAAGACATTTCACTTGGAAGTCAGGATGCTTTCTATGAACTCAATAAAATATTCTAGTAAATTTAATCCAATTTCTATAAGCATTTTATCTGGTTCCTCAATATACCCTGAGCCCCATGTAAATAGAGGGCATCCTAACACATCCAGAAGCTTTTAGATGAAACATTTAGTCAAGTGGTTAAGACATATGTTAAGAAAGTCATATCCCAGGGCTGGCACTGTGACATAGTGGGTAAAGCTACTGTCTGTGGTGTCAGCATCCCATATGGGAGCTTGTTCAAGTCCATGATGCTCCACTTTCAATCCAGCTCCCTGCTAATGTACCTGAGAAATCAGCAGAGGATGGCCCAGGTGCCTGGGCCCCTGAACCCATGTGGGAGACCTGAATGAAGCTCGTGGGTCCTGGCTTCAGCCTGGCCCAGCCCTGGTCTCTCTCACTGTAACTCTTTCAAATAAACAAATAAATAAATCTTAAATAAAGAAACTCATGTCACATATTGGAGTGCTTGGTTTTGATTCCTAACTCTGGCTGCTAGCTCCAATTTCTTGCCAATGCAGACACTGGGAGGCAGAAGTGATGGCTCAGGTAATTGGGTTCCTAGCCAATAATGTCTGAGGTAATTGGGTTCTTACCACCTGTGAGGGAAAACTGAATTATATTCTTTTTAAAAAATATTTATTTTATTTATTTGAAAAGCACAGTTGCAGAGAGAGAGGGAGAGAGATCCACTGGTTCATTCCCCAAATGGCCACAATGGCCATGGCTGAAGCCAGGAGCCAGAGCTTTATCCAGGTCTCCCACATGGGTGCAGGGGCCCAAGGATCTGAATCTTCTGCTGCTGCTTTCCCAGGCCATTAGCAGGGCACTGGATCAGAAGTGGAGTAGCCAGTATTTGAACCTGCACCCATATGGGATGCCGGTATTCCCAGCTGTGGCTTAACCCACTATGCCACAATGCCACTCCCTGAATTGTATTCTTTTTTAAAAAGATTTATTTTATTTATTTGAAAGACAGAGTTACAGAGAGAGAGAGAGAGAGAGAGAGAGAGAGAGAGAGGTATTCCATCCGCTGGTTCACCCCCCAGTTGGCCAGAAGCCAGGAGCTTCTTGCAGGTCTCCCACGTGGGTGCAGGGGCCCAAGGACTTGGGCCATCTTCTACTGCTTTCCCAGGCCATAGCAGAGAGCTGGATTGGAAGTGGAGCAGCCAGGACTTGAAGCAGCACCCATATGCGATGCTGGCACTTCAGGCCATGGCTTTAACCCACTGCGCCACAGCGCCGGCCCTTGGATTGTATTCTTGACTCCTGGCTTCAGTCCTGGCCCAGATCCAGCCTTTGTGGGTATTTCTTGAAGTGAACCAGTAGATGGGACCTCTCTCAAATAAAATAAAAATTTAAGCCCTTCTCTCATGCTGTCTGTTCTCCTTGCTTCCCATCCATACCTTGCTCTCTGGAGTAAATGATTATGAGAGCTGTGTTCCTTTTGGCTTCATTGTCTTTTCAATTTTCTGCTTCTCAGACTACCTCAGGTTACGATTTCTCTGCTTTGCATTTCCTGCCCTTACCCACACCACTTTCCCTTGTGAAGGCAGTGGCTCTTCCACATGGGATTGGAAACACATGCTTTATTCCATCCTATGACTTAAGGGAAATTTTACTAGCAGATTAAAATGCAAGCAGAAGTATATGACCACAAGCAAAATCAAGCCATTCTCTGTTTCCCTCTCTCTAACTGTGCCCTTTAAATACATAAATAAATTATTGCAAAATCAAGCCACTGATGACACTAGCAGTGTCTGCCAGGCATCACTAAAGGATTTAAGGGGAGTTTGTCACCAAAGAACCTGAAATGGAGAAAATTCTATACATGAACTGAAATTTTTTCTGCATATCAAAACATGACTTCCACAGATTGGTTTTGCCAGCAGAACACCTTGGTGGGATCCAAAGATCTCCAGTGTCTTGTGGGTCCATAATTTAATAAATAACAATTGATTACAACTTTTTAGTTATTTACATGTTTCTTATACTAAGCAATTCTGTAAGTTAAGTTCTGGAGGTAAGTTCTGTAACAGACTATGTAGTGTGGTATTTTTATTTATCCTCAGATTTCCTCAAATACTAGATTTTCTGATGATCACTTAACTCCCTCTTATAGCTGTTATCTCTCCCAGATGAAAGGTGCCTTTGGACTGGCAGAGACCTTCCCCACTTTAGGTTTCCTCTTATTTTGGAAAAATTCAGGGATATGAAAAAGGTATCATTGACATTCTGAAAGTTGTACAGATGGGCACAAGCTAACTCGGCTTTCTTAAGTGATACAATCTAAATGAGTAGACTCCACTCTTCGTAGGCAGTGACAGATTGTTGAGGGTTTGCAGTTAGCCAGGAAGTGAGGAGATCTCACTATGTGATTCGCAGGGCTGGGGGTGATGCATTTTTTCATTTATTGCAGTGAACAGTTAGTAGTATTCTTCCCTTGGAAACTCAGTGTAGCCAATTGAGAATTTGCATTGCCTACTCGGCAGATGGGTCTAACAGCTTTGTGCAGGAACTGCTGATCATGGCTCAAGGGCCTTGGTGTGACCATTTGTGCTCTCTTTCCTCAAAGGCATTAAAAATGTTGTACTAGTGATGTATTGTTAACTAGATTGTGTGCACTGAGTCCTGTAAATGTGATATACATTTCACCTGTAGAGTAAGAACATCTCAGTCTAAGATAGCCACATGTCTACTTAAAGCTAGTGTTTGAAATTTTTGGCAGTACAGCTCTCAAATTTATATAAAGTCACTTCTCAGTATCTGGTGGGGGTTGACTCCATGACCCCTACAGTTACCAAAATCTTCAGATGCTCATGTCTTTTATATTAAAATGGTGCAGCATTTGTATATAGCCTGTGTAATCCTCCCATATCCTTTAAGTCATCTAAAGATTACTTACAATAACTAATACAATGTAAATGTTATAAAGTCATTATACTATATTGCATAGAAAATAATGACAAGGATAATGACCACATATGTTCAGTACGAAACCATTTTTTTTGTTTTGCCAAATGTTTTTGATCCATAGTTGGTCAAATCTACAGGTGAAAAATCCACATATATAGAAGGCTCACTGTACCTATTATTATTTTTTTATTGGACAGGCAGAGTTAGACAGTGAGAGAGAGAGACAGAGAGAAAGGTCTTCCTTCCATTGGTTTACCCCCAAATGGCCGTTAAGGCTGGCGTGCTGTGCCAATCCAAAGCCAGGAGCCAGGTGCTTCTTCCTGGTCCCCCATGCGGGTACAGGGGCCCAAGCACTTGGCCCATCCTCCACTGCCCTTCCGGGCCACAGCAGAGAGCTGGACTGGAAGAGGAGCAACCGGGACTAGAACCCAATGCTCATATGGGATGCCGGCACTGCAGGCGGAGGATTAACCAAGTGAGCCACGGCGCCGGCCCCCACTGTACCTATTATTGAAGAAAAATGGTTGTATCAAAAGCTAGGTACACATTAAACTTCCATTTTTTTTCCTTGCAATGGTCTCACATTGTTAAATGGCAGAGTTTAACTGTTATTAATGTCCTTATCTACACCTGTTATCACATAGCACATACATTTTGCCAGTCTTCTTGTTTGCAGTGGTAGCACATAATACCCTTAGTTACACTTTTGTGAATATTAATGAGATAAGCATCTTTCTAAGTTTATTCACCACTATGGTGTTTCTTCTTTGGAAACATGCCAGTATGTGTAATATACCCCCTTTCTTATTGACCTTTTGGATTTTTCTTATTGATTTCCAGAAGTTGTTCATATAATCCAGGTACTTGTTTCTTAACTTGCTAGTATTTTCTCCTAGTCTGTGTCCTTTCCAGTTCCTCTAAAATGCTTCTTGATGAATAGTAGTTCTGAATTTTATTGTAGGAAGATTACCTTAATTTGTTTTATGGTTAGTTCTTGTCATGTACTTTTAAGAAACCTTTCCCTAAACTTTTAAATTTAATAAACTTGTTTTCAAATGAAATATTGAGTCAAATTGGAGTTGTTTCAGGGAATATTATTATTTAAGGATAAAATTACTTTATTTTTAATATGGATAACAATTATTAAATTGCACACATGCTTCTGAAGAACAATTTCAGCTTCATTGTGTAAATTTCTTCTTTTTAATTAGTGATTATTGTTAAATTACATATTTTTTTCCCGTGGGATTTAATTTCAAGTGTACTGACTTAAGTATTTTCAGAGTATTTTCTTTAACTTGTAAATATTTTCCTTAAATAGAATTATAATACATCGAAAAACAGCGGTATACAGTTCACATATTTATTAGTGGTCTGTATACAGTTCACATATTTATTAGTATATTAGTGCATCACTCATTTATAATTTTATTTTTTAATCCTGAGAAAAAATATTTTGAACTCAAGTCGAAAGTGAAAACTTCATCACAAACTATTTTCCTGGTCAAATTCTTCTTTGTCAGAAATCAAGAAAATCCACAACAACAAAACAAACAACCCACTTAAGAGATGGGCCAAGGACCTCAATAGACATTTTTCGAAAGAGGAAATCCAAATGGCCAACAGACACATGAAAAAATGTTCAAAATCACTAGCAATCAGAGAAATGCAAATCAAAACCACAATGAGGTTCCATCTCACCCCGGTTAGAATGGCTCACATTCAGAAATCGACCAACAACAGATGCTGGAGAGGATGTGGGGAAAAAGGGACACTAACCCACTGTTGGTGGGAATGCAAACTGGTTAAGCCACTATGGAAGTCTGTCTGGAGATTCCTCAGAAACCTGAACATAACGCTACCATACAACCCAGCCATTCCACTCCTTGGAATTTACCCAAAGGAAATTAATTTGGCAAATAAAAAAGCCATCTGCACATTAATGTTTATTGCAGCTCAATTCACAATAGCTAAGACCTGGAACCAACCCAAATGCCCATCAACAGTAGACTGGATAAAGAAATTATGGGACATGTACTCCATAGAATACTATACAGCAGTAAGAAACAACGAAACCCAGTCATTTGCAACAAGATGGAGCAATCTGGAAAACATCATGCTGAGTGAATTAAGCCAGTCCCAAAGAGACAAATATCATTTGTTTTCCCTGATCGGTGACAACTGAGCGCCAAAGGGGAAACCTGTTAAGTGAAATGGACACTATAAGCAACAATGAACTGATCAGCTCCTGTCCTGACTTTAGATGTACAATGTAATACTTTATCCTTTTTAGTATTTGTTGTTGTTGTTGTTGTTCTAGTACTATTGGTTGAACTCAGTAATTAACACACAATTATTCTTAGGTGTTTAAATTTTAACTGAAAAGTGATCCCTGTTAAATATAAGAGTGGAAAAAGAGAGGGAGGAGATGAACAATTTGGAACATGCTCAATCGGACTGGCCGCAAATGGCGGAGTTAGAAATGTGCCAGGGGATTCCAACACAATCCATCAAGATGGCATGTACCAATGCCATCGCACTAGTCCAAGTGATCAATTTCAGCTCACAATTGATAGTTCTGATAGGTCTAAGAGTCAAAGAGATCACACAAACAAGACAAGTATCTGCTAATACTAACTGATAGAATCAAAAAGGGAGAGAAAGATCCAACATGGGAAGTGGGATACACAGCAGACTCATAGGATGGCAGATGTCCTAAACAACACTCTGGCCTCAGAATCAGCCCTCAAGGCATTCAGATCTGGCTGAAGAGCCCATGAGAGTATAGCAGGCATGGAAAGCCAAGATATCATGGAAAAAAAAAAAAAGACCTAAATGAAAGATCTCTGTGAGTGAGATCCCAGTGGAAAGAACAGGGCCATCAAAGAAGGAGGTACCCTTCTCCGAAGGGAGGAGAGAACTTCCACTTTGACTATGACCCTATCGGAATAAGATCAAAGTCAGCGAACTCTAAAGGCTTCCATAGCCCTGGCAACTCATGACTAGAGCCTAGGGAGATTACTGACGCCATGAACAGGAGTGTCAAATTGTTAAATCAGCAACAGGAGTCACTGTGTACTTACACCCCATGTGGGATCTGTCCCTAATGTGTCGTCTAAAGCCAAGTGATGCTATAACTAGTACTGAAACAGTATTTTTATACTTTGCGTTTCTGTGTGGGCACAAACTGATGAGGTCTTTACTAATTATATACTGAATTGATCTTCTGTATATAAAGAGAATTGGAAATGAAAAAAAAAAAAAACAACCTGGTGTTAAAATGGAAATGGCATAGAAAATTAATTAATTTGAAAAAAAATTATGTAGGATCTCTGTCTTTAATGTGCTGTACATTGCTATTTAATGCTATAATTAGTAATCCAATGGTAGTTTTTTCACTTTGTGTTGCTATATGGGCAAAATGTTGAAATCTTTACCTAATATATACTAAACTGATCTTCTGTATACAAAGAGAATTGAAAATGAATCTTTACATGAATGGAAGGGGAAAGGGAGCGGGAAGGGGGAGGATTGCGGGTGGGAGGGAAGTTATGGGAGGGGGGAAGCCATTGTAACCCATGGGCTATACTTTGGAAATTTATATTCATTAAATAAAAGTTAAAAAAAAAGAAGAAAATTGTTTAAAAGATAATTTTGACTCGCTAAAGATAATCACTGTGGGATCCCACAATAACAATTGTGGGAAAGTGCTCTGTCTCTAAAAGTTCTTTATCTTTATTTTTAACATTAAATGTTTAAAATAAAATGTTTCTCACAGTGCCTACAAAAAAAAAATTCTTCTTTGTCACTTTTCACTGTTTTCTCATCCTAGTCTTTTTCTTTACTCATGTGAATGGATGAGAATTCCTAGCTTTTCTATGTTGGCATGGCTACTGATGTGCAGACATTTTAAATATATGAGGTTTATGGATGGCCTTGTTATCTTTTCCTCCTTTCCAATTTCTTTCTCTAATATTTAAATATTCTCTAGGAATGGTTAGCAGCTCATGTGACCTCCCCTGCTAGTGGGTAGTCAGGCCAAGATAGGAAAAGGCATCAGCTGCTTTCTTAGCACTTAGAAACTCAGTCCCATATATGGGTGTACTGGAGTTGGCTTTCTGAAAGATAATGAAAGAAGTACTTTTTAATGGAATATTTCCACTTTCCCTTTATTTATCCGATATCTACCTCCATTGCTTCTGCTAAGCACAGAGCCTATGAGCCAATGGCAGAGGGCCTTGTTCTTACTTAGATATCTAATAACCTAAAAATGTTAGCCGATTAAAAGGCTTAAAGTATTACTTTTCACAGGAAAATATGATACCATTTTAAAATGGGATTCTTAGAAATAAAAAAGGCTTCAAGATCCATGGTAATGAATTTTTAACAGTGGAATTTTGAGGGTAGATTTTTTTCTCTGCAGAAAAAAAGGAGGTCAAATGCCTGTTTTGTGTATTTTCTAGGGTGGCCTAACACCTTTGGTGAACAGAGATTATGTGCACATGTCCCTATATGGATGAATTCTCTCCTTACTCTGATGCTTCCACAGTGACTCTAATCTCCAGGGACAGAGTCATGAGGGTATAGCAGATGGCTCATGCTGTTTCAGAAGAGTTGATTATTACATTGTTGGGAATTTTATAAGTTGATTTTAAAAATATATCAATTTACAATTAAATAAGTTATGTTAAAGCAAAGTAATACTTAAAACATCAATTCCTAGTATTTTATTATATTTTACTATAATATATGCACCTGATGTAGTAGTAATATTACATAGTTTGGTAGCTTGAAACTGACGATAGTGGGATCATTTACATACATGAATTGGCAAATGCTACAAATCTGGGCTAGATTTGTTGTTTTGCTGATGGTCAAGACTTAAAGAAGTGGGCCAGTGCCACAGCTCACTTGGCTAATCCTCTGCCTGCGGCACCAGCACCCCGGGTTCTAGTTCCAGTTGGGGCACCGGATTCTGTCCTGGTTGCTCCTCTTCCAGTCCAGCTCTCTGCCCTGGCCCGGGAAGGCAGTGGAGGATGGCCCAAGTGCTTGGGCCCTGCACCCGCATGGGAGACCAAGAGGAGGCACCTGGCTCCTGGCTTCGGATCAGCGCAACACACCAGTCGTAGTGGCCATTTTGGGGGTGAACCAACGGAAGGAAGACCTTTCTCTCTGTCTCTATCTCTCTCACTGTCTAACTCTGCCTGTCAAAAAAAAAAAAAGACTTAAAGAAGTGATAGAGAAAAATGTATACTTTGCTTATTTTGTTTTTATTTATTTTGAAAGTCACAGTGACAATGAGCATGAGAGAATTTGAGCGAGAACAAAGCATAAGAGCAAGTGCTAGCATGCTTCTATCTGCTGATTCACTCCTCAAATGCCCACTGCAGCCAGGACTGGATCAGGCTGAAGCCAGAAGCCAGGATCTTCATCCAGGTATCTCACATAGACAGAGACTCAACTACTTGACCCCATCATCTGTTGTATCCCAGGATACACATTCGCAGGAAGCTGGATCAGAAGCAGAGAAGATACTCAAACCCAGGTCCTCAGATATGGGATGTGCATATCCCAAGGGGTAACTCAACCCACTGTACCACGATGCTCACCCCCAATAAAATTTTAATAATGCATATTAAACTTAAAAGAGTATCCAGGTCGGGTTCTCTGCTTCTGGTCAAAATTGAGTAACAGGAACCAAATTTAACCTCCCGCTTGAAATAACCAAAAAACAAGACAAAAGCAACACAGTGATTTTCAGAATATTAGAAATCAGCCAATGAAGGACAGTGATTTCTGATAGATGGGAAACAAGTGAGGAGATTCTACAATTGTCCAAGCTTGGAATCTTGAGAAATTCTCCAGGCCATGTTAGGGAGAAGGAACTGAGGCAGAACCTGGTGTACTGGCTGTGGTGAGCAGGTCAAGCTGAGAATATGGGGAATCCAAGGCAGCTAGAGATCACAGGACAGAGCATTGGCCAGACAGAGCTACATAGAGAGAAGACCCCAAATATCTGAGTAGGGTCACTTACAGGTTTTAAAGCAAACACTGATCAGTGCATGTATGTGAGGAAGCAACCCAAGGCTGGAGAAAGAATCACCCAAAGATTAGATGGAACATTACCTAGTGTTTACACAGAAAAGGGAGTAGATCCTATTACTACTAGCCAGATGGAAACTTTCATAAATCATGGCACATTGCCTTGGTAGTCGGAAAAATTAGCCGTAGAATAAACAAGTCTCTGGTCCCATCTAACATGCTAACCACAAGTTTGGAAAGGATCATTCTATTTCTAAGCATCTTACCTGTGTCCTGAAGATGAGGAATATTTACAGAAATGTGAAAATACTCAGCATAGGGGAAGCATTTCTACGATAGTGTGTAAGAACTACCCCTTCCCCAACTCTGATCCTTCATAAAGGTACTGACAACACTAGCAAAACATTATTCAAAGTATTTGTTTCAGAACTCTGAAAATTAACCAAAAGCTTGCAACAATCAGAGATGTTATTCAAGGAAAACAGTTTAATCTTGATAGGAACAGATTACTTGTCCTAGTCCCATAATCCATTCCCCAGGTTCATGGTAGCCTTGATAAGCTACAACTTCAGAGATACAGTAACAGCAAAAATTCAGTTGCCTCATAACCACTGGAGAAGACAGAATAGGTTCGGAGCTCGCCAAGGAGCCATCTCCAGAGAGCTGCCACTATTTGATCTGTCTGGAAAAATCCCTGGGAAAACTCCATCCTCAGGGCTTATGTTTATTTTGACCTTCCTCCAGGGCTTTGTCAGTTAGGAAAACTCTATCCCTAGCCTGGTTATTCAAAATATCTGTGGCATTTGTTTAACACTATAGCTCTCTGAGGCAATGCTACCAGCTACTGCAAAGAAGATTACAGAAACTTAAAAGGAAAATATGGGGAATGAAGCATTCACATGAGGCTCTAAGGAGCTCTAAAAATTTCCAGAGACTCTCAAAGTGATGCATACATGTTTGGCTGCATATTTGTCCAAAAAAGACCAGGGAAGGACATACCCACTCATGTAAGAGTGACCTTGAAGCAATGCAGAAGCAGGAAGTGAAGGTTAAGACATCCTTAACTGCCTGCCAGGATAATGGGGCTTCATCCAACACATGCTCAGAGCCCCTTCACAAAAGGTGGGAGAATTATTAGCTTGAGGCATCTCTGCCAATCAGTGATCACTAGGCTCACTGAGGAGAGACTTTCAGTAGCTGTATACAACTAATACAGCGTTTACAAAGTTAGTCTGAAAATTAAATAAACAACACTAAGAATCATAAAAAATAAACAGTAATAGCAACAAACACTGGAAAGGGATGCAATCTGATTTCTATAGGTAGCACATTATATTACCTAAAATATCCAATTTTCAACAAAAATTAATAGACACACAAGAAAACAGGAAAATGTGGCCTATAAGTACGAAAAACCAATTAACAGACAATGTTTCTAGGGGCCAGCATTGTGGTTTAGTAGGTTAAGCCTCCACTTGTGATGCCGGCATCCCATGTAGGTGCCGGGTTGAGTCCCTGGTCCTGGCTGCTCTACTTCTGATCCAGCTCCTTGCTAATGGTTTGTGAAAAGCAACCAAAAATGGCCCAAGTGTTTGGGCCCCTGCCATCCACGTGGGAGACCTGGAAGCCTCTGGCCCTTGATTTTGGCTGGGCCCAGCTTTGGCTGTTGGGGCTACCTGGGGAGTGAAACAGCAGATGGAAAATAAAACTCTCTCTCTCTCTTTGCAACTCTGAGTTTCTAATAAATAAATCTTAAAAAAAGGTTCCTACACATAAGGGAGAACATGAGAGTGGGAGCTAAACTTTAAAAGCAAACAAAAAAAGAGGAAAAAATGTCTGTACATATCAGTATTGCTGCAAAGATAGTTTTATTTTTTTATTTTTTATTTTTTGACAGGCAGAGTGGACAGTGAGGGAGAGAGACAGAGAGAAAGGTCTTCCTTTGCCGTTGGTTCACCCTCCAATGGCCGCCGTGGCTGGCGCACTGTGGCCGGCGCACCGCGCCGATCCGAAGGCAGGAGCCAGGTGCTTCTCCTGGTCTCCCATGGGGTGCAGGCCCAAGCACTTGGGCCATCCTCCACTGCATTCCCTGGCCACAGCAGAGAGCTGGACTGGAAGAGGGGCAACTGGGACAGAATCCGGTGCCCCAACCAGGACTAGAACCCGGTGTGCCAGTGCCGCAAGGCAGAGGATTAGCCTATTGAGCCGCGCGCCGGCCCGCAAAGATAGTTTCATAAAACTTTTATACCTTTGTCAAACTAATGGTTAAGAATGCTTTACTACTATAGTTTTAATGATCTGTGATTTCTTTAAAATTTGCTGTATATGGGTGAAATGGTCATTTTTCTATTCAAGTATTGTTTATAGCCATCATCTATATTCCCTCTAAACTAAGATCTTCTTGCTTTTTACTTGTTAAACTTATTTGGTGAAGTATTAAGCCTTTCTACTGTAATGTGATTTTAAAATATGTTATCTCAAAAACCAAAAAAAAAAAAAAAAAATAGGAAAGAAGGCAGAAGGGAGAGAAGGGAAGGGAGGGAGGAAGGGAATATCATTATGTTCATAGAATTGTACCTGTAAATCATATTGAATCTTTTAAGAACTAACTAAAATTAAAATTAAAAAAATTAAAAAAAAACTTTCTAAGGAAACACCAGCATTGGACTCCTAGAGGAGGTCTAAAGAAACTTGTGTCTGAAGAATTAAAGGAAAGTATGAGAACACTGTCTTACCAAGCAAGTAAGATCAATAAAGAAATAGAAATTATTTTAAAAAAAACACCAGAAATTCTGGAGTTGAAAAGAACGATTACTGAAAGTAAAAGAAAAAAAAAAAAAAACAGACCACAGGGGCTTAATAGCAGATTTGAACTGATGGAAGAAAGAGTCAATAAACTTGAAGATAGATCCATTGAAGTTGTCCAGTATGAGGAACACAAAAAGTGTGGAAAACCAGATAAAGATATTACAAGAAAAGAAAACTATAGATGAATATTTCTCATGTACATAACTGTAAAATTATTCAAATAATAGCAAATTGAATCCAACAATGTATAAAAAAGAATTATGTGCCATGACTAAGTGGGATTTATCATAGATATATATGACTGGTTCAACATATGAAAATCAAGTAATGCCAAGGTTAACATTAGGAAGAGTTCCCACAATGTTTTCTTATAGGAGTTTTATGATTTCAGGGATTATGTTCCAATTCACTCAGATCTATTGAGAGTTAATTTTTGTGTATGGTGTAAGAAAAGTATCCAGTTTTATTTTTTAGCATGCAAATATCCAGTAATCCCTGCACCATTTATTGAAGAAATTGTTGTTTCTCCAGTGCACATATTTGGTACATTTATTGAAAACCAGGTTATCATATATGCATGGGCTTATTTCTGCTCCATTCATCTGTATGTCTGTTTTTATACATGCAATGCTATTTTGATTATTGTATTCTGTAATATATTTTGAAATCAGGACATGATTATGACTCTAGCCTTGTTCTTGATCAGTATTGCTTTGGCAATTCGAAGATTTTTGTGGGTCACAAGGGTGGGGAACCTTTTTTCCGTAAAGGGTGATTTGGATATTTATAAAAGCATCTGTGGACCATATAAAATTATCAAGTTAAAAGATAGCCTGCTATATAGATTTATTGAATTTCCTTTTTAAAACTTTTTTTAAGATTTATTTATTTGAGAGGCAGAGTTACAGAGAGGGGGAGAGGGAGAGTCAGAGAGAGATCTTCCATCCATTGATTCACTCCCCAAATTCCCCCAACAGTAGGTGCTGGGCTGATCCAAAGCAAGGAGCCAGGAGCTTCCTTCGGGTCCCCCATGTGGATGCATGGGCCCAAGTATGTGAGACATCTTTTACTGCTTTCCCTGGCCATTAGCAGAAAGCTGGATTGGAAAAGGAACAGGCAGGACTTGAACCAGCCCCCATATGGGATGCAGGTACTGCATGCAGTGGCTTAACCCACTATGCCACAGTGCTGGCCCTGATTTATTGAACACTAAGTCTCACTTTTGATTGCCTGTATTGCCAGACCAAATGTTTTTATAGGCCCATTGGCCAAAAATTCCTCACCCCTGAATAATTTTTTTTTATTTCTGTGAAAAATATCATTGGGATTTTGAAAGTGATTGCACCTTTTGGATATGACACTGAAAGCACAAGAAACAAAAGCAAAAATAGATAAGTGGGACAATATAAAATTTAAAACATTTTCATAGCAAACAAGCAATAAACAAATGAAAAGACAACTGATGAAATGGAAGAAAATATTTGTTATCCATATTACTGCTAAATTTGTACTATCCAAAGTATAAAGGGGACTCCTATAACTAAATGGCAAATACCCCAAATAATCCAGTTTAAAAATGGGCAAAAAGGGCTGGTGCCATGGCTCACTTGGGTAATCCTCTGCGTGCGGCACCAGCACCCCAGGTTCTAGTCCCGGTTGGGGCACCGGATTCTGTTCCGGTTGCTCCTCTTCCAGTCCAGCTCTCTGCCCTGGCCCGGGAAGGCAATGGAGGATGGCCCAAGTGCTTGGGCCCTGCACCCGCATGGGAGACCAAGAGGAACCACCTGGCTCCTGGCTTCGGATCAGCGCAGCACGCCAGCCGTAGCGGCCATTTGGGGGGGTGAACCAATGGAAGGAAGACCTTTCTTTCTGTCTCTCTCTATCTCACTGTCTAACTCTGCCTGTAAAAAAAAAAATGGGCAAAAAAACTCACTGAACATTTCACCAAATGACATATACAAATAGCAAATAGATATATGGAAAGATGCTCAGCACCATTAATCATCAGGGAAATATGAACAAAAACCATAATGAGTTATAGCACATACAAGTTAAGGTGGCTATAATAGGGGCCAGCGCTATGGCACAGCGGGTTAACGCCCTGGCCTGAAGCACTGGCATCCTGTGTGGGTGCCGGTTCTAGTCCCGGCTGCTCTACTTCCAACCCAGCTCTCTGCTGTGGCCTGGGAAAGCAGTAGAGGATGGCCCAAGTCCTTGGGCCCCTGCACCCTCTTGGGAGACTTGGAGGAAGCTCCTGGCTCCTGGCTTCAGATTGGCGCAGCTCCAGCCATTGCGGCTGTCTGGGGAGCGAACCATCGACAGAAGATCTCTCTCTCTCTCTGCCTCTCCTCTCTCTGTATAACTGACTTTCAAATAAATAAATAAATCTTTTAAAAAAAGGTGGCTATAATAAAAACAACAACAATAACACGACACTATTGAGAATGATGTGGAGAAAAGGTAACTCTTGTTACCTGTTCTTGGTAGAAGTGAAATTAGTACAGCCTTTATGGAAACTCTTAAAATAATCAAAAGTAGAATTACCATATGATACAACAATACCACTTCTGCCTATATGTACAAGCAAATTTTAAATAGGATCACAAAGAGATAATTGAACTTTCACGTTCCTTGCAACATTATTTCCAAGATCCAAGATATGGAAGCAACCTAAATGTACATAAAAGGATGGATGGATAAAAAAATATGACACATATACAAAATGTAATATGCATCCTTTAAAATGAGGGAAATCCTGTCATTCGCAAAATACAGGAACCTGGAGGAAATTGTACTAAATGAAATGAGCAATACACAGAAGCATAAATATTACAAGATACCAACACGTGGAATCCAAAGTAGTTGAACTCATAGAAACAGAGTGAAAATAAATAAATCTCCAATGCAAACTGATGAAATCTTTACTTAATATATACTAAATCGATTTTCTGTATATAAAGATACTTGAAAATGAATCTTGATGTGAATGGAATGGGAGAGGGAGCAGGAGATGGGAGGGGTGCGGGTGGGTGGGAAGTTATGGAGGGGAAAAAGCCATTGTAATCCATAAAAAAGAACCAATGAATAGATCCAGACAAATACCAACTGATTTTTGGCAAAGAATCAAAGGCCATATAGTGGAGCAAAGATAGTATTTTCAAGAAATAGTGCTGAATCAACTGGACTGTAACCACATTCAAAAAATCAATATACATGCAGACCTTATACCCTTCAAAAATATTTATTTAAAATGGATCAAAGAGCTAAATGTAAAATGAAAATCTGTAAAACTTTTAGAAGATAAAGTAGAAGTAAATCTAGATGACTTTGGGTATATGGATGACCTCACAGATATAACGCCAAAGGCATGACTCATGAATGAAATAATAAAGTAGGCTTTACTAACAGTAAAGTCTTCTGCTCCGTGGAAGACAACACCAAGAGAACAAGAAGACCATCTACGCACTGGAGAAAACACAAAAGACACATCTGATAAAGGACTGTCATCTAAGCTATAAAAGAACTATTTAAACTCAACAGTTAGGGAAAATCGTTGTTTTAAAAATGGGTAAAAGATTCATGTATCTATTGTCAACTGACTTTTGATGAAAGTGGTGAGGCCAGTGTGAATCAAATAGTGTTTTCAATTAAGTGATGTGGGGATAACTGGATAGTTGCATGCAAAATCATAAAAATTGGAGTGAATCAAAGACTTAAATATACAAACTAAAACCAAGAATCTCTTAGAATAAAACATGGTGGTGGTGGTGGGGGGGGTAAATCCACACGGACTTGAATTTAGAAAAGTATTGTGATATAAGTATTGGAAGAAAAAAACTGATAAACTGGATCTTATGAAATATAAAATTTACATGTTGCAAATGGCACTATATAGAAGGTGAAAACATATTCCACAGAATGGGAAAAATTTGCAAATAATACAACAGATAAGGGATTTTATATAGATTATATAGAACTTTTAAAACTCAATAATAAGACAGATAATCCAATTTAAAAATGGACAGAAGACTTGACTGTATTTCTCCAATGAAGATATTCAAATGGCCAAGAAGCATATGAAAATATATTCAACACTAATTGTTAGATAAATGAAAATTGAAACCATAGTGAGAAGCCACTTCACACTTGCTAGGATGTCTATAATCAAGTCAGAAAATAAAAAGTGTTGATAAGGATGTGGAGAAATCAGAATCTTCATACAATGCCTTTGGCAATGTAAAATGCAGCATCTGCTTGGGAAAACAGCATGACAGTTCTTCTGATGGATAAAAACAGAGTTACCATTTGATCAAGCAATTCCACTCTTAGGTAATTACCCAAGAGAAATAAAACATGTGTACGCAAAATCTTGTACACATGTTTGCAGTGTTTCTCATCATAGCTACAAGTTAACAACTCACAAATCTATCAGCTGATAAGCTGATAAACAAAATGTATTAACATGCACCATTAAATGTTATTTGGCCATGAAAGGAATGATGTACAGATATATACAACAACAAGGATGAACCTTGAAATCTTATGCTAAGTTAAAGAAACCTGTCACAAAAGGCCACATAATGTATGATTCCATTTTAATGCAATGTTCAGGGTAGACAAATTGATAAAGTAGATTATTGGTTGTTTAGTGCTGAGGGAGGTGGGGCTTGACAGGTGATGCCTAAAGAGTATTTGGGTGTCTTTTGAGTTGAAGAAAATGTTTTAAAATTTGCTGTAGTGATCATTGAACAGATCTGTGAAATATGCTAAAAGATACTGTATTGTACACTTAGTCATGTGATTTGAATGCATGAAGTATGTGAATTATATCTCAATAAAGCTGTTATACAAGTTAAGAGACATCTAATATATATATAAAAAAGACTCAAACTTTTAGAGGTGAACAATCTCTGAGGTAAGTAATATATTGTATGAAAGTACTGCAACTATACAATGACAATGACAAAGAATGCATGAACACATAGCAGTAAAACTACCCAAAATGAAGCACAGGAAAAAGTGTGTGTGTGGGGGTACCAATGAGCTGGGGGACAACTTCATGGTAGATGCTACATATATAATTGGAATTTGCATTGGAGAAGAGAAAACGGGGTGATAAAGGCTTTGAAAAATAATTGCTGAAATACTTTTCAAAAGAGAAGTCTATATATAAAATCCTAAGAATCTCAGGTACAAGAAACATAAAAGAAACCACCTTGGGGCAGCACTGTGGCACAGCAGGTTAAGCTGCCGCCTGTAGCAGCATCCTAGTTAGGCACTGGTTAAAATCCCAGCTGCTCCATTCCAATCCAGCTCTCTGCTAATGCATTTGGGAAAGCAGCAGAGGATAGCCTAAGTGCTTGGGCCCCTGCACACACATAGGAGACCTAGATGAAGCTCTTGGGACCTGGCTGGCCATTGTGGCCATTTGGGGAGTGAAACAGTGGATGGAAGATCTCTCTCTTTCTCTCTCTCTCTCTCTCTCTCTCTCTCTCTCTCTCTCTCTCTGCCTCTCCTTCTTTGTAACTCTGCCTTTCAAATAATAAATAAATCTTAAAAATAAAAAAAAATCATGCCAAGACATTTCATAATCAAATTGCTCAAAATAATGAAGAGAAAATTTTAAAAGCAGCCAGGGACAATGAAACTTTTAAGTTCAGAGGAGCAAGAATATGTTTGATGGTGGTTTCTCCTCAGAAATAATGCAACAAGAAGAAAGTGAGGCAACATTTTTAAAGTAGGGAAAGAAAAAGTGTTGACCTAGCATGCTGTTTTCAGAAAACTGAATGTGAAATAATTTTTCAGACTGCAAAAACAAAATATTTCACCACAAGCAGACACACAGCACGAGAAATACTAAAAGCCCTTCAGGCAAAAGCAGAATAACATAAGATGTAAATATAGATGTACATAGAAGATGAGCACTAACTTGGAAACTACATGATAATATAATGGAATACTTTTCTTATTTAAGCCTCTTAAAATATAATGGGTTACTTAAGCAACAATTTTAACAATGTGTCATGGGATTTTACATATAAAAGTAAAACCTTTGACACTAACATGACAAAGGCTAGAATTGGAAGAATGTCAGTATATTGTGGTGAGTTTCCTATACTGCACTGGAAGTGCTATAATTTCACTTGACTGTGATTAAGTGAAAATGTGCAATCTAAGGCAATCACAAAAAGAACAAAGTAAACAGTAGGATATAAGGAAACAAAAGAGATGAATTAGAATCATGTAAAAATTCAGAAGGATGCAAAAAAAGAGGAAAACTACAAAGAATCTTCGAAAAGTTCAATGAAAATACATATGAGAAAAACTATGTATTATTTCGATGTTTTTACACCAAAATAAACTTATATTTAATCCTATTTTTTCACATACATTTTTGCAGTACCCATGTACAACTGATAGAACAAGCAGGAAAAAAAAGAAGATAGGTTTAAACTCAATCATATTAATAAGCATATTGAAAGTGTATGATCAATATATTCCCCTGGAAGACATTATCAGATTGAATGTAGAAGGCAAACCAACTATATCATGTCTTCAATAAACTATCAATTAAAATATCAATTAAAATGTTTAAAAATAAAAGGATGACAAAGACATATCATGCTAATATTAATCAAAAAAGGTCAAATGGATATATTATTTTAAAACATTTATTTATTTGAAGGGCAGAGTTACAGAGAGGCAGAGGCAGAGAGAGAGAGAGAGAGAGAGAGGTCTTCCATCCACCAGCTCACTCTCCAGTTGGCTACAAAGGCTGGAGCCAGGAGCCAGGAGTTTCCTCTGGGTCTCCCACAGGGGTGCAGAGGCCCAAGGACCTGGGCCATCCTCCACCGCTTTCCCAGGCCACAGCAGAGAGCTGGATTGGGGGTGGAGCAGGTGGGACTTGAACAATTGATGCCAATAAATTTGAAATTATATGAAATGAACAAATTCCTTGAAGACACAAACTACTAAAGGTCACCCAAGAAGACATAGATAACCACAACTTCTATTTTTTTAAAATATTTATTTTATTCATTTGAAAGACAGAGTTACACAGAGAGGTAGAGACAGAGCGAGAGGTCTTCCGTCCACTGGTTCACTCCCCAATTGGCTGCAATGGCTGGAGCTGCACTGATCTGAAGCCAGGAGCCAGGAGCCTCTTCTGTGTCTCCCACGTGGATTCAGGGGCCCAAGGACTTGGGCCATCTTCTATTGCTTTCCCAGGCCTCACGAGAGAGCTGGATTGAAAGAAGAGCAGCCAGGACTAGAACCAATGCCCATATGGGGTGCCGCACCCCAGGCCAGGGCCTTAACCTTCTGAAACACAGATCCAGTCCCAACTACCACTTTTATGAAAGGAATTGATGTTTTAGTCAATAACCTTCCTATTAAAAATAAAGAGGAAAAAAGACAAGCAAACCAAAAAACCTTCCAGTCTCAAATGGCTTCTGTGATGAATTCTATTGAATATTTACATAGGAAATAATAGTAATTCTAGAGGCCAGAATTGTGGTGCAGAGGGTTTAGCCAATGCATGTGACACTGGCATCACATATTAGAGTGCTTTGTCTCTCTGCCACTCTGTCTTTCAAATAAATAAGTAAATCTTTTTTTAAAAAAATCTTTACAAGAATTAATCCTTAAAAATAAATCTTTAGAAATAATAAATAAAACTTAAAAATAGCAATGCTTTTTTGTGGCAAAAAATGTTCTACATGAAGGATCTATGAGACCCCGGTGGAAAGAAGTGGCCATCCAAGAATGTTGTACTTTTCTCTAAAGAGAGGAGAGAGCCTCCACTTTGCTTATGGCCTTGTTTAAATATTGATGGAGTTTGTGGATTCAAAAGGCTTCCATGGCCTAGTCAGCTCATGTCAAGAACCTTGGGTGGACACTGACGTCATACATAAGAGTGTTAGTTGTGAAATTAACAAGAGTCACTGTGCACTAACTCCCCATTCAGGACCTCAATAAGTTGCATTATGAGAGTTAACTGTAGAACTAGTTCTCAAACAGTTTGTGTGTGTGTATGTGTGTGCAAATTAATGAAATCTTTACTTAGTATAGAGTTGGTCTTCTGGTACAAAGTTAATTGAAAATGAATCTTAATGGGGAATGGGACTGGGAATGGGAAAGGGAGGAGGAGGAGAGGTGGGCATGTGGATGAGAGGGCGGGAATGGTGAGAATAATAACTATATTCCTAAAGTTATACTTATGAAATTTGTATTTCTTAAAAATAATTTAATTAAAAAAGGCATTTCCTTAATCTAATGAAGAGCATCTACTAAAATCCCACAGCTAGGAGTGACAGCACAGTGGCAGAGCAGGAAATGCAAGCCTTTGTCTACCCCTTGCCCCTCCCCCAACAATAAAAACAATTAGACTGCTATTAAGGAATTAATATAACACTGGAAAATCTCAGGAGTCCAATTAAGATGCTGTAACAATGCAATGATGCAAAAGGAAAAAGACCGTGTGAGAATAACCATATAGAAAGGGTAGGAAGAAAGTTTCATTTTTTCTGCATCATCTTACCCTTAGGCTGGCAAAATTTTGTGTCCAGTCAGGTCTTTTTCACCTGCAAGTTTACCTTTTGAGGGAAAATAGGGGCAGAGTGATTGACCAGATTCCTCAATCTTTTGGGGCATTGCCAAAAGGACCTGGTTCAGTTTCATCCCAAAAGATTGATGGGGAGATTGGTATAGCTGAGACTTGTGGATATAGATAGGAACAAAGACGTAGGGTAGAAGTTATCAGTATCAGCCATGTGGCAGAGGCCATCACGGTCCCCAGTGGCCTGCTGTATGGAGGACCCCAGCAGCCTTTGCTGATGACAACTGCAACAGCCATCACAGCTGTCTTATATACCCTGCAAATTTTTATCACCAAACCTGCAATGTTTGCCACCATGCACTGCAGTGTCCTGAACCACTGTCTCCCTCAACTGACACTGAAGCTGCCCCAGCTAGTACCAAAAGGGGTCCCAAAACTAGGGATGCAAGGTGGCCACCCACGAATACTTGTGACCAGCTCAGGCTCTCCCACCTCCTGCCAGTCCTGGCTCCCACCACCGCATGTCCACAGCTGATCCTAAAACTCTGTAAATTTATGCAGCTGACCCCAAACCTGGTACCAATTCTCAGTGCCACAGTTGTGCACAATACAAGTCCTAACCTACAACCATGTGGACATACCCTGGGCCCACACTACTACACAGCCATCTAAAACTGCCCAGTGCAGTTATAGGCATGAATATCATTAGCCTTGCCCCATAACTTTGTGGATACTTGTCACCAGCTCCCATTATCATGTGTGCAGACATTCTGGTCCCCATAGCCAAGCATGTGCACACTGCTAACCTTGGCCCATGTCACCACTTAGCCCATCTCTGTTTACCCAATCATACTTGTAGCAGACACAGAGGTTTGAACATCCTTCACAGCCATTAACAGACCACTCACATCTCTCACCATTGAGGACCATAAAATTGCCAGTCATGGACCCCAACTGCCTGAAACAAGACATTGCAACTCATCAAATCTAGAGCTGTGACACATTTTTGCACTTGGTGTCTTTTGTTACTAGACTTGGTATCACAGTGCACACCAGCATACTTACCAAGTTAGTGTCTCTATGCCTACCTCCTCTACCAGAGGTAAAATGTCTTTTTAAAAAAGATTTATTTATTTTATTTGATAGGAACAGTTAAAGAGTGAGAGAGAGGCAGACACACACACACACACACAAACACACACAGGAATCTTTCATTTGTTGGTTCACTCCCCAAATGGCTGCAATGGTCAGAACTGAGTTGATCTGGAGCCAGGAGCCTCCTCCAGGTCTTCCACATGGGTACAGGGGCCCAAGCATTTGGGACATCCTCCACTGCCTTCCCAGGCCCATCAGCAGGGAGCTGGATTGGAAGTGGAGCAGTAGGAACTCTAACTGGCACCCATATGGGAAGCTGCCTCAGATGTGGCTTTACCTGCTATGTCACAGTGCCAGCCTGGAAGGTCTTTTTTAAACAAAGACAGTCCATAAAGTCTGAAAGAAGTGACTATTTCTTCAAATGCACATACATCTGTGCAAGACTATAAAAGATCATCAAGTATCAGGGAAATATGACACCACCAAAGGAATGAAATAAACCTCTGGTAATTGACCCCAAATAAATTGTGGGGTCAGAATTCAAAAATCAATTGTTCTAAAGAAGCTCATCAAATCAACAAGAGAACAGAGATAAACACTTTAATGGAATCAGAAAAACAATAAAATAATTAGATGGTCAACAGAAAAAAAGAATGAAATCCTGTCTTTTGCAACAAAAAGGATGCAACTGGAAACCATTATACTAAGTGAAATAAGCCAGTCCCAAAAGCCACAAATATCATGTTTTCTCTGATATGTGATTGTTCAAATAGAATGCAAAAAAAAAATAAATGTGTAAGAATGAAACTGACATCTTACCACTTGATTATTTTTTATTGCACTTGTCTATATTCCTGTGGGAAAGTGGTCTTTCTATTTGTTGAGTATTATGGTTAGTGGTATGTTAAGACTATGATTATAAAGTAAATTGAAATTGTTATTACAATAATTAAAGGAAAAAAAGGAAGGAAGGAGTGGTAATGGAGGGAGAGAAGTATGGTTATCTTCTTAGAATAGTACCTATGAAATACATGAAATCTGTGCTCTTTATCATAAAAATTTTAAGCAAAAAATATCTAAAAGAGCAGAGTTGACAGAGCTAAAAAGAATCATAAGTGCCAACAAACTGGATAACACAGAATAAATCAATAAATCCCTAGATATACACAAGTTAGCAAAACAAAATCAAGAAGAAATAAAAAGTCTGGACAGAGCAATAACAAAGAAGGAGACTGAATCAGTAATCAGACACCTTCCAACAAAGGGGATAAATGACCTAGTAAGATTAATTCCACCAAATATTCGAATAAGAATGAATAAGATGGAGCTAGTGCTGTGGCATAGTGGGTAAAGCCGCCGCCTGCAGTGCCAGCATCCCATATGGGCGCTGGTTCGAGTCCCAGCTGCTCCACTTCTGATTCAGTTCTCTGCTATGGCCTGGGAAAGCAGTAGAAGATGGCCCAAGTCCTTGGGCCCCTGAACCAACGTGGGAGACCCAGAAGAAGCTCCTGGATCCTGGCTTCAAATCGGCTCAGCTCTGGCCATTGTAGCCAATTGGGGAGTGAGCCAGTGGATGGAAGACCTCCCTCTCTCTCTCTCTCTCTCTCTCTCTCTATCTCTATCTCTCTGCCTCTCCTTCTCTCTCTGTATAAATCTGATTTTCAAATAAATAAATCTTTAAAAAGAATGAATGAATAAGAAGCCTTCTTAAATCTCAAAAAAATAGAGGGAACACCACCAAACTCACTTTATGAGGCCAAAATTTTCCCGATTCCAAAGCTAGACAAAAGCACAAGAAAAGAAAAATCTTAGTACAGGCCAATATTCTAATACACATAGATGAAAAAAGCCTCAGTAAAATATTGGCAAATCAAATTCAGCAGCAAATTAAAAGGAGTGTACAAGATGACAAAGTGGGATTTATCCTTGAGATGAACAAAAGGTACAGCATGTGAACACCAAACAATGTGATAAACTATATTAACAGAATAAAAGACAAAAATCGAAGATGGCGGAATAGGCAGGGAGCACACTATTAGTCGGGGGGAGAGACAGTTTAATATAAGTGCAGATACTGCAGGGTCAAGGAAGAGTAGGGGATGAAACAGCAGAGGAAACTCTTCTGGAACTAGTGATTCACAGTGGACCTGCGTGGAGAGCGTGGGAGCCCAAGTTCGGGACACCAGGGCAGACTCAACACACCAGCGCTGGAACGTGAGGTGAGCCGAACCTCAATAGCCCGAGACACCAGCGGGCAAGCAGAAAGAGGAGGCTAGAGGGAACGAGGCTTGAAACTCCGTGGGGAAAAATTCACCAGGCTAACTAGAAGAGAGAGAGGAAAAAAATAAAAAAAGTGACCGATACGGACACAAGTTTCTCTCTCTCCGCTCACCTCTCAAAGGCGAGCAAGACAGAGCAGGCGCCATTTTGGACATACATCATAAGCAGGGCGACCTGAGGTTTGCACCAGCCCTGAGCCTAGCAGAAAAACCTGACTCTGGGGGGAGGGGTGAAATAACAGGAGATTAGCATCTAACTTGGCAACCCAGTGGGAGATTGCAGGAGAATTGGAGCCCACACTGAGGGCAGCAGAGATTCCCTGTGTGGTCCTTGGGAAAGAGCTTCCGATCTCTAGCTCCTGTGGGTATATCATTTGCCTGCTAACTACCTCCAATTACATTCAGCTGTGCGTAATTACTTCCCTTTTGAATCAAAAAAAGAAAGAGAGATTTACCACACCTAACCTGGGAGTGTCATCTTTGACACACCCTCAACCCTGAGGAACCAAACACAGCTCTCAGTCCACACTCATCTCAAGCCTCTAAGGCTCCACTGAAAGCAGACAGTCCACTTAATATAGAGCCATAGTGTAACAAGAAAAAACACCACAGTGAAGAAACCAAATATCTCCAACATGCCAAACAACAAATGCAAAAACCAAGCTAACAAGAACAAGGAAGACACTATGACACCCCCAAATGAACAAGACACCCCAATTCAAGATTATGAAGATGATGAGATAGAAGAAATGCAAGAAGCAGATCTCAAAAAATTGCTAAGAACATTAAGAAGTTCTCAAAAACAAATTCTTGAACTACAGAAATCCTTCATGGACAAGATAGAAAATCTCTCTCGTGAAAATGAAATATTAAGGAGGAATCAAAATGAAATGAAACAACTAGTAGAACAAGAAACTGTGATAGTGACGAGAAATCATAATGAAATGAAGAATTCAATAGATCAAATGACAAACACATTAGAGAGCCTGAAAAACAGAATGGGCGAAGCAGAAGAGAGAATATCAGACTTAGAAGACAGAGAACAGGAAAGGAAAAAGGCAAACCAAAGAAAAGAAGAAGAAATTAGAAATCTAAAAAATATTGTCGGGAATCTACAGGATACTATTAAAAAACCCAACATTCGGGTTCTAGGAGTTCCTGAAGGCATGGAGAGGGAGAAAGGATTAGAAGGCATTTTCAGTGAGATACTAGCAGAAAATTTCCCAGGTTTGGAGAAGGACAGAGGCATCTTAGTACAGGAAGCTTATAGAACCCCTAGTAAACATGACCAAAAGAGATCCTCACCACGACATGTTGTAATCAAACTCACCACAGTGAAACATAAATAAAAGATCCTAAAATGTGCAAGAGAGAAACGTCAGATTACTCTCAGAGGATCTCCAATTAGACTCACAGCAGACTTCTCATCAGAAACCCTACAAGCTAGAAAGGAATGGCGAGACAGCCCAGGTACTAAGAGAGAAAAACTGCCAGCCCAGAATACTATATCCTGCAAAGCTCTCATTTGTGAATGAAGGTGAAATTAAGACTTTTCATAGCAAACAGAAACTGAAAGAATTTGTTGCCACTCATCCTGCCCTGCAAAAGATGCTTAAAGATGTGTTACACACAGAAACACAGAAACATGGTCACCAATATGAAAGAAGGTAAAGGAAGGAAACCTCACAGCAAAAGATCACAGGAAGCTCAATTTCTCTTTGACATAGAATTAAACTCTGATGCTCTGTTAAATCAATGTGTTAAAGTAATCTATTATGTTCTCTTGATGTCTGTCAAATTCTAATTGTTCAAAAACAGCTGAATTTTTATTAAGAGCTATGGGTTATTTAAATATGTGCTTATTTTCAAAGATTTGAATAATCACCTTGTAACAATGATCAAATTTGGTCTATGTTATGTCATGATTTTAAGGAATCTTATTTCAACCAGATATTTTGGATTTTGAGCCTTCTTGGCATTCTTGACAGGCATTCAAAAAATCAAAGTTTCAAACAATCTGGTCTCTAAAATTTCCAGTAAATCCTGGACTTTGGTTTTTCCAGTTTGGGCCCAACTGAAAAAATCGAAGGACCTATGTCTCTCATCTTATAGAGACACCAACTAATCAGGCTATTTGGATTATATTAGAAGGACTGTCAAGCTGTGACGTGGTACTAAATTTTAAGTTTCTGTAATGGAAAATGCTATTAATACAAATGTTTGAGAATTAAAAAGTCTAATGATCTTGTGTTACTCGACATGATAGTTATCTTAATGAGAAAGCCCCAGAGGCCAAAAGGGTTAAATACTTGTAAAATCCTACAGGTGCTTTGAAAAATACTGTGAAGTAAGCAAGTGCCTCTTGTTGGTTGATGAGTTTATAATTTTAAACATGGCGACTTAAAGTCTTTTGTCATCTATAGTTATATATGATGTGCTGCTCATAAAACTAAAGCGTTGTTGGTTCTGTGTTTAGCTGTCCTCCTATAGGTTCCTATGGACTTTTTCCAGCCACTTGTATTGTATTCAGTACTTTGGGATGGCTCTGTAAATAGATGAAGCCAATAATGTATTAACAGTACCAACTGAGAGAAAGTATGGTTAACTGAGGTTACTAAAAAGAAAAAGCAATTCAAATCAATTGGCAATCTAGAAAAAGAGTTAAAGATTTTAAAAGCTATTACTAAAATTGCTATATTGGTCTACTATGCTATGTTATATGTGTGTACATATTGTATGTCCACATGGGGAAATTTTATTAAGAGTTTTATTTTAAATGGCTTATAGATAAGATTGTCCATAAATTTAAGCTGCTAAAATCAATCAAAGATACATTTTAATTTGTGTGACCTGAATCTGTGTATCATATGTTTTAAACTTGTTGGTAGAAAGAAACTAAAAACATTTTAGATGGTTGTGCTTAAGTTTACTGGCTAAACAAACTACACAATGTTAGATATTTAAGAGGTGTTTCCAAATACATGATTCTTAAAATTTATAGAAGGCATTGGACCTTCTGGTAAATGTTTCTTAAGTTGTTATCTAATGGTTGAAATGCTTTGCTAAGTATTCATGTAATATTGCTATTGCCAGCAAGCGATCTAGGACTTGCTCCCTCATTTCTCTATTCTAAGCCCAACTTGTTCTTTCATTTCTCTATTCTCTTCAAGGTAGGAAACTAATTCTATTATAAAGGAATCTGTAGGATGCAAATTTAATCTTTAGACCTTATAAAAGAGATGGCTAACATTTTTCTGTAATAGCATAGCCAAAATGAAAACTTAGATAATAATCTCTTAGCTAGATTCACTTTGCCATCAGCGAAGTATACAGTAAGTAGAAAAAACCTCCCTTTCAGAACAAAGGGAAAGAAAGTTTTAAAGTGAGAATATAATTTTCCTCATGGGCATTGTCTACCTTAGAAAAACTACTACAGAACATGCCTGTGACTATAGCCTTGTAGTTCAGGCCACTGAAGATTAGAGATGGGACTTGGGCACTCCCTTGACTTGCATCCTCTGGTCTGCTTTAACACAAACCAGCAGGAAAAGAAAGCTCGGCATCAGAAGCAATGGGCGGCAGGCCTATTAATGGCTGATCTGTACAGTGATCTGCCCTCAAGGAGACCCAACAGGTCAGTCCACTGCAGTGGCTTTCAATGTGGTAAGCCTGGGCTTCAGCAGAAGTCAGCTTGTGAAGAGCACTGGCAGCTCTGCCAAGAGTTGGATCACTGGAAATGGACCTGCCCTGGAGTCGAAGGATGCCAGGTCAGAGCCACAGATCTAACTGGCTCTAAGCTGAAAAGCCCTTCACTCAGCCCAACTTCCAAAGTGACCACTGCAGCTGAGGGGACGGCCAAGTAGGGTCAGCAACATTGCAGGCAGAACTGTAAATTTCTTGTTAGAGATGCCCCCTGCCTTTACCTGGCCAGCTCTCCTCCCTGGCCAGCCAAGTAATGAAAGTCAACAGAGTGCCTTCCCCTAGGAGGTTCACACCTCCCTTAGGATATACCCCATGTGAAGAGATAGATAGGTCTGGGCCTCTGAATTTACAAGGCCTAAAGCCCACCAGATTATTATCAAGCCCCTTCTATCAGGTTCTATTTGCCTCTCAATCAGAAAAATTACTTGTAGCTTAGCACCTTTCTTAGCTCCTCTAATAATGACTCTGTCCTTTGTTCTAGGCCCTGTCTAGTGCACTTGGGCCTCATTCCTTTGTAATCATAACCTCTACTCTACCACCAATGGCTCTACTCCCAACCTGTGTGTACTGATGGTCCTCTTCCCCACTTAATGCTGTATAATTGTTCAAACCTGGTAAATGCCACTCTTAGGATCATTGGTTACTATCCTCACCCTGTCTTTTATGACCTTGTCTAAATATGATCAGAGTCGGTAAACTTGGAAGGCTTCCATAGCTGTGGCAACTCATGACGACAGCCTAGGATGGTTACTGGTGCCATAAACTAGAGTGTCAATTTGTTGGGTCAACAACAGGAGCCACTGTGCACTTGCTCCTCATGTGGGATCTCTGTCCTTAATGTGCTGTACATTGTGATTTAATGCTATAACTAGTACTCAAACAGTATGTTTCACTTTGTGTTTCTATGTGGGTGCAAACTGTTGAAATCTTTATACTAAATTGATCTTCTGTATACAAAGAGAATTGAAAATGAATCTTGATGCAAATGGAATGGGAGAGGGAGCGGGAGTGGGGAGGGTTGCGGGTGGGAGGGAAGTTATGGGAGGGGGAAGCCATTGTAATCCATAAGCTGTACACTAGAAATTTATATTCATTAAATAAAAGTTAAAAAAATAAAAAAAGACAAAAATCACATGATCCTTTCTGCAGACGTAGAAAAAATGCATTTTAAAAAATTCAACATTATTAGCTTTTCGTGACAAAATGTCTCAATAACATAAATATAGAAGGGGCTTAACTTCACACAATAAATGCTGCATACAAAGAAACCTGATCACTAACCTTATAATCAACATGGAAAAAGCAAAAACTTTTCCTCTCTGACCCAGAACAAGGCAAGGATATCTACTCTCACCACTGATATTCAACATAATACTGGAGCCCTACCCAAAGAAACCACTCACGAAAAGGAAATAATAGCTTTCAAATCAGAAGGCAAGAGG
This sequence comes from Lepus europaeus, assembly GCF_033115175.1. Lineage (NCBI taxonomy): Eukaryota > Metazoa > Chordata > Mammalia > Lagomorpha > Leporidae > Lepus > Lepus europaeus. The sequence continues at coordinate 52,848,605 of NC_084850.1, forward strand.
TAAATTTTTTTTCATATATGAACATATCTGTAGAAATCTCCAATAATCCACAAAGAAACTATTAAAACTAATAAATCAATAAAGTTGCAGAACAACCGATCACCCTGCAAAAATCAGGGGCATTTCTATACCCCAACACCAACAGTGAAATATCTGAAAGGGAAATGAAGAAAATAGTTCCGTTTATACTAGTGACAATATTGCAATATTGGTATCCCATATCCAAGTGCTGGTTCTATTCCTAGCTGCTTTGCTTCTGATCAAGCTTCCTGCTAATGTATCTGAGAGGGCAGCAGAATATGGCCCAAGTGCTTAGGATCCTGATATCCAAATCTGGCTGAAGTTCCAGGCTCCTGACTTGGGCTTGGCACACCCCCCAGCTGTTGTGGTTATTAGGGGAATGAACCAGCAGATAGGAACACTGTTTCTGTCTCTCTGCCTCTCAAATGAATAAATTTAAACAAAAAAGGATAACGAAAAATTTCCATGTACTTTTTGAACTTTAAGTTAACTTATCATTTAGTTTCACTTTTCTTTTTTTATTCATTTTTAAAGATGTGTTTATTTGGAAGGCAGAGTTACAGAGATCTTCCAACTGTTGTTTCACTCCCAAAATGTCTACAACAGTCAGGGCTGGGCCAGGTTGAAGCCAGGATCCAGGAGCTTCATCCAGGTCTCCCAAGTGGGTAACAGGGGCCCAAGCACTTGGGCCATCTTCAGCTGCTTTTTCAGGCACATGAGCAGGGAGCTGGATAGAAAGTGGAGCTGCTGGGACATGAACAAGTGCCCATATGGAATGCTGTGGTAGTTGCAGGTGGTGGCATAACCTGTTAATGCCACAAAGCTGGCTCATTTATTTTCTTTTTCTACAAACTATCTCAAGTACCCTCATGTTCACTCCCATGTTTTGTGTGTGTTACTCCCAATAGCCACGATATTAAGAGCAACTTAAATGTCCTTTGCTGGATGAATGGCTAATGTTGTGTGTGTGTGTATGTACACACACTCAATTGAATATTATTCAGCCTTTAAAATTTAAGGAAATTAGGGGCCGTCATTGTGGTGTAGTGGGTGAAGCTGCCACTTGAGATGCTGGCATTGCTTATGGGCATCCATTAAAATCTTGCTGTTCCACTTCCAGTCGGCTCCCTGCTAATGTGCCTGGGAAAGCAGCAGAGGATGGCCCAAGTATTTGGGCCTCTGTGCCCATGTGGGATACCTGGAAGAAGCTCCTGGCCCAGCTCTGGCCATTGTGGCCATTTGGGGAATAAACCAATGGATGGAAGATCTCTCTCTGCCTCTCCCTCTCTTTTTGTAACTCTGCCTTTCAAATAAAAAATAAATCTTTATAAAGTAAGGAAATCCTACCATTTGTAAAAATATGGATGGAGCAATATGGATGGAACACTGTGCTAAGTGAAATAGGCAAGACACAGAAGTTGAAATACTATATGAGCTCATAGGCAGAATCTAAAGCAGTTAAATTCAAAGAAGCAGAGAGTTGGATGGTGTTTAATAAGAGCTGGGGGTATATAGTAACATTGGTCAAAAAGTACACTGTTTCAGTTATACAAGATGAAAAAGTTCTGTAGATAAAATGTACAGCATGTTTAAGATAAAGTACTGTACGTAATATACTTGAATTTTTTTTATTAAACTTTTATTTAATGAATATAAATTTCCAAAGTATAGCTTATGGGTTACAATGGCTTCCCTCCTCCCATAAATTCCCTCCCACCCGCAACCCTCCCCTTTCCTGCTCCCTTTCCCCTTCCATTCATGTAAAGATTCATTTTCAATTCTCTTTGTGTACAGAAGATCAGTTTAGTATATATTAGGTAAAGATTTCAACATTTTGCCCATATAGCAACATCAAGTGAAAAAACTACCATTGGATTACTAATTATAGCATTAAATAGCAATGTACAGCACATTAAAGACAGAGATCCTACATAATTTTTTTTTAATTAATTAATTTTCTATGCCATTTCCATTTTAACACCAGGTTGTTTTTTTTTTTCATTTCCAATTCTCTTTATATACAGAAGATCACTTCAGTATATAATTAGTAAAGACCTCATCAGTTTGTGCCCACACAGAAATGCAAAGTATAAAAATACTGTTTCAGTACTAGTTATAGCATCACTTGGCTTTAGACGACACATTAGGGACAGATCCCACATGGGGTGTAAGTACACAGTGACTCCTGTTGCTGATTTAACAATTTGACACTCCTGTTCATGGCGTCAGTAATCTCCCTAGGCTCTAGTCATGAGTTGCCAGGGCTATGGAAGCCTTTAGAGTTCGCTGACTTTGATCTTATTCCGATAGGGTCATAGTCAAAGTGGAAGTTCTCTCCTCCCTTCGGAGAAGGGTACCTCCTTCTTTGATGGCCCCGTTCTTTCCACTGGGATCTCACTCACCGAGATCATTCATTTAGGTCTTTTTTTTTTTCCATGATATCTTGGCTTTCCATGCCTGCTATACTCTCATTGAAATTTACTGAGAGGCTACATCTTAAATCTTCTCAGCACACACACACATGTACAAATGGTAGCTCTGTAGTAGTGACAGAAAGTTAATAGCTAGTGATTATTTCACAATGTGTATCAAAATATGAAGTAATATACCTTAAATGCATACTTTTATGTATATGATTTTGTCATTGACATTTCAATAAAGTCTTAAAGTCCTCTACAGCTAATATCATACTTAATCCTGAAAGACTGAATATTTTCTAAGATGAAAAACAAGAAAGGATGTCCACTTTTGCTACTTCTATTCAATATTATATTGGAAATTTTGGTGAATGCTAGAATGAAAGTGTTAGAAATGAAAGACATATACATTGGAACAGAAGTAGCAAGACCGTCTTCACTTGAAAAAGATATTATGACCTCTGTAGAAGATCTGATGGAATCTATAAAAATGTCACTAGAACTAGTAAGTCAGCACAGAAAGTACGCAGGATAAAAGATCAATATACAAATATAAATTTCTATATGCTATCATCAATCATAAATTTCAATGATAAAGTTCAATAGCATTTGTAATGACATTAAACAATAAATACTTAAGACATAATTCTTTATTTTATTTTATTTTATTTTGACAGGCAGAGTTAGACAGTGAGAGAGGGAGAGAGACAGAGAAAAATGTCTTCCTTTTTCCGTTGATTCACCCCCCCCAAGTGGCTGCTACAGCTGGCGCATTGCGGCCAGCACGCTGCACCGATCCGAAGCCAGGAGCCAGGTGCTTCCTCCTGGTCTCCCATGCGGGTGCAGGGCCCAAGCACTTGGGCCATCCTCCACTGCCCTCCTGGGCCACAGCAGAGAGCTGGACTGGAAGAGGAGCAACCAGGACAGAATTCGGCGCCCGGACCGGGACTAGAACCTGGGGTGCCAGTGCTGCAGGCAGAGGATTAGCCTAGTGAGCCGTGGCTCCAGCCAAGACGTAATTCTGACAAAAGAAGTACAATATTTACAAACTAAAAATACTGCTGAAATAAACTAAAGAAGTAGTAAATAATGGAGATATATAAATCATGATCTTGAGTCATAATACTCAATATTTTCAAGATGTTATTCTTCCCAAATCCATAAATTCAATATAATCTCAATAAAAATTCTATTAGGTTAGTGTAGATTTTGAGAAGTTCATTATAAAAATTCTTATGGAAATTCAAGCACTTTAGAATAGCCAAAACAATTTAGGAATGATCAAAATTGGAATATAAAGAGTAACTGATTGCAAGAATTTCAAAGAATGCATCATAATCAAGAAAATGTGGTCATGGCATTAAGAGACAAATGGATTGGAAAAATATGTACACACATATAGATAATTGACCTCTGACAAAGGTATAAAGTCATTCAATGGATAAAGTACAACAGTTTTTTTTAAAAAAATGGTGCTGGAAAAACTGAATTTCCATGTAATAAAAAAAGAACTTTGATCCATATTTTGTACCATACACAAAACTTAATTCAAATAGATCATAGACCTAAATGCAAAAATCTAAAATTATAAAATGACTAGAATAAGATATAAGGTAACTGAAAACAAGCCAAATACCCACCAGCAGGTAGATGGCTAAACAAATTGTGATATGCCCATGCGATAGAACACTGTTTAACAATAAAATAGAATGAATAATTGACACAGTGTTATAGTATTGATAAATTTCAGCATAAGTATGCTGAATAAATGAAACAAGGGAAAACAATTCATTCTTTATGATTCCATATATAAAATTCTTGAAAATTAATCTGTGATGAGAAAAAGGTCAGTTGTTGCCTTGGTATGATAGTGGAGAGGCATGAAGAGATTACAAAATGAACAAGAGGAAACTTTTGGGAGTGATGCATATGGTCATTTTAGTCGTTGTTGTGATGGTTTTATGGGTAAATATCTATGTCAAAATATATCAATTTTTTACACTATAAATATGTGAAGTTTTAAAATGTTCTATATCTTATTGCAATTGGCACACAATTAGAAAATTATTCTTTAGTGTTTGAAAAATACTACATATTTGGGCCAGCGCTGTGTCTCACTTGGTTAATCCTCCGCCTGCGGCGCCAGCATCCCATATGGGCACCAGGTTCTGGTCCTGGTTACTCCTCTTCCAGTCCAGCTCTCTGCTGTGGCCTGGGAGTGCAGTGGAGGATAGCCCAAGCGCTTGGGCCCTGCACCTGCATGGGAGACCAGGAAGAGGTATCTGGCTCCTGGCTTTGGATCGGCACAGCTCTACCCATAGTAGCCATTTGGGGGGTGAACCAACGAAAGGAAGACCTTTCTCTCTGTTTCTCCCTCTCACTGTCTAACTCTATCTGTCAAATTAAAAAAAATTAAAAAAAGAAAAATACTACAGATTAAGCAAACAAATCATTCATGTCATTGATGGATGAGTGAAATTCCAACAGACATCTGTGTAGTTTCACCTTAGTGTCACTCATGAACATAAATGAAAATATCAACCAATGTTCATGTCAGAACTATATTCCTTCATCAGTTGCCACCATAGCCTGGCTATGGATATAATCTTCAAAAACATCACTAAAAGCATTCTGTGAGAGTCAGTAGGTTATATGCAACTTACAATAAAAATATTGTATATTGTTTATAGCTTGTGTGCAATACTTCATTTGTATCAATAAAATTTGTAATAAATTTACATATTATTTGGGATTATCCAGAAAAACAGAGCCAGCAGTATTTTTATATAGAGAGAAAGAAATTTATTGGAAAGGACTGACTCATGCCGTTGTGGAGGTTGACATAGTCCAAGATCTATAGTAACAAACAGGGAGACTCGAGAGCTGATGATGTGGTTGAAGCCTGAGTCTAAAGGCCTGAAGGCTAAAAGAGCTGATGGAGTAAGTTCCAATCCAAAAGCCTGAAGGTTTGAGAATCAAAAATAGTCAATGTTTTGGGTCAAGTCCAGAAGCAAGAAAAGACTGATTTCCCAACTCAAGTAATTAGTCAAGCAGGAGAAGCTTCTAGTTGGTCATGTGAGGGTCATATTTTGTTCAGTTCAGGCCTTCAATTGATTAGATTGAGGACCATCCATGCCATGAGAAGCAATTTGCTTTACTCAGTCTATCAATTCAAATGTTAATCTTATCTGAAAACCCCCTCACAGATGCACACAAAATATTTTACTATCTCGGCATCCTATGGTCCAGTTAAGTTGACAAATGAAATTAACTTCCACAGCCTACCATTTCTCAACTTGGCACCCAAACACATCTCTTTAAATTGTACTTAATCTCTATAACAATATTAAGGGTCCAGCATTGTGGCATAGCAAGTTAAACCACTGCTTGTAATAGCAGCAACCAGTATCAGAGTGCCAGTTTGAGTATCAACTACTCCGCTTCTGATACAGTTTCCTGCTAGTATGCCTAAGACGGCAATGGAAAATGAAAATGGTCTAAGTACTTAGGCCCCTGCCACCCATGTAGGACACCAGAATGGAATTTCTGGCTCTTGGGTTTGATCTGACCCAGACTTGGTTGCTGTGGCCATTTGGGGAGTGAACCAGAAGATAGGAGGAATCCTCTTCTCTCGTCTCTCCCTCTCCCTCTTCTTCTGCCTCTCTCCCTCTATCCCTGTTGCGCTTTCAAACAAATAAAACCAATTTTAAATAAGACAATAACAAGGTCATAATTTAGACTAACATGATAAACTCTCCTGCATACAACTGAAAATGTATTAATCCCTTCTGCAGAAGAAGAGGTAAAGTTCTTGAATGATATCTACTTTTTTGCAGTTATCTCATCAATATTGTGGTATAAAATTAACAGTGCTTAGATACAATTGTGCAAAACTATTTGCAAACCAGATCTGAGTGTTCTTTTTCTGTCAATTGGTGATAAGGTATAGGTGTGGGCTTGGAAAGAGAAGGCAGTAAAGTCAGCGAAGGGACCATGAATATTTGGGCCACTTCTTCATATAAATTACTTGTGTCTTTAGGGTCTGCTCAGACCTTATCCTGTATATACCACTTTTATTTGATGATGGAGTGACATCCAACTTTATGGCATGGTGGGCAGATAATACTGTTTATTATGTCCAGCTCAGTTTTTATGGTAAGTTGGAACCTATGGTCAAACATTCAGTTTCTTCTAAGGTCTAGTAGCAGGCTAAAAGCTGTTTCTCAGAAAGAGAATAGTTATCCACAGAAGATGTCAGCTCTCTCATCCAAAATCCTATAGATGAGTCACCTCTAGGGGACAGCCAAAGGCCCCAAACAGCATCCCTAGCTGCTATGGATACTGCCCTATCTGCCAACAGCACTGTTCTGCTGGACCATATGACCCAAGTAGCAGAGAAGATTGAATAGTGGTTCATATCTGTTACAGAGTATTCTCATATTTTGGGCCATATATAAAACTAGCATCCATTTGGGTATAATACACCAAAATGAGGAAGATTTTGCCTTCCAAATCAAAAGAGGCCCACCAGACATTGTGCCTCTTTTTCACTTCTTCTCCTTTTTTTTGTTGTTGTGGGAAGGGCCATAAGGAACAACTTATTCTTCATATTAGAAAGGCTATCTGGATATGTTCTACATGACTGAACCCCCAAGAAATTTCACTAAGACAGAAGGCCCTTAGACTTTGGTTATACTTATTTCTCACATTCTGACACAGATATGTCTCACCAAGTTGTCTAGAATAGTTGCTGCATTTGCTTCAATAGATCCAATTAATACAGTGTCAACAGTGAAATGGATTAGTGTGATGTCTTGTGAAGGGTAAATGTGGTCAAGATCCCTTCAAACTAAATTATGACACAGAACTCCTGAGGTTGAACTGTAAATATGTATTGCTGGACTTACCCAGCTGAATGCAAACTGGTTCTCATGGCTTTCATCGACAAGATGAAGAAAAAGAAATTTGCCAGATCAGGAGCTTCGTATAAGATACCATGGTACCATGGGACATATTAATCTGTGTAGCCAATGAAACCACATGTAGTATAGCAGCTGCAATTGCAGTCAGCATTTGGTTAAATTTAAATCAATCCACTGTCATTCTCTAAGATCCATCTGTCTTCTGTGAAGTCCATATGGAGTTGTTGAATGGGGATGAGATGAAAATCACCACCCCTGCATCTTTCAAGTCCTTGATGGTAGCATCAATCTCTGCATTCCCTTAGGGAATGTGGTATCTATTTTCCTTAATTTGCTATTTTCTGAGGACAAAGCACGTCTGTTGATATCCACTTGGCCTTTACCACCATAATAGCCCTTACTCCCCAGGTCAGAGGACAAATGTGGCAATTGTGTCCACTATTGAGTATACGTATTCCACTTACGCATTCAGGACTGGAAAAATAACCACAAGATGAGTCTGGGGACCAACTCTGTTAGCTACGACAGATCTGAGCTAAAAATCCATTCCCCACCTGATTATATATGCCACTATTCTGACTGGTTGACCACACTGATATTTTGGAATCATCATTTCAGATCCAGTGTTCTATAGTTCCTGAAAGATCTGATCATTTACTTTTCCCTAACGCAGTTACTATGTAAAATGTCATAGATTCCTTTTGGGAGGCTGTGAGAAAGATCAACAGCACACATTTTGGTAGTATACCAGGTTACTTCCTCAAGGGGACCTAGCCGCCCTTCCATTCAAATATTCTGAGTCTGTAAATCGGCCAAAGTCAGGGAATCAATTGTCTGTTTTTCTGATTTAAATTAGACTTTTGTTCATTTGACTTAGAACTGTTATGCTTTTAGTGGTCAAGTTACAATTTAGGTTTTAATGGTCAAATAACACTTTAGCTTGCAGGTTTTCTACAAGCTGCAACATTAAGTGCAGAATTGCTATTTAGTGAATCCCTAACAATACATTTTACCTGCTCAAATTTTTGATCCTTTCACCATCATCCTCCTCCTTTAATATCCATTCACACACATGTCCAGATTTCTGTCTACATTTGAAAACTCAAATTCTGTCTCTCTCTTTTTTTTTTCAGTGTGATGCCCATCCTCACAGTTCATATTTTCTACTTCACATTTAAGGATCATCTGGGAATTGAGTCTAGTGATCATCCTATTTCTTCCCAATCAATGACCCCAGTTTAACCATAAATAACTTACAAGTCTAGGAATTCAACCTTCATTGAGATTCAGCCATTCACATGATGAAACTCTAGGTTTGATTTTCAACAATTTCAGCTCTATGACCACAGGATATAAAGATCTTCAGGGCGCATATAGAAGCTTTCAGGTCATTTATGCAGTGCTTAAGCTGGGAAATTGAATTTGTGAGCTCGTCCTTTTGTTTTTCCATTTTGTCAATCAACATTAGGAGCAACTATCTGATCTGATTATATTCATTAGCTTGCCAAAAATGTTTGAAAAATAATGCCAAAAATTATATGATATATCATATCATATAATACCAGAGCCTTGTTTATTATAAGTGGTTAAGAGTATCCAATATGGTATTTTGCATATACTCTCTGGCAGATCATGCCATACACCATCAGTATTCTATTACTAGAAATAGTCATTAGTATCTTTTGTAATTCCAATTTTTATTGTAACCTAAGATACACACATGATGTTTTGGTGTACATATACGTTGTGAAGTAATTACCATAGTCAAGCAAATAAACATATCCATCATCTCAAATTGTTACTTTTTCCTTTTTTGTGTGCTAAGAGTAACTGGGATCTATTTTCTAAGCAAATTTACAGTTTCTAATACAATGTTATTAGCTATAATTAATACACTCATTTTTTAAACTTTTGCATGCTATGTAACTATAATTTTGTACACTCTTTCATTTCCCCATTCCCTTCCCTGCCTCCACTTCTGGTAGTCACTGATATATTCTCTGTTTCTATGTAGTCAATATTGTGTAAAGATTGAACCTATATTTGCAATCATGCAATATTTTTCTTTCTTTTTTTAACTTTTTTTTATTTGAAAGGCAGAGTTACAGAGAGAGGGAGAGACAGAGAGAGTGCACACACTCTTCAATCCACAGGTTCACTCCCCAAATGGCTGCAACAGGCAGAGCTAAGCCACGAGAAATCCAGAAGCTTCATCTGGGTCTCTCACATGAGTGTGGGAACCCAAGCACTTGGGCCATCCTCCACTGCTTTCCCAGGCACATTAGCAAGGAGCTGGATTGGAAGTGGAGCAGCTGGGACTCAAACCAGTGCCCATATGGCGTGCCAGCACTGCAGATGGTGGCTTAATCCACTATGCCATAACACCAACTCCAGTATTTTTCTTTCTCTACCTGGATTATTTCACTTAGCATAATATCCTCTAAGTTCACCTGTTGTTTTGCAAGTGGCAGAATCTCCATTTTATTAAATGATGGGTAATAGTCCATCTCTCTCTCTCACACACACACACACGTACATCACAATCTCTTTATCCATTCATTCGTTGACAGTTTGAGTTCAGAGGCAGGAAAAGACTGATGTCACAGTTCAAATAGTCAGGCAGGAGGAGGTCCCCTTCCTCATGGGAGAGTCAGCATTTTGCTTCTATATAGGCCTTCAAGTGATGAGCGTCTTGCATATTAGGAAGGGCAGTGGGCCGGCGCCGTGGCTCACTAGGCTAATCCTCCGCCTTGCGGCACCAGCACACAGGGTTCTAGTCCCAGTTGGGGCGCCGGATTCTATCCCGGTTGCCCCTCTTCCAGGCCAGCTCTCTGCTATGGCCCGGGAAGGCAGTGGAGGATGGCCCAAGTCCTTGGGCCCTGCACTCACATGGGAGACCAGGAGAAGCACCTGGCTCCTGGCTTCGGATCAGCGAGATGAGCCGGCCGCAGTGGCCATTGGAGGGTGAACCAGCGGCAAAAAGGAAGACTTTTCTCTCTGTCTCTCTATCACTATCCACTCTGCCTGTCAAAAAATAAAAAGAAAAAAAAGAAAAGGAAAGACAGTATGCTTTACTTAGTCTGCAAATTCAAATGTTAATGTCATCCAAAACCCTTACAGAAACACCTAGAGTGATATTTGACCAAATATCTGTGTATCTCGTGGCTCAGTCTAGTTAACACATGAAATTATGCTCCACAGATTATGTATAGCATATAAAGCAACATATACTATTTTTCTGGAGATCTGGTTGTTAAACATTTACCAGTGCACCATTGGAGCAAGTGTTTGGCTTCTGGTGTTTTTTTTCCTGGTGATGAGCAGATTTTCTACTGTTAAGGTCAATGCTTCTCTTTGCACTGGGTCTTGGAAAAAAAACAAGAAACCCACATCTAACATGCTGGCAATATGTTTGTAATTTTGCTTCTAGTCAGAGAATAGGAACCTGCTGATCCTTTGTGTCAATAAGGTGCCATCTGCCTGTCAGACAGTTGGTGGAAAAACTGTCTGGTTGTCTATAGTTCTATTGATTGCAGCATTTCACAGTGCACTCCAGTTTCATGAAGATGGTAACTGATTATTTGTCATTTTGTACTTATTTCACCCTCACTCTTTCCCTCCCAAACTTGACACAAATTTTCTCTTGTACTTGACAAGATAAATAGCTTGGAAACATGAGGTTGTGACTTGAACTTGAATTTCATATTGGAGCAACTAAGGCTTTCCTCTTTTTTTTTTTTTTTTGGACAGGCAGAGTTAGACAGTGAGAGAGACAGAGAGAAAGGTAAGGTCTTCCGTTTTCCTTTGGTTCACCCCCCAAAATGGCCGCTACGGCTGGTGTTCTGCGCCGATCCGAAGCCAGGAGCCAGGTGCTTCCTCCTGTTCTCCCATGCAGGTGCAGGGCCCAAGCACTTGGGCCATCCTCCACTGCACTCACTCCTGGGCCACAGCAGAGAGCTGGACTGGAAGAGGAGCAGCCAGGACAGAATCCAATGTTCCAACTGGGACTAGAACCCGGGGTGCCGACGCCGCAGGCGGAGGATTAGCCTAGTGAGCCACAGCGCCGGCTGCAACTAAGACTTTCATGAATGAGGCTGGATCACTAACTTTGGAGAAGTTCATCTGATTTTCAACCAAGATGTATATTCTAGTTTATTCTAGTTCCAGCTATGCCAAAACCTATCTTGAACCAACCCTGTAACTTCTCTGAGCTTCAGTTATCTCCCCATAAAGTATATTTGTAAATGCTCATCAAGAGGGTAGTGGAGAAAGAAAATGTGGTACTTCCATATAATAAATTACTGAACTTCAGTTAACGGGAACTAAATAGATAACAAATAATGTTGAGTGAAGAAATTTAGATGCCTACTGTAGGATACCTTTGAAAGAAAGCACCTAAAAATAATGCTACATATTGTTATGCATGAGGAAGTATAAAACGTCTGGAATGAAACTCAGAAAAAAGTAATAGTTCTTATGTTTGGGGGCCAGGAGAGGGCACAAGGAAGAATCCTGGATTGGGAACAGATCATCAGCTTTGTAATGTTCTGTTCTAAAGATAATCTGTAGTAATTTTCTAAAGTTAAAATAGTTCAATTTTTAAAGAAAGGTGATGGTTAGCCTAAATAGTTCCTGAAGTCCCTTTGAACTTTAACATTCCATGGCTCTAAGATATGGGGAAGAATTGAGTAGTGGATCATTACAAATGTCTCTAAGTTCTCTTAGGATGGAGTTCACCATTTCTCCTGGGATAAATAGTTTACTTTCTCTTGGGAGATCAGAGCAGATCATCTCTAAGATTAGTCCAACCCCTACTGTCTCTGATAGCAAGCAAAGATGGTTCCCTTCAGTTCTTATAAATGATTCATTGCTTCCTGGCCCCCTACATGAGCTTGTCCTGTTTTCACTGAAGAAGTTGGGGATCAGAAGTGCTTGGCTACCAGATGTCTATGGAGAGGTCAAATTGTCTGGGATGTTTCCCATCATGGAATACTTCTATCTTTTGTTAGGAAAATCAAAGAAAAATGTTTTCTCTGCAGAATTCCTTCTCCCTACTTACCTTTTCTTTTATGCTAACTGCTGCTGCTGCTATTAGAAGCTGCCATAATGAAAAATTGCTTTATGTTTGATGGGTAGACAAGGGCTCATCTGAAATCAAAAGACTGAGATATGTAATTGCCATTGAGTATGGTAAAGAGACAGAAAAACTAATTGGCAACTACTGTGTCACCCTCACCAATTGACTGTATCATTCTTCTGTCATTCCTATGTCTCTGTCTCTTCTAGATCCACAGTATAGGGCTGTTAGAGACCCTCAGTGCTGGGGATACTTCTTTTACTTTCTATACCCTTTGCATTTGCTATGCTTATTCTTGCCTCTAACCCAGTGGTCATGCCAGGGGCCAAGGGCATGTGGAATATTTCTTCCTTTTCCTCTGGGCCTACCTCTAGCCCCTCCTTCAAGAAGCCTTCTCCGACCTCCTCAGTGTACAGGGACAGATTTTTCCTCTCTACCCTTGTGACATGTCAGCTGAACCTTACAGATATAAACCTCATATTCTATGGCTATGGATTCTCTCACCATTTAGGTGATCAGATGAGTGTGTAACAGTGGACAAAGGCAGTGGTCTGTCAAGGCCAGATATTCACACAATTCTCCTTTAACCTAGTTTTTCTCTTCATTTAGAGTGAAAATATTAGGTTAATGTGTGGGTGGAGGACAGACATAAGTGTATGAGGACAGTAGATAGATAGATAAATCAATTCAATAAAGAAAAGCTCCTTAGGGCTCCTGTGCATCATTTAATAACAACCTGGTAGCACTCTATCACTTCTAGATCCATTCATCAAATAGTTGGGTAGTTTTTTTTTTTTATGAATTTATCTGCTGACCAAGTCAGCCACCTTTGTTGTATCCTAGAAATTTCTCTACCAGGTAATATACAGATTCTTCAAAAGCTTATAAATACCAAACCCAGTTTTCCTAATATACTAGAGCTCAAAAAGATCCTTAGGGTTTCAGTCTATCTGAAAAATTATCCTAAAAAAAAAAAATCCATCAGCCCAGCTAGCTTTTTAGATTAGCTTTCTAAGTCAGAATTTATTGTCATTCTTCTTACTGTACTTAGCTTGGATGTCAGCCTAAAGTTGAAGTTTAGCACTGAGAATCATAAGTCACAGATAGAAAACTGTAACAGTAATCAAACGAATGCAATATGTTAGGGATAGAGCTGGTCTATTCGTTTGGCAAGCAGAGACTCTAATTTACCTCCTTGTAGATTCAGAACAGAAGTTGTGCTTGGAAACAAGGTAGGGAGCAGAAAGTGGTAAGAGAGGGGCTTACAAAAAGGCCTGGAAATTGTTAGAGGTAATGGATATTCTCATTTATCATGGTTTTGATGATAGTTTCATAGGGTGCATATATATGTCAAAAACCTAATTGTACAATTGAACTATGTGCAATATGTTGTATTTCAGTTACACCTGGATAATGCTGCTTAAAAAGAATTTGAAGATACTAATTTTTAAAAATTGAATTTACTCATTGAGACAAATACTCATAGGGCCCAATTTCCAGCTTAATCCCAGTGGTGAAGAAAACTTGCTGTGGAGATGGACAGACCCGTGGCTCTGTCATTTACAAGCTGAGCGATTCTGATAAAGTTTTTAACCTCTTTGAGTCTCATATTTACATCTGAAAAATGGAAATTGTAATGAGAGTAACTAATCCATATTCTCAGGGTTAAATGAGATAATGATATGTGGAAAGCACTCAGCATAGCATTAAGCACAAATTAAGTCTTGAAGAAATGGCAGTTATTGTTTTATCTTCCACTGTGATGCTAATCTTGGATGAAAGCAAACAGAATCACAGCAGATTCCTAAAGCAATTTATTGATTGCCATCAACCCATCAGAACCTTTATTAGATACTTGTGGACAGATTCCCATAATTGATACTGTTGGGAAGTAAAAAGGTAAGCAAATAGACAAGTATGTGAAATGAACAGGTAGATGGGACACATGTTTGAAGGAGATTGCACAAAAGCATATACAGGAATAGATGAAGAAATATGATTTCAGTAGTAGAAGCAATGCAAGTGACAGTGAGTGTACAACTTGGACAGGATTTGCTGGGAAGCATAGGTGAAGCAATCTCCCTACCGGGGAACAGCATGGTTCTTGGAATCTAGCAAGTATGGGCTTGAGTCCCTACCTCACCTCTTATTAGCTGGGATAACCTGAGCAGGTCATTGAACCTTTCTGAAGCTCAGTTTCTTGCATGGAGATAGAGTTAATGCTGCATCTATAAATTAAATCAACTGTGAACTAAAACTATTCAGGGAATTAATAATAATTATTATGTCTGTTCTGAATATATTCAGACTTTTTCCTTTGCCATTAATTCCTAAACAATACAGTGTAACAACTATTTACATAGCATTTCCACTACATGAGGTATTGGTAAGTACTGTAAAGATTAAAGTATATAGAAGGGAGCAGGTGTTGTGCAGTGATGGGTTAAGTAACTGCTTAGGACACCCACGTGTCATGTCATAGAGTTGGCTTGGGTCCTGGCTACTTCATTCCTGATCCAGCTTCCTACTAATGTACCTGGGAAGGCAGTGGATGATAGCCAAAGTATAAGTGGGTTCCTGCCACGCACATGGAAGACCCAGATGGAGTTCTGGACTCCTGGTTTCAGTATGGCCCAGTCCTGGATGTTGTAGGTATTTGGAAAGTGAACCAATGTGTGGAAGATCTGCCTTTCTCTGTTTCTGCCTTTCAAATAAAAGTAAATATTTAAAGATGAAGTATATAGGAGTATTTCATGATTATTTGTAAATATACCATTTAATATAAGGGATGTGAACATTCACAGATTTTTGTATCCACGGGTGATCCTGGAGCTAATATCCCACAGATACTGGGGGATGAAAGTGCACTAATTATCTTCCTCCTAGGATTGTTGTGAAGATTAGATGAGGTAATGCATTACTAGCACTTACCACGAGCCTACAACATTAGCAAGCACTCTAAAATATGGAAAACACTTTCTTTATTGCTTATATTTCAAGATTTAAAAACTTTATTTTTATCTATTTGAAAGGTAGAATGAGAGGGAGGGAGGGAGAGTGGAAGAGATGGAGTGGGAGACAGAGGGGAGAGAAAGAGTGAGAGAGAGAGAGGTACCTTTCATCTGCTGGTTCACTCTCCAAATGTCCACAACATACAGGGCTGGGCCAAGCTGGAGTCAGGATCCTAGAACTCAATTTGGGTCTCCCGTATGAGTGGCAGAGAACTCAGCACTTGGAAAATCATTTGCTACCTCCCAGAATACATTTACTGGAAACTGGAGTGGAAGTGAAAGAGTCAGGACTCGAACCAGGCACCCCAATATGAGATGTGGGTATCTCAAGCAGCAACTTAACTTGCCACACCACAGCACCTATTCCTAGAAACACTATTTGTCATTATGTCTTCAAATCTCAGGGTTCTTTTTCACTTTTGTTCCCATGTTTGGATGAGTGTTTTATGGGATGTTTCCACTGAAGAATCTCAGGCCATCCAAAGCCTTCTGATTTGCCTGGCAGTGTGTCAGGTTCTCAGTAGGCCTAATGACTTCTGCTGTTCTGAATTCCACTTAACCATTCTAGTGAGTAATTAGAGCTAACACACAGTGCTATGACATAACATTCTGTGTCAAACTACACAGGGCATTTTAGAGAGGCCTCCCTGGCCCAAAGCTTTCTGGGCCCAGGCTACCAATTTATGTTCAAAATCAAGCTCTTGTCAATGGCAAGTACATTTGTCTCTTGGCATCTGTGAGGGCTTGGTTTCCTGACCCCTGAAGATACCAAAATCCACGAATGCTTCATTCACTTATATAAAATGGCACAGTATTTCCATGTAACTTACAAACCTCCTCCTGTATGCTTGAAATCATCTCTTGATTGCTTGCAATACCTAATACAATGCATATGCCATGTACATAGTTTTTTTTTATTTTTTAAATTTATTTGATAGGTAGAGTTATAGACAGTGAGAGAGAGAGAGAGAGAGAGACAGAGAGAAAGGTCTTCCTTCCATTGCTTCACCCCCCAAATGGCTGCTATGGGCGGAGCTGCGCCAATCTGAAGCCAGGAGCCAGGTGCCTCTTCCTGGTCTCCCATGCAGGTGCAGGGACCCAAGCACTTGGGCCATCCTCCACTGCACTCCCGGCCACAGCAGAGAGCTGGACTGGAAGAGGAGCAACCAGGACTAGAACCCAGCGCCCATATGGGATGCTGGCACCACAGGCGGAGGATTAACCAAGTGAGCCATGGCTCCGGCCCATACATAGTTCTTATACCATACTGTTTAGGGAATAATGACATAAGAAAAGAAGTCTGTACACATTTAGTACAGATGTAATTTTTATCCAAATATTTTAGATGCACAGTTGGCTCATTTGTGACTGTGGAACTTGAGGATACAGAATGCTGGCTGTACGTTCTTGCAGTTTTCATGTTGAAGTACTTGGAGTCACCTAGCAGTTTTGAGTTCTAATTTGAACTCAGGTAGTCCAGCTTTGCTCCTACCATGGGATTACTGGCCTAGTAAAGAGGCCGTGAAGTGGAATGGTTTGAACAGACTTTTGAGCACAGCTTCCTGGATTTGAAGCTGATTTGCTACACATGAGGTCACAAGGAACTTAGTGGCTCCCTCTGAGCCTTAGTTTGCTTATCAGTGAAATGCAGATAATGTCACATGTGCCTTCCTGGTGGGATTGTGGTTAGGATTAAATGCATTAAAAAACCAAGGTACTGGAACATAGGAAGGGCTCAAGAAAAGTTACTGATTATTATCCATTGGAAAGTAAGCTCCATGAAGGTAAATATTTTTGTTTGATTTGTTCACCTCTATATCCCTAGCAGTTAGAATAATACCCAGTACATAGTAAGTGTTCAGTAAATACTTGCTGAATAAATGAATTAATCCTTAATTCTATCTCTTTCTCTCATAATTTACAATCTACTTTCCAAATAAATCTAGAATCTGACCACTCTTTGCCGCCTTCTTGGTTAGCATCTTCTATCTCCTTTTAACTGCGTTATCACTATAGCTTCCTAACTGACCTGGCTACTTTTGTCCTTTATAATCTGCAACATGCCCAGCCCCTCCTCCAAGTCTTTTATTCAAACAACAATCATAAGGATTCCTTGAAAATATAAGTTAGATCACATTGCTCCTCTGCTGAAAATCTTTCCATTGTTTCCCAATTCACTCACAGGAATGGCAAGCATTTTTACTTGATTTGTTCTTAGCTACCTCCCTGATCTCATCTTTTATTACTTTTCCCTTTTCTTACTGTGTTCTAGTCACACTGGAACAAAATCAACATTCCTTTTAAAAATATTATTTGTTTATTTTAAAGGCAGAGATATAGACTCATGTGTGAGGAGTTGGGGGAAAGAGGATGTGATGAAGAGAGAGAGAGCAAGGGAAAAAGGGAGAAAAAGAGAGAGAGAGAAAGAGAGAGAGAGAGAGAGAGAGAGAGAGAGAGAGAGAGAGAGAGAGATGGACTTTCTATCTATTGGTTTACTACTCAAAAAGCCTGCAACAGCTGGGCTTGGCCAGGACAAAGCCTGGAGCCTTGAACTTAAAGTCTCCCAAGTGGGTATCAGAAAGCCAAGTACCTGCTACCTCCAAAGGTGTGCATTAGGTAGCAAGAAGCTGAATCAGAAGTGAACTGACATCCAGGGACTGACATGTGATGCAGGCATCCCAAGTTGCATCCTAACTGCTGTGCCAAACAGCCACCTTACAATCAGCAGTTCTTTAACACACAAAGTATGCACTCCTATCTAAATGTTCTCCCACTTGCTATTTCCTCTGTTAGAAAGGCTCCTCTCCCAGGTTTTCCTTAGTTTACTTCCTTACTTTCTGTAAGATCATGCCTGATCATCTCTTATAAAGAAGCATCATGATCCCTAGCATTCCTTAGCCACTTTTTCCTTCTTTAGTTTCTCCATAGCATTTGTTACCACCTGACACATTTACACACCTGTCATTTACTACCTATTGTAATGAGGATGACTGTGATGATCTTATCTCACTTCATGTCACCTCCACAAGAGCAGAGACTTGGCAGTTTTATTCACTGCTATATTCTCAGGCCCTGGAATAGCTCTTGGAATATTGTGATCCCTCAATATATTTGTTGAATGAATGAATTCAATAGTTTTAAGAAGTAATCTCCTTCACTTGTATCTTCTTATTCCATGGGATAGCATGTATTCTAAGATAATCCCATTCCAGAGCCAGCTAAATTTGGCTGTGATTACTGGAGAATAGGAAACGTGAAGTTTTCCCCATTGGCACCAGTTTGGTAGGCAAAATATAGGGAAACAAAAGGTGTGTGGGGAGAAATATTAACAAGAGCCCTTGGGGTTGAAACATGGGAGGGGCATGAGCTTTATTGTGTGGTATCACACTGCTCCAGGCTGTGGACCTAGATAAACACTTGCCAGCCTGAGGTTTTGGATACTAAGAGACAGCTCTGTCTGGCTGCATTAAAAATCATTCAGAAGAATCCATTCGATTATTTTACAAAATCACATTTTTCAAAAGGTTCAAATTGTTAATTTTTTGGGAAAGTGGGGTTTAGGGGAATTATAGGAGCGAAGAAAGGAAAGAGAAGACTTTTATGTGTAATTCTACATTATTATTTTGTATTTATGTGGAGCAATAATTATCCTTTTAAATAAAAATATTTTCACTCTTTAATTTTTCTTCTTTTTGAGGGGGAAGCCTTGAAAAATAACAATTGATAGCAACTTTTCTTATTTAAAAATTGATAACATTGTACCATTAAAAAACTTTATAGTGGGCAAGTAGTAGGAAAATACAAAACCTAAAAATGATTGGCTAGATTGTTAAAGCTTTAGATTATTTATGTTTGTGAACTTGAAGCTCCAAAGAGAATGTTGTGATTCAGATAATTTCTTGGGGTTGTGAATGTATGCTCTGAAGTAGAGATTTAAAAATTATGATGTCTCTGGTTTTCCCATCTGTGTTAGATCCACATAATCAGTTGAGTCTTAATGAGCAGGTCCATTAGTACTCCCAGAGCCACTTCTTATTTTTTTAAAAGATTTATTTGTTTATTGGAAGGTAGAGCTACAGAGAGGCAGAGGCAGAAAGAGAGAAAGAAAGAGAGAGAGAGAGAGAGAGAGAGAGAGAGAGAGAGAGAGAATCTGCTGGTCCACTCCCCAGATGAGCTAACAGTCTGGAGGCAGCACTAAACTGCTTGGGCAAAATGTTCAGGACAGAGGTTTCAAACTTCGAAGTTCTAAACAAAATTTTAATCGAATAATTAGGGAGAGGGGCAAGGTGGTCTGCTAGAACTCAGGCTTCAGAATGAGGATGGTGAAAGCAAGTGAGACTTGACTATTTTCCAAGCCCAAACTCAATTCAATGCTACCTCCTAGAAGCCCAGAAAATTTCCTCAAATAGTGGATGTCCCAATAGTGGCATCATAATGCAGCCTTCCCCAATCTGATCCAGCTAGATTGCCATGGTGAGATCCTCTATGCAATGTGTCATCACTTTCTCCACTGATTGGTACCACTGTCTCTTTGGTCCAGAACCTATGAATCATGCTTCTGCTTTTCTCAGTAGCCCCTCACCCCTTGTACATCTTTTGTATTCCTTGTTCTTTCCAAGCACCTAGACCATGGCATTAAAAAGACAAATAAATCAACTCCAAACCACTTAGAGCTGAAGTGGCCTGTTGTTTTGATTTTCAATACAGAGCTCACTAGAGAGCTGAGGTATAAGTAGCTCCACCACATGTAGTATCATGTTCCAAGACTATTTAGACTATTGACAGGGTATTTTTCAAATTTTCTAAAAATTGGACAGATACCCTATTATGTCTTAGAAACATCAAAAAGTGAATAGACAACGTGCTTTAAACACTCTTTCATTTGTTTTAATATAATTAGGATTGTAAGCAGGCAATCAATGAGAATGTCCAAGTGTAGCATTTTGAAATCAGAAAGAAGTTGGAAACACCACTGTGACCAACCATTGCATTCTAATAAGCTCGAATTCAAGTGAATAATTCAAAGGGGGAAACTTTCTGATCTAGCCACTTCCCCCTTCCACCTCAAAGAGTTCAGTGGGAGCCAACAATTTAAAGACCCCTAAAAAAAGAGCAGATTGACAGCTAAACCCTCTCCCTAGACTCTGAGTAAGAATAGGGGCATTAATTTCACAGAGGGAGTACATACCTATTACTAGTCAAGCATTGGGCTGGGTATTAGGTGTACAATGGTAATTGCCGTCTTGGAGCTTGTGATCTTACTGATGACATAGGTATTAATCATACAATTATAGAAATGAGTACATACTTATAAATTGAGATAAATGTCTTGCAGGAAAGAAACAGTTCTAAGGCAGTGTATAATGTAACAGGGAGTTAATAAAGGCCTGCATGAAGAAAATTTCACTTAATCTGAGATTTGAGGGGTCATTAGGCACTTAATGACCCATAAGAAAAGAGTTGCATTCTAGACAAAAAGAACAGCAGGTCCACAGTGCTGTGGAGGACTACAAACCAGGCCAAGGTGGCTGGAGTGCAGTAGGGAAGAGATGAGGCAAGAGAGTTTGACAGGTGTGTGTTTCAAAGGAAGTGCCACTGCTTTAGGTTAGGACAAGTTTTCTTGGGGATGGAGAGTGCAAGTTTGCACATGCAATGGTGTAGGAAGTTTCCCATCCCTGGGCCCTGCCTTCTAAATGCCAAAATTATATCCCCCCCACCCCATATTTATGACAGACCCTAAATTTCTGAATGCCTCCTGGTTAAAAATTACTGAATTCAGGGCCTTGTAGGCCATTTAAGGATTTGGGATTTTGTCCTACAAGCAAGGAAGGAAATAATGAGAAACAATTTAAGCAGAGGAAGGAAGTGATCCAATTTATATTCTGAAAAGATCATTCTGGCTGCAGTGCACAAATGCAGGGTTTTCCTGGAGATCTTCCCTGGTTAGATTGCTGTTAAGATGAAGACTTCCTGGAATGAAAGGGTTAGTGGGGAAGGGTCCTCATGAATGGAGGAATACGTAAGTCAGCTCTCAAGAGATATACCTAGTAACATCTTGACACATTTGTAATAGGAACTATTTATTGAGCATTTAATATATGCCAGATATGTGGTATGTGCTTTACATACATTGTTTTATTTTATTCCTGGCAATAACTCTGCATAGCATGCATGGTTTCCTTGTACTACTGTACAAGACAATTTTCTGTTATAAAGAAATAGTTGAGGCTGGATAATTTAGGAAGAAAAGAGGTAAGCTCATGGTTTTGGAAGCTAAAAATCCAAGTAGCATGGTACCAGCTTCAGTGAAGACCACTCTCTCTGTGTTACCTCGTGGTGGATGGTGGTATTGCAGAGGGTGTGTGAGAGTGGAAGATCACATGACAAGACAGAAAGCCAGATTGTGAGGAGGGCTGTTTTATGACAACATACTTTCCTCAGGACTAACTCAGGATCTCAAAGATAACTAACTACCTCAATCCTTTTTGAGTGCAATGCTCTTGGTGACTTAAGAACCTCCCTCTGTGCTCCAGCTTTTCAAGATCAAGCTACCTCTTAATGTCTCAATACTAGGAATCAAGCTTCCAACACATCAACCTTTGGGAGGTACACATAAGCGATAGCCAAACCATAGCTGTAGCTATGAGCAACTGTAGCATCAGAGAAGCTCAGTGATGTTCCCAGTATTATATTTAAGACTAATGGTAGATCCAGGTGTCCATTCAACTGCTTTGACTCCAGAGCCCCAATTTCTTCATTTACCACACTGTTGATTCATGTTGTTACATTATCAACAGAGCATCTCAGCAGAGTTCAGAGATGGGAAAGCCTGTGAAGGAGGGCAGAAAAGTCTGACTAGAGCATAAGAACTCTTTCTGTGCAACATTTTGAAGAGTTTGTGATTAGGATGAAAACTGTCAGTGCCTGGGAACTGGAAGATGAGAATGAGAAGACAGTGAAGAGAAATGGATGATGCTTAAGGCAAACTTTGTGAGTTTGCCAAAGGCAGATCCTGCTATGGTCATTTCTTCTTGGAACTGTCCTATCAATTTGAGAGAGGCCTTTTGAAAATTCAAGAAGAGAAGAGTAACTTCTATATATTCATAAGGTGAAGCTAAAACTAAGCCTTTTGGGTTTGCTTACATTGTGCATTCAAAGAAGAATGGCCTATTTGACTCAAGTTCAGTCTGCAGAGGCTGTCCATACACCTGAGCTTCTTCCATTATGTGAATAAATGGCTTCATTTGACACATAATTACAGGGCTCTTTTAGTCTGAAACTAAGCATTAAACATTGTAGAGGATACAAAACTGACTGTAATATAAGCCTATCTTCAATGACTTCATAGTCTAATGGGGGAGACAGAAATACATGCAGCATAATCAACAGAGGCGCAAATAAAATGCCATGGGGATTCAGAGCAGGAATGCTCACTTTCACAGGAGAAAGGAAGTGGGGCATTAAGAGAAGACTTTGTAGTGAAAACAGTGCTGAGCTAGCTAGGTCCTAAAGGATGGAAAACATTATCTAAGGCTGGTGGTTCTCAAAATGTGGTCATCATCAGCATCCCTTGGGAATTAGTTAGTAATTCAAATCTCTGGTCCACCTTAGACACACTAAATGAGAAACTCTGGGGTGGAGACCAACAAGCTGTGTTTAATAAGCTCTCCAGGCAATTTGATGTGTGCTCATGTTTGAGAACCACTGCTTTTGGCAAAGAAGGGGGACCATTCCAGGTCAAAGACAGATCATCAGCAGAATTTCAGTGAGATTAATACAGGTAGTGCCTCTGTAGACTGGTAAAGAACCAGGTTTGGCTGGAGAATATCATGTGTGGGTGGAGGTGGCAGGGAAATGAATAGGGTCATATTGTAAGGCTCTTAAACACTTGATGTCTCAAGTAATAGGTGACATGGAGGTGTTCAAGTAGAAGAGCAACAGGCAGCAGGAGACTGAGTTAGAGACTACTTTTTGCATCTAGTCCAGTGGTTCTCTGTCGTGGTTGCACATTAGAATCATCTGGCAAGCCTGGCAATATTGCCAACCTCAGGGACCCTCACTCAGACATTCAGGTTGAATTGACCTTAAGGGTTGCCCATGATTGGCATGTTTCAGAAGTCCCACTGCAGATTCTAGAGTGTAGCAAGGGCAGAGGACTCCTGTTCTAAGAGATAGCTAGAGCACTGTCTGTCAGTGGATGGGAGGGAACAGGAAGTGATCCTGTTGTTCTCCTCACCACCCTTGGTGGCATAGGGACCACGAGAAAAGCCCTAACTGGGCTGCTTACCCTTCTTTTTGAGTTAGCCACTTCTCTATTTTGTGAATGACTCTAGTAGCTCAAGATGAATCTACTGCAAAATCAGCATTGAAATAATATGACTGAGGGGACTATCTCAGGGCTGTTTGACAGAGATGCTTGAATGAAGCTCATCCAAAGTGTCTATGTATTCTCCAAAGCCCCTCATGGGATAGTGGGAGAATGGGTAGGCCTTGGCAAGGGGAAGAAGGGGACTCAAATCCTGAATGTCAGGTATTAGATCTACTTCCCTCAGAAGCCCTAGTTGGAAAATGTACCACTTTCTCTCCACGTCTGCCTCGCAGCTTCTGTGAGCCCATGAGGTTGCATCCACACAAGCAGAGGGAGAAAAGGAGGAGGTGGTGAACACAGCTCAACAGCATGCTCATTGTGATCATCTACAGTCAGAAGGATTTCAGGTGTGCTAAGTGATTTGAATGGTTATTTCATTTATCTTTTACATTGACCTTATCAGATAGGCACTATTGGTATTCCATTTTATAGATGAAGAAACTGAGGTTCTTAGAGGTTAAGGAATTTATCCAAAGCCATACAGCCAGTAAGTGTAGAGCCAGAATTCCAAACCAAGTCTATCTGACTCCAAAATATGATCTGTTAACCATTCTGTTGTAGTGAATGGTAAAACCATACCCAATTCTGGAATGGGTAGAATTTGTGTGGGCTATATGGATGATTAGACAGAATGAACCAGGTAAAAGTGGTCTTTGAAAGTGATGCTGAGAGGTTTGAGTTTTATTTTAGAAGCATTGGAGAGCCATTAGACACATTAGGGTATTATTATTGGCATTAGCAGACAAGCTCTAGCAATAAACATGTGTAATGAGTCCAGAAGGGGAGAGACAGGGTGGACTTGCCATGCAATTTGTGATGTCCAGTGAAAAATGCTCAGGTAGTATGCCCATGGAGCCAATCCAGGAGACAGAGAGACAAAAAGAAATCAAGTACAGGGAGCTGGGGTGGGGTGGGGAGTGGTGTGGATAAGGTGGGGGACAGGGGTGGTACATGGTGATAGCTAGAAAGAAAGGGATGGAAAAGTAGAATCATTAGGATTTCATGAATGTTCCTCTATCACCTCCCAAATTCAGTGACATCTCTGAGGTCAAGGTTGAATGACTGAGTCTGTGCAATTCCTGATGATCCTTCCAGGTACAATGTGGGTAGGGTGGCCAAACAGATTCATTATCTTGACTTATAGTGTCCTCTATATTTTCAGTACTTCCTTGGTCCTATTTCCCTTAATCTGCTCCTTAGGATATAGAGTCAGTCTAGGAATCTTTGAGTAGCTCCAAAGCAGATGGTCCTGCTTTCCATTCATGTTTCTCTGATAAGAGGATAGTTTGGACCCACAGGAATTACAAAGGTTTCACTGCCAGATCAGCATGGCAGGTCCACTTGACAATTAATACTAGGGTGGCTCCATCTAAAGATCCAGAATAGAAGAGCCCATCAATCACGACCTAACCATCTAGATAGTAGGGGAATTCAAGGGGAGAAGATTGTCATCAAATAGTCATTCTATGTCCTACTGCTCATTCACTGTGTGTCTCCTATCTCATGAGGTGACCAGTTCTACTCCAAATAGTTCCCTACCAGGAAAGAAAGCCCTCCATTCCAACCATACTAAAACCCACCAAGCATGCATTCATAGGTTATTCCTCTGGTGAGGAGGGCCTGGGTTGGGCATAAGTGAGGATATGGGCATCTTGGTGGAAGAGATGAGTGACATTTGCCCACTTCCTTCCTGATTCCCCAACTGCTGGTCCTTGGTCTGTCACATACCTCAGAATCCAAATGACAAAAGATTCGTGGAGCCTCATGAAGAAGTCACTCCCTTCTGTGTGGATCCCCTTCTATTTTAGAAATAGAGAAGGTGACTTTGGAGATAGAAAGTTCTCAATTTTCTCCTTACTAGCTGTGTAACCTTTGACTAGTTATTTAGTTACTCAGAGCCTCAGTTTTCATATGCATAATAGCTATTTAATAAAATTATTATGAAGATTAAAGGAATTAATACATGTAAAACACTTGGAAACAGTGTCTGGCACATATCAAATGGTTGATAAATGGGAGATTAATCATAATCTTAATAATAACAAGAGAAACTGAGGTGTTTGGGTGTGCTATGCCACCACCATCAGCTGGAAGTCTGGGCTGTAAACTGTCCCAGGGGATCTGCATTTCATCCCAGTCAATAACCTTGACTTATCCAGACCATGAAAGGGCTATTTCCTACCCTCTGATCTGAATGCTTGGTTGTCACTTTGTTCTCTCAAATGCTGCTTCAACTTGTGTGAGCTGAGGTCAGGCTTCACTGTAGTGTCTTGGCCACAGCCAAAAGTAGAGGCAATTTGGAGTCCAGAGTCCCCTGGGGACCTTGATCATTAACCTGGGAGCCTCTGCCACTGCAGAAGACAGCTTTGCTACCATCTGTCAGGTTTTAATTAAGCCCAGTTTATGAAGTGAGATCTGGGGCCAAACCAGGGAGGAACAGGGTTGGTCTTCAATGAAGCCTTACTTCTCCTTGGGTGGCCTTGCCTCCCAAATACCCAACATTGCCATGAAATCCCTGGCTAGTTAAGGATTTTGATCATATTCATGTTCAGCCCTTTTTCTCCTAGGCAACCTTTTCCTAAACCCTCAATTTGCCTGTTCAGGGACTCTGATCAGCTTTGAATGTCTGAGTGTTTATGATCAATGATGACTGCATTATGCCTGCCAAGTGTTATTCACAATTCAGTAAGGGCATTCAAAGCTACAGAAGAGTGAGCAGATGAATGGACATTTAGCTTAGTGGTTATGACATCTGTGTCCCACATCAGAGTGCCTGAGTTTGGTTCCCAGATGCAGCTCTTGACTCCAGTTTTCTGCTTATGCAGACCCTTGTAGGCAGCAGTGATGGCTCAAGTAATTGGGTTCCTGCCACACATATGAGAGACCTGGATTTTATTTCTAGTTCCCAGATTTGTCCAGGCCAGGCCCAGCCCCAGTCTTGGTTTTTAAGGGCATTTGAGGGAATAATCAGCTGTTGGGAGCTTTCTCTGTATCTTTGTCTCCCATTGTCCCTCTGCTTCTCAAATAAATAAATAAATAAATAAATAAAGGGTTGACATTTGGGCAAAATGGGTTAAGTCACCACCTGCAACACCAGCATCCCATATGGGTGCTGGTTCAAGTCCTAGCTTCTCCATTTTGGACCCAGCTCCCTGATAATGTGCCTGGGAAAGCAAAAGAAGATGGCTCAAGTGCTAAGACCCCTGCCACCCATGTGGAGACCCTGATGGAGTTCCAGGTTCCTGGCTTCAGTCTGGTATAGAATTGTGTGTTGCAGCCATTTGGAAGTGAACCAGCACATGGAAGATAACCCTCCACCCTGCATAACTCTGCCTTTCAAATAAATAAGTCTTTAAAGATAAATAAATAAATGTATAAATATACAAATAAATAATAAGAGAGAGCAGCGTATGCATAGTAGACTGACTCAGCAGTGGAATAAGCCTGTCTTTGGGAAACCTTTGCCTGGGAAAGTGCCACCAATTTCTCTTTACATTTAGTGAGCCTTAATCCACATGGCTTTGTAGCTTCTAAGACTGAGTGTTCCACTGCTATCTTATTTAGGATTTGGCAGGGAAGGATGAGAATGAGGCCAGAAGGGTGGCCCAAAGGAACGGCTTTTTTTAAAAAATGGCATAGAAAATTAATTAATTTTTTAAAAAAAATATTATGTAGGATCTCTGTCTTTAATGTGCTGTACATTCTTATTTAATGCTACAACTAGTACTCCAACAGTATTTTTTTTTCACTTTGTGTTGCTATATGGGGGCAAACTGTTGAAATCGTTACTTAATATATACTAAACTGATCTTCTGTATATAAAGAGAATTGAAAATGAATCATGATGTGATTGGAAGGGAAGAGGGAGCGGGAAAGGGGAGGGTTGTGGGTGGGAGGGAAGTTTTGGGAGGGGGAAGCCATTGTAACCCATAAGCTGTACTTTGGAAATTAATATTCATTAAATAAAAGTTTAATTAAAAATATTTATGTAGTTAAAAGGCAGAGATACACAGAGAGAAGTTAGAGGGAGAGAGAGAGAGGGGAGATCTTCCATCCATCCACTGGTTCACTTCCCAGATGGCCACAATGGTCAGGGCTTGGCCAGGCAAAAGCCAGGAGCCAGGAGCTTCCTCTGGGTCTCCCATGTACATGTAGGGTCCCAAGTACTTGAATCACCTTCTACTGCCTTCCCAGGCACATTAGCAGGGAGCTGGATCGGAAGTGGAACAGCCAGTACGTGAACATTTGCTCATATAGGATTGCTGACTCTGCAGTCAGAGGTGCTATGCCACAGCACTGGCTCCAGGAAGGTATTTTAAAAATTCGGAAAGTGTGGCTATCTTGGTTACTCAGCCAAAAGAAAAAAAATGTGGTGGTTGCCTCTAGAGCCAAGAATTGTCTTCCTGGACTGCACATTTTGTATTATATTTAATTTAGCACTTGGTTAAACATTTGAAGATTGCGATTGCTTGCCTATGTGTCAATCATTTCTTGACAGGATCACATTGCATGAAATGGGATCACAAACTCATGTGTTAGGTTGAATCACATGACATCAGTTGGGTTTATCAGTAAAATGGTCAAATAGTGGAATTCTGTGTGATGCCACCTACCACTTTTTGGCTATTCCTCACAGTGTCCTGCCCAGAACTCAATATGGAGCATATACTTGACAAGCCAGTTTTTGTTTAAGTTGTAGATAACCAGGATTCCACAATCCCTTCCGCTCTCACAGGCAAAGGCAATTGACAATAGCATTGATGGAACACTTCAGATTGTAGGGGTGAGGGAAGGGTGGTAGTGTCTACACTTGACCCCTTTTTTATCATCCACCACTTAGGTTACTGCTCAGAACTGCCTCATGAAGCAGTTGTTATTATCTCATCTTCTAGATGACTCTGTCTCTCATATGCTTCATGGCATGTCTAAGTTCACACAGCCACTGTGGAGCAGGGATTTGAATCTAGGTCTGACCTCTTTCCATTGCCTTAACTCTTCTCTTTATTTGCATGCCTTCCTGATGATCTACAGTTAGGGTTTTCCTTGACCGTTTGCTATATTATTCACCTTCTAATGTTTAAAGACCATTGAGATGTTCACCTACCCCTATGATCCTGATGTGCATAAGCAGCTTGCCCCTGTTACTTGTGCATGTTTCCCAGCTACTTCAAATAGCTTCCTATCCTGAAGAGGGACTCCTGTGTACTACTCAGGAAAAAAAGCTCTAATTATTAAATGGGTCAGGACAGTGTTCAGCCAGATGGTTGCTTGCTACACATTAATGATTAAACCACTTACAATGGTAGTAGGGCAATAGTTGCAGTTATTTGCCAGGTGCTGAAAAATTGAACATGCATATATACACAAAATATATTTTGAGGCATCATTAGATTTTGTGTTTATGTTTTCCTATTTTTACATAAACTATCTGGGTTTCTGAACTCCCTCAGTATTAGGGTGTAGATTTTGAAACAAAACAGTTTAGATGCCAAAAGAGTCCCTGGAAACCATACAAGACTCTCTTCCCCCATTTTATAGCTGAGAAACTAAGGATAAAGTGGGAAGTACGTTGTTCAAGGTAGGTGGCTAGTTTAAAGGCAGAGCCATGACTTGAACTCAAGTATGAAAGATTCCTGCTCACTAAACCCTGCCTCTTCTAGCATTATTATCCTTGTTGTACATGTTTATGTACATGTTATCCCCAGATAACAAGGATTTATTGCACAATTGCTCACGTAGCGTGATTTGGACTCAGAGTTCTTAAGTGACCTTCTCAGGGTCACACTACTTGCATATGAAAGGGTCTAGATCCCCATTCTCCTGTGCTTCTGACCAGCTGCATTGAGAATCCTCATTGAAGCCTGGTGCACCTTCAGTGTTTTACAGTGCTATGCTGGGGAGGGTATGATTGTAGCCTTGAATGGCAGGTGCCTCAGTGAATACTCACGGATGCGAAAAAAAATAACCAATTCCTCCTTTGGGGATTTGTTGCACTCACTAGAGTAAACTTGAGCATGTACCAGTATCACCTGGAGAAATGTCAAAACACGGATTTAAGGACCCTACCCTCAAAGTTTCTTTTTCATAGATCTGGGATGGGGCCCAAGATTATGAATTTCTAATAAGTTCCCAGGTGGTGCAGGTGCTGTTAATCTGGGGACCACACATTGAGAGCCAGTATTCTAGTTCAAAAAGTGGTTATAATAATATTTGACCCATTCCTCACTAAGTTTGCTGGAGCCCTCTCAAAGTTTTCTATGAGAATGGTTTTAGAGATTGTATCTCAATTTTCTCCATCATTTTAATGTGTAGAAATAGCTTCAAAAACCTATCTGCCATTATGCTTTTTCTTAGCATTCTAGAAGAAATTTGGTTTAATAAATATCAGACCATTTAGTCCAGTCTTCAGCATCTAAGATGGGAGTATTTATTTTTATTATATTTCAAAGATTTATTTTATTTATTTGAAAGGCTGAGTTATAGAGACTAAGGGAAGGAGAGAGGGAGGGAGGTAGAGAGTGAGGGAGGGAGAGAAACAGAGAAAATGAGAGAGAGAGAGAGTGAGTGACAGAGAGAAAGAGAATAGAAGAGATCCTGCATCTGCTGGTTCACTCCCCAAATGCCACAATGTCCAGAGCTGGGTCAGGCCAAACCTAGGAGCCAGAAGCTTCATCTGGGTCTCCTATGAACCGGCACCCATATAGGATGCCGGCACTACCCGTGCTGACTTAACCTATTATGCCACAATGCCAGTCCCTATTTTATTTTTTTAAAGAATTATTTATTTTTTTTGAAAGGCAGATATAGAGAGGGAGACACACAGACACACACACACACACACACAGGGAGGGAAGAGGAATCTTCCATATGCCGTTTCATTCCCCAAATGGCTACAATGGCCAAGGCTGGGCTGGGCTGAAGCCAGGAGCCAGGAGCCAGAAGTTTTATCTGTTCCCCACATGGGGGACAGAGGCCCATGTATTTGGGCCATTTCTTACTGCTTTTTTCAGGCCAGTAGCAGGGAATCGTATTGGAAGTGGAACAGCCAGGACTTGAACTGATAATCATATTGGATGTGGCATTACAGTCACCATAATGCCATGACTGCTCACTCTTTTCAATCATTTGTTCCTTGAGTGACTACGATGAGCATCTACTCTGCATCTCCTGCTGTGAATGAATCACCTCTTTATTCTAATTTCTCCCCTTGGGTGCTCCACAGCAATTGCACCAATAAAATCTATCTGCTCAGGAATGGGTGGGCATAGTTCCTATCATAGTGCTTGGTGCACAGCAAGCACTCAATGCCTCTTAGCTCCCTTTCCTTCCCTTCTCAAACTGGTAATACCTCCTGATTACTCATGAGCCATCCTGGCATTACCCTGATCCAAACCAGGCATGTACCAGATGATAACTGTAATGGTAAAGGCCTCTAGATGACATCCTACCCTAGGTTTCTAAAAGTAGGGGCTCTCAGCCCTGTTTGCACATTAGATCACTAGGGTTGATTTTAAGACTCTGATGCCTAGGCCTGATGTAAGACCAAGTGTGTCAGAATCTCTGTTGGGAAGGCCTAGGCATTTTTATTTTTAGAGCTTTCTAGGTGGTTCTATTGTGCATCCAAGATTGAGAACCACCGTGAAAATCAAAGTCACCTTTCCTTTACTTCTCCTTGCCTTTTTAACCAGGTCTAACTCCTGGTTTTCCCCTAGAAGATATTCAATATGACACTGATCCTGAAACTTTAGCATGCATCAGAATCATCTGAATCACACAGTTTCCCACACATAGAATTTTTCATTCCTTAGGACTGGGGTGGGACCCAAGAATTTGTATTTCTAATAAATTTCCAGGTGATGTGGATGTGGCTGGTCCATGGACCACATTTTGCAAACCACTAAGGGAAGGCACACAGTTCTCTTCTGCCAGTAGTCCTTCAAAGACAATTGTAATGACTAACTTTTTTTTTTTGACAGGCAGAGTGGACAGTGAGAGAGACAGAGAGAAAGGTCTTCCTTTGCCGTTGGTTCACCCTCCAATGGCCGCCGTGGCCGGCGCGCTGCGGCTGGTGCACCGCGCTGATCCAAAGCCAGGAGCCAGGTGCTCATCCTGGTCTCCCATGGGGTGCAGGGCCCAAGCACTTGGGCTATCCTCCACTGCACTCCCGGGCCACAGCAGAGAGCTGGCCTGGGAGAGGGGCGACCGGGACAGAATCCGGTGCCCCGACTGGGACGAGAACCTGGTGTGCCGGTACCGCAAGGCGGAGGATTAGCCTATTGAGCTGCGGTGCTGGCCCATGACTAACTTTTATGACCCCAATCTCTATGACATTTTGACATTTTTCAAGTACACTCACACGGCAGTGTTGGGGCCAGAGGTATCAACATTTCCAAGTGTCCATTTGTTAAATCAAGTGTGCAAAAAGAATGAAGCAAATGTTCTCCTAGGTAAGAAGTAGCAACCAGCAGCCGAGGAAAGAGTTAAATAATCAGATTGCTTATCTTGATTCAGCCTTGGCAGGACTTGGATGACTTTGCTTCCATCTGCACCTGCCATGGTTAGGACTGTCTTTTACCATTTAAAGAACAGGTTTATTGTTAAAGCACAAGGACAAATTAGAGATCACAGACACCAAGAAGAAAGAACAAAATAAATCAAAGCCACTCCTAATCCAGGGCAGCAGATCAAGAAGAATGTTTTGGGTTGTTTTTGAATATTACCATCAGCTTGAGATGGCTCTGCCTAGTGTTTGTGAGTTTAATTATTCTCTACAGAGATGGAGGTGGGGGAACAGCTAGACAGGGATGATGAGGTTGAGAGGGAACTGGTTAGTCACTCTGTTTGCTTAGAAGGATGAGCAATGCACTGCCTGCATTTGCCATCTATTTCTTCTCCTCTAGTGGATCAAAGGCAAGAACAGGTGATAAATGATCCCTGGTGCCCTGTTATACATTACAGAGAAACACCTCTGGGAGGTAGGAGTGTGAGTTTCAGGGAGAGACAGGCTCAAGAACAGCAACTGTATCAGCTAGTCAAGTCTTTCTTACCCATGTTTCTCTTGTAGAGTCCAGGGTAGGGATGAGTTGGCATAAATACTAGCAGAGCAGGAGGGACTCAGAAAACAGAAGTGAGAGGTCAGCTCTGATGCCCTTTTTCTTTCCTGGCTCCACATCTCGATGCCTTAGGACTATATTCTCAGGTTCCTGCCCACAGAATAACCATCAGGTCATATTCTTGAAATCTGGGTTGAATTTAGTCCTGTGTTTCTCGGGGCTAAGCTTTGGCTGCATGGAGGTAGGTGAAGGTGCCGTGTAGCTGAATGTTAATTATCCAAATTTGGACTCCATGTGTTTGAATGCCAAATGGACCTCCAGCTTCCTGAATTACCTTGAACAAATCACTTCACTATGCAAAGCTTCAGATTTTGTCAGTTAACAATAGAGATGAGAGTTGTAAGGATTAAAAGAGATAATCTATGTAAAGCACTTAGCCTGGCACATTACAAGTACTTAATAGATGGGAGATTTTGTTGTTATTATCATTACTTTTACAAGGAAGAAGAGACTTCTGGGGAAGAAGAGAAGCCCAGAGTGTCAGCAACATAAACTAAATATCTGAGGCACTTCACAACTGCCATTTTGCCTCCCTTCTGCCTGCCCCCACCCTTAGCCTTTCCCTTAGGTGATTGCCATTAACACTGTGGCAGAATTAAGCCTGCTACTTCACAAAGCCTGAGGGGGGAAGATACTCTCAGGAAGATGGGTTTAGAGAGTAAACTTTCCAGGCAGATCCTGAGTAGCAAGAAGCAGGGCAGACAGAATGGATCAGCAGGCAGTGATGCAGATTCCACAGTGGGTGCTGAGACTTTCTTCTTCCCTCCCCATTCACACTCCAGCACTATCTGAAATACCTGTAGTTCTTTGCAAGTGCTATGCTTTCTTTCCTAAAATATTGACTATAATCATCTTTTTTTAAAAAAAAGATTCATTTTATTTATTTGAAAGACAGTTACAGAGAGAGGTAGAGACAGAGAGATGTCTTCCATCTGCTGGTTCACTTCCCAGATGGCCACAATTGTCGGAGCTGAGCCGATCTGAAACCAGGAGCCAGGAACTTCTTCTGGGTCTCCCACATGGGTACAGGGGCCCAAGGATTTGGGCCATCTTCTACTGCTTTCCCAGGCCATAGCAGAGAACTGGGTTGGAAGAGGAGCAGCAGGGACTAGAGCCGGCGCCCATATGGGATGCCGGCACTTCAGGCCAGGGCTTTAACCCGCTGCGCCACAGGCACCGGCCCTTATACTCATTTTCTTGCACCACCAGTTCTTTGCTCATGTTACTTCCTCGTTCTGGAACAACTTTTTACCTGCCATTCACCTGCTTAGCATTTGTTACACCTTCCTTGTTTTTCCCTTTCCCAGTCTGATTTCAATGCCTTGCCTTCATTGTCCCATAGCCCTAAGTAATTCTCCTGGCCTAACTAATTACCATGGTATACTGCACTATCAGATATACTTTTGGTATCCAGTAAAATAGCCCCATGTATTATGTGGTGATTGAACACTTTAAATTTGACTGTTCTGAAATGAGTTATATTGTAAGGATATCAGATCATATTTTGAATACATAGTCCAAAAACTGAAAATAATTTAAAATATCTCATCAGTAATTCTGTATGTTGGGACGGCATTGTGGCACAGCAGGTTAGGCTGCTGTTTGTGACACTGGCATCCCATATCAGAGTTCCAGGGATGTAATCTACTTGAGATCCAGCTTCTTGCTAATGCATCTGGGAAAACAGCAGATGATGGCCCAAGTACTTGGGACCCTGTTACCCATGGCGGAGACCTCGGTGGATTTCTGGGCTCCAGACCGTGGTCTGATTAAGTTCTGGCTGTTGTGGCCCTTAGGGGATTGAGCTAGCAAATGGAAGATTTCTCTCTTTCTCTGTCTCTCCCTTTCTCTGTCACTCTGCCTTTCAAATAAAGAAACTTTTTACAAAATTCTGTATGTTGATTACATGTTGATATGATACTTTGGATACACTGAGGTAGAATATATTAAAATATTTTCATCTGTTTTTATTTACTTCTTTGAATGTAATACTGGAAAATTTAAAATTACAAATGTGGCTTACATAATATTTCCACTTTGTCATGCTACTCTGGCTTCATGAAGTCAGAGAACTTGTCTATTTTGATAACTATGGTATCCCTGTTGCCTGACATAGAATAGTGCTCCCTAAGTACTTGTATTTCTAAATAATCAAATAAGGAAATTGATCTTGTATCTGAGTTTGTATAAAACCCTGGAACTTTGGCTAGAAGGTGCACAAAATCATTTTGGATTTATTTTTCCCTTCCACAGAGTGAGTGTTTAATGCACATTAATGTATTTCACGTCTTTAATTTCACTACTGACAGGAAGTTGTAGCTGTGGCAAATAATGTAATGTTCCACTTACAAATTTTTATCTCTAAATCCTTCTCATGTCTGTTCATAGAAGTGATATGAAGAGGAGAAAATAATTCTCAAGCTAAGGGCAACTTAAAGCAACAAAAGTTGAGAGGTTAACAGGACCAGTACTTGGTAGCTAAGAGAAGCTGTATTAGTTTGTATTGCTGCATAAAAAACTACTACAAACTTAATGACTTAAAATAACAAAATTTGTTAGTTCACACTTTCTATGGGTGAGAGGTCTGGGCAGAGCATGCTGGGATTTTATGCTGGGGTTTTACAGAGCTAAAAGCAAGGTTTCTAGCCATGGCTGCATTTCTCACATGAGCTCTCATTAGCTTTTTTTAATTTCATTCAGACTATTGGCAGAACTTGATTTTCGGCCGGCGCCGTGGCTCAACAGGCTAATCCTCCGCCTTGCGGCGCCGGCACACCGGGTTCTAGTCCCGGTCGGGGCACCGATCCTGTCCCGGTTGCCCCTCTTCCAGGCCAGCTCTCTGCTGTGGCCAGGGTGTGCAGTGGAGGATGGCCCAAGTGCTTGGGCTCTGCACCCCATGGGAGACCAGGAGAAGCACCTGGCTCCTGCCATCGGAACAGCGCGGTGCGCCGGCCGCAGCGCGCTACCGCGGCGGCCATTAGAGGGTGAACCAACGGCAAAGGAAGACCTTTCTCTCTGTCACTCTCTCACTGTCCACTCTGCCTGTAAAAAAAAAAAAATAATAAAAAAATAAAAAAAAAATAAAAAAAAAAAAGTTATCTCTAAAAAAAAAAAAAAAAAAAAAAGAACTTGATTTTCTTCTAGCTATTCATTGGGGACCACACTGAGCTCCTAGAGGCTGTCCAGTTTCCTGCTGGGTAGTCACCAAAGGAAGTTCATAACATGAATGTTTGCTTTCTTCCAGCTTGACTGGAGCACGTCTCTCTGACTTCCTGTTTCTCATCAGTCAGAGAACATTCTAAGCACTTAAGAGCTTCATAGAATTAGGTTAGTCTACCCAGATAATTACCCTATTTTATGTCTATTCATCTGGGACCCTGATTGCATTACAAATACAACATAGCAGTACCTACATTAGTATTGGAGTATATAACTGAAGGGAGGTGGATATACATTTGGGACTGAAAATCTGGGCAGCCCATCTTCAAATTATGCCTGCCTCAGAAACTTTGACAAGGCCATTCATTTTTGGGGAAGAATAAAAATATGAGCAGAAACTTTGAGGCCACAGAAGGAACCAATTCTTTTAGAACAAGAGAAGGCCAACTGAGAGAATGGCCACAGGACTTATAGAGGGGACCCTGAATTAAGGAAACACCAGCATTGGAAGTCATGCTAGAGAAAGGATAGCCCTCCTGTTTTTCAGATGAGGAAAGGACACTACAAGGGTGGCAGCCTTGTGTGAGGGGTCATTGTGGTCTTCTCCAGTTCTTTCTGTATTTGCTACTGACTAGTGGAAGGCTAGTAGGTGGAAAATTTGAAGGCTACTGAGATTAAAATCTCTCATCAAAATAACTTTATCACCTTTTCCATGACTACATGAATTCTAAAATAACTTGTAGCCCAAATATACTTTTATTCTTTGAGTTTTAGCAAAATAAGACTGCCTTATATATATATATATATATATATATATATATACACATATATATGTATATATATATAATTATCTCATTCTTTTTTAATTTATTAAAGTTTTTTATTTTCATAAGGTTAACAAATTTCTTGCATGTCATATATACA
This sequence comes from Lepus europaeus, assembly GCF_033115175.1. Taxonomy (NCBI): domain Eukaryota; kingdom Metazoa; phylum Chordata; class Mammalia; order Lagomorpha; family Leporidae; genus Lepus; species Lepus europaeus. The sequence continues at coordinate 52,885,617 of NC_084850.1, forward strand.
AATTTAGGAACATAGTGGTACTTACCACCCTACCTTCCCTCCTGCCCATGTCCTACACTGCCTCTTCCTTCCTTTCTTATTATTTCTTTTAATTTTTACAATGACATACTGTCAGTTTATTTTATAATCACAAGCTTAATACTCTACTAAGTAAGAATTCAACAAATAGTAAGAAGAAAAAACACTGTTCCTCAATAGTAGAGACTAGGTCTGTGAATAATAACAAACTTCAAAATGTCAATTTCAGCCATATAAATTACATTTTTTATACTCTGTTACCACAGACATAATATTTTAGAGACTGGCTTATTTCACTAAGTATAATGGTTTCCAGTTGTATCCACTTTGTTCCAAAAGAAAGTATTTCATTTTTTAGGGCTGAATATTAATATACTATACTCTGAAATAGAGTCAATTTGTTAAGTCAACAACAGGAGTCACTGTGCACTTACTCCTCATGTAGGATCTCTGTCCTTCATGTGTTGTACAATGTGAATTAATGCTATTACCAGTACTCAAACAGTATTTTACACTTTGTGTTTCTGTGTGGGTGCAAACTGTTGAAATCTTTATTTAATATATACTAAACTGATCTTCTGTATATAAAGAGAATTCAAAATGAATCTTGATGTGAATGGAAGGGGAGAGGGAGCGGGAGATGGGAGGGTTGTGGGTGGGAGGGAAGTTATTGGGGGGGATCCATTGTAATCCATAAGCTATACTTTGGAAATTTATATTTATTAAATAAAAGTTAAAAAAATTAAGATCTATTTTGAATTAATTATATACACAGAAGATTATACTAAGTAAAGATTTCAATAAATTGGATGAAAAAAAAAATTGTTCCTCAGCAGTGGAAACAAGGGCTGTTCAAAGTCATAGCATCTCAAAGTTAATTTCATTTCTTTTTTTAAGTATTCTTTTTTTTTGAGAAACTTAATTAACTTTAAAGAAGAACCCAAGAATGATAAAACTTTTTCAAGCACTTACTCATAATTATAACTTATGAGCCATAAGAATATCTTCCACTTAGTACACTAAAACAAAGTAAATCTTTGAGAACAAGTTTTACTATTAACTCTCATAATACAACTCTTTTGAGGACAGAAGTCCTACATGGGGAGTTAGTGCACAGTGACTCCTGTTGTTAGTTTAACAATGAACACTCTTATGTATGACATCAATGACCACCCAAGACTCTTGACATGAGCTGCCTAGGCTATGGAAGCCTTTTGAATCCTCAAACTTCCTCAGTGTTTAAATAAGGCCATAAGCAAAGTAGAAGTTCTCTCCACCTTTCAGAGAAAAGTACATCCATTTTTAATGACCACTTCTTTCCGCTGGGGTCTCATCCACAGAAGTCCTTCATGTAGGACACTTTTTGCCACAGTGTCTTGGCTTTCCATGCTTGGAATACTCTCATGGGCTTCTCAGCTAGACCAAAATGCTTTAAGTGCTAATTCTGAGGTCAGAGTACTACTTAAAGCAATTGTCATTCTATGAGTCTGCTGTGTGGACTGCTTCCCAAGTTGGAGCATTCACTCCTTTTTAATTCTATCTATTATTACCAGACACTTAATCCTGTTTACTTGATCACTTTAACACTTAATCCTATCTAGATCATCACTTTACCACTTAAAATGCTATTTTTACCACCCGGCTTAAGGGGATTTGGGGTCCCATGGCAAGTTTTTAAACTATACCCTTAGAAGTAAGTCCATAGGAATGTATGAAGAACTATATAGCTTTACAGTTATAAACTCCACGCATTTCATAATTAGAACTTTAGGAACATGGTGATTCTTCCCAACATGCCTCCCTCTCACCCATTTCCTCCCTCTCTTATTCCCACTCTTATTTTTTTACTAAGATCTATTTCCAATTAATGTTATACACATATGATTAACTCTATATTAAGTAAGGCGTTCAACAAATAGTATGAGAAGAAAAAAATTTTCCTCAATAGTCAAGACAAGGGCTGTCCAAAGTCATTGCTTCTTAAAGTATCAATTTCATTCCTAAAGATTGCCTTTTAAGTGTTCCATTAGTTATCACTATCAGGAAGAATATAGGGCATTTGTCCCTTCGGTTTTGACTTATTTCACTAAGTATGATGTTTTCCACTTTCATCCATTTTGTTGCAAATGACCGGATTTTTTAACTGCTGCATAGTATTCCATGGTATACATATCCCATAATTTCTTTATCCAATCTTCAGTTGATACTTTGCCCATTTCTTTTTTTTTTCTATTTTATTTTTTTTTACAGGCAGAGTGGACAGTGAGAGAGAGACAGAGAGAAAGGTCTTCCTTTTGCCATTGGTTCACCCCCCAATGGCCACCGCGGTAGGTGCGCTGCGGCCGGCGCACCGCGCTGATCCGATGGCAGGAGCCAGGTGCTTCTCCTGGTCTCCCATGGGGTGCAGGGCCCAAGCACTTGGGCCATCCTCCACTGCACTCCCTGGCCACAGCAGAGAGCTGGCCTGGAAGGGGGGCAACCGGGACAGGATCGGTGCCCCGACCGGGACTAGAACCCGGTGTGCCGGCGCCGCAAGGCGGAGGATTAGCCTAGTGAGCCGCGGCACCGGCTAATACTTTGCCCATTTCTTAACTGGATTGTTTTGTTGTTGATGGGTTTCATGAGCTTGTCACAGATTCTGGATATTAATTCTTTATTATTTTCATAGTTTGCAATTATTTTCTCCCATTTAGTCAGTTGCCTCTTCACTTTGTTGAGTGTTTCCTTTGCATTGCGGAAGCATCTTAGCTTGATGTAATCTCATATGTCTATTTTTGATTTGGTTGCCTTGCTTCTGGTGTTTTTTCCACGAACTTTTTACCTATACCATTGTCTTGCAGAGTTTCCACAATGTTTTCCTTTAGTAATTTGATAGTATCAGGTTGTAGATTTAGATCATTGATCCATTTTCAGTTGACTTTTTGTAAGATATAAGGTAGGGGACATATTTCATGCTTCTGCATGTGGACATCCAGTTTTCCCAGCACCATTTGTTGAAGAGACTATCTTGGATCCATGGGTTAATCTTTGCTCCTTTGTCAAAGATAAGGCCAGCATTGCAGCTCACTAGGCTAATCCTCCGCCTGCAGCACCGGCACACTGGTTCTAGTCCCAGTCGGGGCGCCGGATTCTGTCCTGGTTGCCCCTCTTCCAGGCCAGCTCTCTGTTGTGGCCTGGGAGCGCAGTGGAGGATGGCCCAAGTCCTTCGGCCCTGCACCCGCATGGGAGACCAGGAGAATCACCTTGCTCCTGGCTTTGGATCAGCGTGGTATACTGGCCACGGTGGCCATTGGAGGGTGAACCAACGGTGAAGGAAGACCTTTCTCTGTCTCTCTCTCTCTCTCACTGTCCACTCTGCCTGTCCAAATAAATAAAAAAAAACAAAGATAAGTTTGTTGAGATGTGTGGATTAGTTTCTGCAGTTTCTATTCTGTTCCACTGCTCTACATATCTGTTTTTGTGCCAGTACCAGGCTGTTTTGGTTATAAGTATCCTGTAATATGTCTTGAGATCTGGTATTGTGATGTTTCCAGCTTTGTCTTTATTGTTTAAGATTCCTTTACCTATTCAGGCTCTCTTGTGTTTCCATATGAATTTTAGCATTTTTTTTCTAGATCTAAGAAGATGTCATTGGTATTTTCATTGGTATCACATTGAGTCTGTAAATTGTTTTTGGTAGTATGGACATTTTGATTACATTAACCCTTCCATTTTTGGTGTCTACTTCTATTTTTTTCTTTAATGTTTTATAATTTCCATTGTAGAGATCCTTCACCTCCTTGTTTAAATTTATTCCAAGGTATTTAAATTTTTATAGCTATTGTGAATGGGATTGATTTACAAATTTTTTCTCAGCCATGGCATTTTTTGTATACAAAGTCTATTAATTTTTGTGTTTTGATTTTATATCCTGCAACATTACCAAACTGTCTTATGATTTCCAATAGTCTCTTAGTGGAATATTTTGGTTCCTCAATATATAGAATTATGTCATATGCAAACAGGGATCATTTGATTTCTTCCTTTCTAATTTGTACTCCTTTGATTTATTTTTCTTGTTTAATGTTTTTGGCGAAAACTTCCAGAACTATATTGATTAACAATAGTGAAAGTGGCATCTTTGTTTTGTTCTGGATCTTAATAGAAATGTTTCCAACTTTTCCCCATTCCATATGATGCTTTCTATGGGTTTGTCATGTATTGCCTTGATTGTGTTAAAGAATGTTCCTTCTATACTCAATTTGCTTTGAGTTTTTGTCATGAAACGATATTGTATTTTATCAAATGCTTTCTCTGCATCTATTGAGATAATTCTATGGTTTTTATCCTTCAATTTGTTAATGTGATGTATCACATTTGTTGATTTGAATATTTTGGACCATCCCTGCACACTAGGGATAAATTTCACTTGTCCAGGTGAATGATCTTTCTGATGTGTTGTTGGATTCAATTAGCTAGTATTTGGTTGTGGATTTTTGCATATATGTTCATAAGGGATATTGGTCTGTAGTTCTCTTTCTTTGTTGTATCTTTTTTCTGGTTTTGGAATTAAGATTATGCTGGCCTCATAGGAGGAGTTTGGGAGTACTGCATCACTTTCAATTGTTTTGAATAGTTTGAGAAGAATTGGAATTTGTTCTTCTTTAAAAAGCTGGTAGAATTCAGCAGTGAGGACATCTGGTCCTGGGGCTTTTCTTTGTTGGGATTGTCTTTATTACACATTCGATCTCCATTTAGGTTATTGGCTTCTGTAGATTTTCTATGTCTTTATCACTCAATGTTGGTATATTGTATGTGCATAGGAATGTCTCCATTTTATCTAGATTTTGAAATTTGTTGTCATATTGCTATTTGTAGTAATTCCTGATGATTTTTTTTTATTTCTGTGTAATCCTTTTTTACATCTCCTTTTTCATCTCTGATTTTATTGATTGTGATCTTATCTTTCTTGTTTTTTTGGCTAGTTGGGCCAATGGTGTATCAATTTTGTTTGTTTTTTCAAAAAAACTAACTCTTCATTTCACTTTTAAATTTTTTGCTTCAATTTTATTTATTTCTTCTTTAATTTTAATTATTTCTTTCCTCCTACTAATTTTGTGTTTGGTTTTTTGCTGTTTTTATAGGTCATGGATATGCATTTATAGCTCATTTATTTGATGTCTTTCTAATTTCTTGATGTGGGCATCAATTGCTATAAACTTTCCTCTTAGCACTGCTTTTGCTGTATCCCATAATTTTGATAGGCTGTATTGTCATCTTCATTACTTTCCAGGAATTTTTTTTATTTACCTTTTGGTTTCTTCTATGTCTCATTGTTCATTCGCAAGTGTGTTGTTCAGTATCCATGTGTTTACATATTTTCTAGAGTTTCTTAAGTTGTTAATTTCCAGCTTCATTCTATTGTGGTCATAAAGGCATATGGTATGATTTCAATTGTTTTGATTTTTTTAAAGACTTTTTAAATTTATTTGAAAGGCAGAGTTACAGAGAGGCAGAGGCAGAGAGAGAAGTCTTCCATCCACTGGTTCACTCCCCAGATGGTCACAATGACCAGAGCTGCACCGATCCAAAGCCAGGAGCCAGGAGGTTCCTCCAGGTGTTTAATGTGGGTGCAGAAGCCAAAGTTCTAGGGCTATCTTCTACTGGTTTCTCAAGGCATATCAGAGAGCTGGATCAGAAGTGGAGCAGCCAGAACTCTAACCAGTGAGTGGCCATATGGGATGCTGACATTAGGTGGTGGCTTTACCTACTATGCCACAGCGCTGGTCCCCAGTTGTTTTGAATTTGCTAAGACTTGCTTTATGGCCTAGCATATGGCCTATCCAAGAGAAAGTTCCATACACTGATGAAATGTGTGCATTTTGAACTTTGAGATTAAATGTTCTATAGACTTCATTTAGATTCATTTTGTCTGTAGGGTAGATTAGTTCTGTTGTTTCTTTGTTGATTTTCTGTCTAGTTGATCTATTGATGAAAGTGGGGGATGTTGAAGTCCCCAATTACTATTGCATTGGAGTCTATGTCTCCCTGTAGATCCATTAATATCTGTTTTAAATAGCCAGGAACCCTGCATTGGGTGCATATACATTTATTATTGTCACATTTTCCTCTTGAATTAATCCTTTAATAATTATCTAATTCCCTTTTTTTGTCTCTTTTAACAATTTTTATGTTACAGTCAATTGTGTCTGATATTACAATGGCTATACCTGTTCATTTTTGATTTCCACTAGCATGGAGTACCTTTTTCCATCTTTTCACTTTCAGCCTGCATGTATCTTTGTGGTGAGATATGTTTCTTATAGGCAGCAAATGGAAGGGTGTTGTTTTCTTATCCATTCAGCCTGTCTGTATCTTCTAACTGGAGATTTTAGGCCATTTACATTCAAGCTTATTATACATAAGTAATGAATTGGCCCTGCTATTTTTCCATAAATATTCATATTAGTTTGCTTTGGATTTTCTTTGTACTTTTACCAGGAGATTTGCTTCCTTTGTTTTCTTTCATGATGACTATCTTTCTCTGTTTCTGTGTGTAACACATCCTTAAGAATAATTTGTAAGGCTGAGCTAGTGGTGACAAATTCCTTCAATTAATGTTTGTTTAGAAAGATCTTTATTCACCTTCATTTCCAAAGGAGAACTTTGCTGGGTACAGTATTCTTGGTTGACAGTTTCTTTTAGGAATTGGACTCTCCATTCTCTCCTTACTTGTAGGATTTCTGATGAGAAATCATCTGTTAGTTAATTGGGGATTCTCTGAAGATAATCTGGTGTTTCTCTCATGCACATTTTAGGATCTTTTCTTTATGTTTTACTATTGAAATTTGGACTATAATGTGTCATGATGAAGATCTTTTCTGATCTTGTGTATTAGAATTCCATGTGCTTCTTGTTCCTGGATGTCCCGGTCTTTCTCCAAATTAGGGAAGTTTTCTACTATTATTTCGCTAAATAGGCCTTCTAATCCATTCTCTCTTTCCATGCTTTCAGGAATTCCTAAGACATATATGTTTGTCATTTGATAATATTGCATAAATCTCGAAGACTATTTTCAATTTTTCTGTCTGGCTGAGATATTTCTGAGGATTTTTCTTTTAGCATGGATAGTATTTCTTCTGCCTCACCAAGTATGTTGTTGAGGTTTTACATTTTATTTTCTATTTGACATATGGAATTCTTCATTTTTAATATTTCAGTTTGATTTCTCTTCAATATTTCAGTCTCTCAGAAAATTATATATATTTTGTATATTAATTTATCTCATGTATTTTTGTCTCTTTGTTTCTTAGTAATTTTATTATCTTTTTTTTGAATTCATTTTTAGGCATTTCATCAATGTCTTCATCTTTACACTCTAATATTGAAGTGTTTTATGTTCCTTGGAGAGGCATGTTGTTCTTGTTTATGGTATCTCTGCATTTATTTTTAGGAATTTATGGAAACATTTTTTGGTTTTCTCCTCTGATGAATTTTTATCTCTGAACTATGTCTCTGTGGCTTAGTAAAGTGTCTGCTCTTTCAGTAGATATCCAGAGGTGTGTACTGGATGGGGCCAGGGAGCTCAGGTCAGTGCTCAAGTTTGAGGCAAGAACCAAGTTGGGTGTGGTAGATTTCTATTGTCATCAGGGGGAGGGTATGATCATGCCTATTGGTGTAATCACAATCTTACCTCTCTCTTCCAAGGTAATCAATGCTTGGGGTTAGTCCACAGTGGGTACAACCCCCACCCACACTGGACTATGAACTGCACAAAGCTGCACAAAGGATCTGTTTGGTCCTCAGTGTGAGCAAGAAATCCTCTGCAATGACCCACCTCAGGCAATCAGGGAGCCCTGAACCTCTGATGCCAGACACTGTGATTGCCCAGAGACCCAGCTACACCCTAATGTGCAGTCACAGAATTCCCACTGACATAGTGTGCAAGGCTCCCACATTTATGGGGTACAGAGGATTTGCTGTCAGCTCCATGAGTGTATTCCATCCATGGAGAGAGCAGAGAAATTCCCAGAGCTTGTGGGTACTTCACCTTGACAGTTTTCACTTCAGTGCCTGTAATAGGTTGAGGGGATGGATGTACCTCATAGTCCTAAGTGGGTACCCAGCCCACTGCCAATCCTCTTAGCCAGATTTTTCCCTTTGATATAATCTCTTGTTTGTGTCTGTGTGCCCAAGAGCCACTGCAGCCTCTACTGTTGTCAAGATGGTGCTATCTTCCCACTGGTTGTTGGACACCCTTGTGGAGGGATGGGGAGAAAGAAACATGCTTTTCTTTCACTGGATTAGGTGGGTACCCTGCCTCCCCACTAAGGCTTTAGGCTGGACTCAAAGTCAGTGTGGTCCATGAGATTTTCCTCAGGCAGTATCACCAGTGGCATGAGCTGCCGCAGTCTGCTCTCACTTCACTCTCAGAAGCTGGCATCTCCTCCAGACCCCAGCCGTGAGAGTCCTGGGCAGTGTTCCCATTTGCTGCTGTGCATCCCCAATTTCCATGCTGTTCCATGGTATCCTTCTTTTTGTAGAATTTCCACTGGAAACATCTCTCCTCTGGGAATGCATTTCCTCTGCTTTTCTTCTGCTATCTTCTACTATTCAATATCAGCGTGTCTTCTCCCTATTCAGCAATCTTGGAATCTCTCCCTCTCATTCATTTCTAATACTGAGTGTACTGATAGCTAAATCATGAACTCTGCTAAATTTGCCATTTTTCAGTTGTATATTTTTATTTAAACCAAGTGTTTCAGAGTTAAGGAACTTGAGCAAAGTTGTGGCTCTTTTTCTCATCCAAGACAAAGTTGTGATGGAATTGTTTAAGAATAGACTTTTAAGGGCTTCAACTTAGAGGTCCTGAGAGGGCCAGGAGCCTTGACAGCTTTGCATGAAAATAAACTTTTATAATCAAAGTCCTTTGTTTAGATCTTCAAAATTATCTGATGAGAAGCTGGGAGGGATATGTAACACTCTGGGATCTCAAAGGAACATTACCTGAATGACATTTTTGGGCCTGAATTAAACCTTGCATGTGCACCCCTGCACACGCATGTGCACACACACACCAAACTCACACATATTGTTCTGCCAGTGCTGACAGTACATTAACAATGTGATGAGATAAGCAAGTATTATTTTTGCAGAGGCAGAAAAAAATTAAGATGCAATCTCTGGGGCCTGATTGCCAACAATCAAATTTGACTTTGCCAATGACTGAATTTAAAGGTACATCTTGTCTCCTCTGATCCTTACATTTGTAGCTGGGCTGGGGCCTGATTCAGATCCCTGCCAAATTAATTTAGGATATTTATTGAAAATTGTTTCTTTTCATTGTTCATGTTTCCAAGGGTTCAGGCACTGAGGATAATATTTCTACTACAAAATGATCAATAACCTGACTGCAGCTGTCTTTTCTCACTCCTGACAGCAGTCAATTTTCAGATCTTCTGGGGATGTTTATCTAGTTGCTTGATGCCTCAGGCCATTTGATCACTCCCATTTGTTGATGGCCTTTGAGGTCTTTATCCTCTTCAATACCACTCCACCACAGGATCACAAGAGGATGGAAGGGACTTGGAAAAAACAGTTCACTTTCTTATTGTTAGAAGCTTTAAGAGAAGTTCTTGGAGGAGTTAAAGTAGAAACAAACAATTAATTCTCTTGGGTCATGACCAACTCTCACCTATCCCCCCCCCTTTTTTTTTATTCTTGGCCCCATCCTTACATATAATTGAGAAGTGATTTCAGTGATCAAGAAAACCTTTGGATTTGCAGTATCAAATGATATCCACTTCTGCCAATCTATTCAGTCAGTATGATAAGCAGTTAAAAAATAAGAAAAAATGGAGCACAGACACTTCATGTCTTCTGTTACATGTGGGTGTTTTATTTGTATGTATAAATGTATGTGTGCATGAATCTAAAATAGTGATTAATAGAGGCTGGGGATGGTGGGACAGTGGGAGGGAAAAATAAATGAATTACCTTGAAGACATGATTATTAAATAATATAAATCAGTTGGGTTATATCATTGCAAAGATATTATCCCAAGCTATGTGTTAATAAATTAACTGTCATGACAAGAAGAAAGGAAGCCTCTGGATGACCAGTTTAACTCTTATTATTGAGTCAAAACTGAAAGTTTTACTCACTAATTTGCTCTAAAGTAGAATTTTCATAAATGTCACCATTCATACAGAAATGTTAAATGTTCCTCTGTTTCTATGTTAGTCTCTATTGTGAAACTGCAAAGACTTCAGATTTCTCAGTTCCCAACAAAATGAGTTTATAGTCCAAACTCTCAGTCACAGTCCACTGAATGATGCTTTTACTAGTACCATGACCTCTGTCCCAATGCCAATATGGAATCTAAATTCTAAAGCGATAATGATCACTACACAGTCAGCATGATTGAATATACCTGTTTCAAACACCAAGGCACTTTTATGGTTTGTTGGCAAGCATATTTTGCATATTCTGGGTACTTGATAAGAAAAAAGGGTCCCCCATAAGAGTATTAGAGGGAAAAGGTCATGGAGCTAAAAGAATAATTTTCTTATTCCAACTATACTACTTACAAGTCTTTTGAACTTGGGTAAGTCAGTGACATACCTTGTTGAGCAACCCAGAGCCCAAGAAGGTTAAAAATACCTGTCCTTCATCTCTCAAAGGGTTGCTCTGAGTGTATCTAGACAGGAACCTTGGCACTTAATTGGCAAGAAAGTGGAGAAAGGGGGACTCACACACTGTTAGTGGGAATGTAAATTAGTACAGTCACTATGGAAAACAGTACAAAGATTTTTTCGAAGACTAGAAATAGAACTGGTATATGATCCAGCAATCCTACTACTGGGTATGTATCCAAAAGGCATAAAATCACTGTGTCAAAGAGATACCTACTTCACCATGTTACTGCAGCATTGTTAACAATAGCCAAGATAAGGAATCAACCAAGATGCCTAACATCAGATGGTATATATACACAAGGAAATACTATTCAGCCATAAAAATGAATGAAATCTTGTCACTTTCAGTGGAATGGATGGAACTAAGAGGACATTATTTTAAGTAAATAAGTAAGACATAGAAAAGCAAATAACACATGTTATCTCTCATATGTGGGAGCTAAAAGAAAAACTCAATCTGAACAAATACTGTTGCTTACTAGAGGCTGGGAAGGATTGGGGAGAGATAGAGGGATGGAGAGAGTTTCGATTTAGAAATAATACGGGAAGCTGTGTATGGTTCATGAATTGTGAAAAATGTGTCACACTAATATGATCTATAAATGTGAAACTTAGTATGGTTTATTGATTATGACAATTATATCATACTATTAAAAGATTTTAATAATAAGGAAAATCGGGTTTGGTGCACATGGGAACTCTACGTTAGTTCACAATTTTTGGTTTGTAAATTTAAAAGTATCTGAAATAAAAAGTAAAAAAAGGAAAAGAACTTAATTGGTATCCTATAAACATGTGTAGATTCCAACTGAGGGCCCCAACAGGTCTGGCTGCAAGAGGCCCAGCTGCTTAACAGTCAAGCCTTGGTATATGAGGGTTCTTCATAAAGTTAATGGAAAATGGAATTGAAAGACAAGTTCATTTTGGTGTAAAAAGGCTAAAATTCATATGATGGGTTTTTAAAAAGTTCACAGAAAATTCATATTACCAAAAAACTATACATAGAACTTATTTTTTGCATCAAAATTATCTTTTAATACCATTTTTCCACAAACATTTTTAAGTTTCAGGTACTCTCATGCATTTTGGAGTGAATAAGAGTCCAAGGGATTAGTAGGGGAAGATACTAGATTTAAAACAGATGGATAGACCAATGAAACAGAATAGAAACACCAGAAATCAATCCAAACATCTACAGCCAACTCATATTTGATCAAGGATCCAAAACCAATCCCTGGAGTAAGGACAGTCTATTCAATAAATGGTGCTGGGAAAACTGGATTTCCATGTGCAGAAGCATGAAGCAAGATCCCTAACTTTCACCTTACACAAAAATTCACTCAACATGGATTAAAGACATAAATCTACGACCCGACACCATCAAATTATTAGAGAGCATTGGAGAAATCCTGCAAGATATAAGTACTGGCAAAGACTTCTTGGAAAAGACCCCAGAGGCACAGGCAGTCAAAGCCAAAATTAACATTTGGGATTGCATCAAATTGAGAAGTTTCTGTACTTCAAAAGAAACAGTCAGGAAAGTGAATAGGCAACCAACAGAATGGGAAAAAAATATTTGCATACTACGCAACAGATAAAGGGTTGATAACCAGAATCTACAAAGAAATCAAGAAACTCCACAACATCAAAACAAACAACCCACTTAAGAGATGGGCCAAGGACCTCAACAGACATCTTTCCAAAGAGGAAATCCAAATGGCCAACAGACACATGAAAAAATGTTCAAGATCACTAGCAATCAGGGAAATGCAAATCAAAACCACAATGAGGTTTCACCTCACCCTGGTGAGAATGGCTCACATTCAGAAATCTACCAACAATAGATGCTGGAGAGGATGTGTGGAGAAAGTGACACTAACCCACTGTTGGTGGGAATGCAAACTGGTTAAGCCACTATGGAAGTCAGTCTGGAGATTCCTCAGAAACCTGAATATAACCCTACCATTCAACCCAGCCATCCCACTCCTTGGAATTTTCCCAAAGGAAATTAAATTGGCAAACAAAAAAGCCATCTGCACATTAATGTTTATTGCAGCTCAATTAACAATAGCTAAGACCTGGAACCAATCCAAATGCCCATCAACAGTAGACTGCATAAAGAAATTATGGGACATGTACTCTATAGAATACTATACAGCAGTCAAAAACAATGAAATTCGGTCATTCACAACAAGATGGAGGAATCTGGAAAACATCATGCTGAGTGAATTAAGCCAGTCCCAAAGAGACAGATATCATTTGTTTTCCCTGATCGATGACAACTAACAGAGCACCAAAGGGGAAACCTATGGAAGTGAAATGGACACTATGAGAAACAGTAACTTGATCAGCTCTTGTGCTGACTGTTGTACAATATAATACTTTACCCATTTTAGTATTTTTTGTTCTAGTACTAGTGGTTGAACTATGTAATTAACACACTATTATTCTCAGGTGTTTAAATTTTAACTGAAAAGTGATCCCTGTTAAATATAAGAGTGGGAAAAAGAGAGGGAGGAGATGTACAATTTGGGGACATGCTCAATTGGACTTGCCCCAAATGATGAAGTTAGAAACGTGCCAGGGGATTCCAATACAGTCCCTTCAAGGTGGCATGTACCAATGCCATCTCACTAGTCCATGTGATCAATTTCAGTTCACAATTGATAGCTCTGATAGGTCTAAGAGTCAAAGGGATCACACAAACAAGACTAGTGTCTGGTAATACTAACTGATAAAATCAAAAAGGGAGAGAATGATCCAACATGGGAAGTGGGAGACACAGCAGACTCATAGAATGGCAGATGCCCTAAATAGCACTCTGGCCTCAGAATCAGCCCTTAAGGCATTCAGATCTGGCTGAAGAGCCTATGAGAGTATTTTAGGCATGGAAAGCCAAGACACTCAGGAAAAAAAATAAGCAGAAGCAGAAGCAGAAGCAGAAGAAGACCTAAATGAAGGATCTCAGCAAGTGTGATCCCAGTGGAAAGAATGGGGCCATCAAGGTAGGAGGTACCTTTCTCTGAAGGGAGGAGAGAACTTCCACTTTGACTATGACCCTGTCGGAATAAGATCGAAGTCGGCGAACCCTAAAGGCTTCCATAGCCTCGGCAACTCATGACTAGAGCCTAGGGAGATTACTGATGCCATAAACAAGAGTGTTAAATTGTTAAATCAACAACAGGAGTCACTGTGTACTTACGTCCCATATGGGATCTGTCCTTAATGGGTTGTCCAATGTGAAGTAATGCTATAACTAGTACTGAAACAGTATTTTTACACTTTGTGTTTCTGTGTGGGTGCAAACTGATGAAATCTTAGTATATACTAAATTGATTTCCTGTTTATTGATAATTGAAAATGAAAAAAAAATTGGTGTTAAATTGGAAATTATATGGAAAATTAATCAATTTTTTAAAAAAATATCATGTAGGACCTCTGTCTTTAATGTGGTGTACACTGTGATTTAATGCTATAACTAGTACTCCAACAGTATTTTTCACTTTGTGTTGCTATGTGAGGGCAAACTGTTGAAATCTTTACTTTATATATACTAAGCTGATTTTCTGTATATAAAGAGAATTGAAAATGAATCTTGATGTGAATGGAAGGGGAGAGAGAGAGGGAAATGGGAGGGTTGCGGGTGGGAGGGAAGTTATGGGGGGGGAACCATGGTAATCTATAAGGTGTACTTTGGAAATTTATATTCATTAAATAAAAGCTTTAAAAAAAGTTTCAGGTACTCTCATACATTTTGGAATGAATAAGAGTCCAAGGTATTAGTAGGGGAAGATACTAGATTTAAAATATAAGAATTGGACATCATGAGTTACATTTAGATTTCTTTCTTCATTTTTTTATGGAGAAGGTTACTTTTTTGGAACTGGATACTTCATTAAACCATTAAAGAACAAGCAGAGAGGAAATAGCTTCTGGCTGTAAATGAAAAGCTGTTTCTTTTTTTAAACTTTTATTTAATAAATATTAATTTCCAAAGTACATCTTTTGGATTACAGTGGCTTTTTCACCCCATAACCTCCCTCCCACCCACAACCCTTCCATCTCCCGCTCCCTCTCCCATTCCATTCACATCAAGATTCATTTTCAATTATCTTTATATACAGAAGATCTATTTAGTGTATACTAAGTAAAGGTTTCAAAAGTCTGCACCCACACAGAAACACAAAGTCTAAAGTACTGAGTACTAGCTATACCATTAATTCACATTGTACAACATATTAAGGACAGAGATCCTACATGGGGAGTAAGTGCACAGTGACTTCTGTTGTTGATTTAACAATTGGCACTCTTGTTTATGGCGTCAGTAATCACTTGAGGCTCCTGTCATGAGTTGCCAAGGCTATGGAAGCCTTTTGAGTTTGCCAACTCTGATCTTATTTAGACAAGGCCATAGTCAAAGTGGAAGTTCTCTCCTCCCTTCTGAGAAAGGTACCTCATTCCTTTATGGTACCTCCGTTCTTTCCACTGGGATCTCACAGAGATCTTTCATTTAGGTGATCTTTTTGCCAGAGTGTCTTGGCTTTCCATGCCTTAAATACTCTCATTGGCTTTTTAAAAGCTGTTTCTTAATATGTGTACCAGGATAGGACAACAGTCCTAGTTATCAAGTTTCTGAACAGCACATTAGAAAGTTCACAAGAATACAAGCTTTAGGACAGAGGGGAGTTTTGCATAATTTTTCCCATGCTGTATTTCCAATGCCTAGAACAATGTCTGACATATAGTATAAGCTCAATATATGTGTCAAATGGATGAATGAATGCTCTTATTCACCATTCCATATAGAACATCAGAAATAATAGCTATATATTTGTTTTGTAGAGTAATTGTCATGCAATGGAAATATTGAATCTTGAAAAGGCATGGTTATGAGAGTAATCAAATTGATGACAATCCCAAAATCACAACCACAAAAAGAAACTTTGTTTGATAAGGATTTCCATTTTTTTTAGGTTCAGGAAAAAATTTGTTAATCACATAGGCTTTGTTATAAGTAATTTTACTGTGGCAAGATTTATTGCTGTGGATTTTACTGTTAGTAAGACTAATATTTTCTACTTTTTATTGTTTGGTGTTTATGTAGTCTAATTTGAATAGAGTGAAGTCCTCTATTAAACTCATCTGTCGGGATTAGAGTTTTTTTTTTTTTTTATAAACAGGGCATACTTTAAAATTCTTTCATGTTTCCCCTCTTCTTGGCCTTCTCTTTGCAATTCTACCACCTGGCACTGAAATCTGTTCCCAGCCTCCAACCTTTTATGGGTTTCTCACAGTTCTTGGCAGATCTTTCTGACAGAGATCTTGATTCTGTGACTTGAAGCCACATTGGTCCTGAACTGGCCAGATTTTGGCAAGTAGTCCCCAGACTCCTGTGAAAAAAGTCTACAAGGCTTCCTCTCAGAAACAGAAGTTGTCTGGTTTACATTCTTCTTGACTCTTAAGCCTTCTGTCAGCCTCTACTATTCTGACTCTTTCCTTGGAACTGCCTCGTCATCTAATGTCTAGAGTTTTCTATTGATTACCTACCTGGCTCTAATTATTATTTTATTCTAATCTGCAGTTTCTATAAACTGCATGTATCTGAACTATTTTCCTGATATATTCCTATATTCTGGTTCTATCTACAGCTATATTTCTGTATTTTTCTGTAACTCATGGCTCCCTTTCCAGAAATCCTCCTACCTTTGCTGCTCCAAATCCTGAATAAACCCTAACAGAGAGAAAAATACAAGGTTGGACCATTCCAAATAAAAGAATATTTGCAAAGGGAGTGAGAATAATCCCAACTACAATTTTTTACAAAGATTTATTTTATTTTTTTAATAGAGACAGAGATATCTTCCATCTGCTGGCTAACTTCTCAAATTGCCACAATGGTTAGGGATGGGCCAGGCTGAAGTCAGGAGCAGGGAACTCCATTTTCCATGTGCATTAGCAGGGAGGTAGATAGGAAGCAGAATAGCCAGGACTTGAAGTGGCTCACTGATATGGGATACCAGTATTGCAAACAGCAAATAAACCTACTGGGTCAGAATGTTGCCCATCCCCCAACTAGAATTTTCACCCTTCTCCCATTTAAATGGTGTCTTCCATCTCTAGAAGTCTTTTCTGTAAGAATACTAAATTTAGAAGCTTCATCCTGTCTGATTATCTTAAAAATGAATCCAATCTTCAAGGAGATGCTGAGTGGGAAGAGTGAAGACTAATGATTTCTCAAATCCTATCTCACCTTCTCTGCTCTGATGGTCAATTTTATGTGTCAATTTGGGATGCATAGATATGTGTCACCATGGGATGCATAGATATCTGCTCCAACATTCCTCTGGGTGTGCTGTAAGAGTGTTTTTGGGTTAAATTAGCATATAAATTGATATACTGAGTAAAGCAGACTGCCTTCCATAATAAAGGCAGTCCTCACCCAATTCATTGAAAGCCTGAATAGAGCAAAAAAGGCTGAGCCTGATGTAAGATGGGACTTCTGTCTGACTACTTCAGGTATCTGACTACTTCAAATATCTGGTTTTCCTGCCTTTGGGCTTGAACTGAAACATTGTCTTCTTTGGTTTCAAGCCTGATGGCTTTTAGACTGGCATATATACCACAGCTCTTCTGGTTCTCCAGCTTGTGGGTCTTGAGACTTCTCAGCCTCCATAATCATGTGAGTCTATTTCATATAATAAATATTTCTGGAGAACCCTGGCTACAACACTTGCCCTTCCATGAAGAGCAGGAGTAGAGATGGTCCCATGGACCTTGATAAAGGCATAGTCCCCCAAGTGGTCTCTCTCTCACTCCACACCCACTGGCAGAGCCCCCTTCTATCTCTAGACTTCCTTTTGGCTATACAATGGCATCTTTAACCTGTCTGGGACTTGTAAATAATAAACTGCTTTTGTTTCATGCATTTTAAAAAAAATTTTTTTTTGACAGGCAGAGTGGACAGTGAGAGAGAGAGACAGAGAGAAAGGTCTTCCTTTGCCTTTGGTTCACCCTCCTATGGCCGCCGCGGTTGGTGCGCTGCGGCCGGCACACTGCGCTGATCCAATGGCAGGAACCAGGTGCTTATCCTGGTCTCCCATGGGGTGCAGGGCCCAAGCACTTGGGCCATCCTCCACTGCACTCCCGGGCCACAGCAGAGAGCTGGCCTGGAAGAAGGGCAACCGGGACAGAATCCGGTGCCCCGACCGGGACTAGAACCCGGTGTGCCGGCGCCGCAAGGCGGAGGATTAGCTTAGTGAGCTGTGGCACCGGCCTGTTTCATGCATTTTTATTTCACTTCCTTATTGTGCCTCAACTTACCCATACAGTAGTGTGTTCTCAATATTACTTGAAATATTTTGACAAATCATAACACACTATTTCTGTAAGATATAGTAGGAGGAATATTCCTAGATGCATCAACATCCCTGTACCTCTACTCACACTGTACCTCTGCTAAGACATATCCTCTTTCTAACACTTGAAAGCCTTCCCCACAGGCCACAGCTTGGCTAGGAATCAGTCCCTGTCCAACAATCCCTGCCCCCATGATTATACCCCCTTACATGATATGTCTCCTACATTTATTTGGCACTTGACAATAGTAGAGATGTCACAGTGGAATATGTGTTCCCTTCAACATGTCATGGCTTGGTTAAATACTTGAAGGAAAAACTTTAGGCAGATTTCTGGATCCTTCAGTGCTTCCATTTATTTATCTTTGAAATGAAGAATGTGGATAAGAGTTTTAGTTTTCAAGCTTTTTGATTTGGCCTTGGATCCCTTTCTAGTAACAATGTATGTAGAATTCCAATGTACAAAATAAGATAAATAAATTTTCCTTTAAATTAAAGCAAGCCCATGGGTTTAGCACATTCTTATTGCAAAGATCTCCCATAGGCCCCTTAGGGCAGTTTGAGGCTTTTTTGTGGAAGCCCAAAAGCTCTATCAAAGGGAGAGAAAACCATTAGATTAGCTATCTAAGACCACTTTTAGTGCATATAATCTATGCTTCTGTGTACATGTGTGGAGTCTTGGCTACACTGTAAACATTTTAAAACAGTGATTGTGCATGAATTCAGGATTTTAGATTACATATGACTTCTGGTGAGAAGATACTATATGTGGGCCAATTGAGAGGGTAAGCTCCCTTGGACATAGTCTTCCATTCAATAGTTTGAATAAGTTTTCCATTTTTTTTTCCTGGACAAGGGAGGTAGAGGCAATAGCAACTATATTTCTACATTTAATCATGAAACTTTGAATTTGCCCTTTAATGACCTTTGCTAATTTTGTCCTGCTACAAGCTGTATTCTTGGAAGTAACGGCAGATGACTTGACCTACAGGGTGAGAATGAATCAAATGTTTTTGGAATCAACTCGTATAGGGATAATTTAAGAAACAGACCCTATCTCCTTTAGGAAGAAAGGAAGATGTGTGTGTGTGTGTGTGTGTGTGTGGTGGGGGGGGGGGAGAAGGCAGGGAGGGAGGGGGAGAGAGAGAGAGAAGTTTTGTAAGTCTTGTCTTATTACATTTCTTTATTCTAAGTACAGGGATCAAATATTAACTATATAGGTGTGATAACATAAAGCAGCCCTGAAAGCGAACCATGTTTAAATTTCAGACCAAATAACAAACTATGTCTTTTAGGCCCCCTTTAATGAGTATCTCAAAACCTTCTAATACCAAAGAACCCATATCATATCTCAGAATATAAGTTGATTTACTGCACCAATATAATATATACTGATGATATTGGCTTATTCTATTTATTATATGCATACACTTCTATAGAGGCTTGCTTTTAGGAAAAGTAAACCTTAGAAACAGCCAATAAGGAGTTTATGGAATCTCCATCCCAGGTGCTGGGCTTAAACTCATTCTAAAATTAAGTATACTGGTTAATCTCTTGAGTTCCCTCAAATTTACTCATGTCCATGACTCTTTTCCCTCATCTAGCAATGTTGTGACTTGTCCTTCATTGTCAGCCTGAATGACTAGCTTGAAGTAGGCTTAAAAGTGGGAGGAATACTCAAGTCTAAGCTTCTCTCATTCACTGTACATAAATGTATGTGCAGAAAGATGGTGTGCTAACTAGTGGAAAAGCTGGAGCTAAACTTGTTGCTTCTTTTAATTTGTTGTATTTTCCACCAAGAAAAAAGATTCTCATTTCTCATTTTTTTCAGGTGTATGCAGATCTCATTATAACAATTAAAATGCAAATGTATTTAAAAGCATTATTAAACTCAGAGATTTTTATAATATTTTCTCAATTGATATATCCTAAAATCACTACTTAATTGATGTAATTGAAATTAGATTCAGAAAATGTGTTGACATTAAAAGGTGTCCTCACACTTAAAAATATGCATAGCCACAGTACTATAGGACTTATGTAACCTTGAACACTTACTGAGAGCTTTGACAGTCATTCCAACAAGTACTTTAGGGACACAATCTCATTAAATTTCACAACAATCTTACATAGTAAGTTCTATTATGTTCCATTTTCCATATGTAGAAACTAAGCCTCCATTTCCGTTTCTTTTTTTCAGCTTTTCAATTGAGACAGTACCTATATAGGTGCCTATGTAATCTAGTGTATGGGACCATTAAATAATTTGAATGAAAATAAATGTAGAGGTGATGATTAATTTTCACAATAGCATCATCTTTAAAAATAAGTCCTTTTTGGTAAAATAGGGTATAATTTCATATAAAGATACAAAGAGAGGAAGAATGAACATTTACTGCTCAGTGACTATGTGCTGGGCATTGTACTAGGCATATTACATCTATAGTCTCGGGTAATATACACAATAACACAAGGTAACAATTATTATTTGTAAATGGGTACTCTAATCCTCAGAGAAGGAAAGAAACTTGTCCACGATCCATAGTTATTGGGCAAGAGATCTGAGAATTGGGTGCCAGCATTGTGACATAGTGGGTAAAGCCGCTGCCTGCAATGCCAGTATCCCATGTGGGCAACGTTTGTTTCCTGTCTGTTCCACTTCTGCTCCAGCTCCCTACTAATGGCTTTGGAAAAGCAGCAGCCAACAGACCAACTGCTTGGTCTCCTGCTACCCATGTGGGAGACCTGGGGGAAGTTCTTGGCTCCTGGCTTTGGTTTGGCCCAGCCCTGGCCATTATGGCCATCTGGGAAGTGAACCAGTGGATGGCAGATCTCTGTATCTCTCTGTCTTTCTGTCTCTCTGTTATTTCTCCACCTCTCTCGTAACTCACTTTCACTTATTTATAAATAAATAAAGAAATATTTTGAAAAAATGAGATCTGAGATTTGAACCAATATCTGTCTGGAATCCCATCCGTGTTCTTGTTAGTCACTATAGCACTCTGAACCTAAATCCTCCTGAGAAGGATAAGAAAAACATTACTCGTCCTGCTCAAATGATTTCATTGTGATTCATCCATCAGTTGAGCTTCCTTTTGCTTATGTGTTGTGGATACCCTCTGATTCTTGTGGGGTCAATATAAAATACAGGTATTCTGGGGGTAGAATTATCTGTCAGTTTCATCTTTCTCTCATTTTATTGATCTCTCGTCTAAAGGAATCAGTTTATATATATATTTTTTTTCACACAGGATATTTTACCAGGTGAAAAAGCATTGCTGGGGGGTACTTTATTCCATGAAGTATATCAATGTTTTGGCATCTTTTATAATGAAATTTTGGTTTATGACCCTTCTTCATCAACCATCATTTTTTGTTTGTTTGTTTTTGGAAAGGAGGTGAAGTGGGAGCAAGAGGGCATCTGGAATTTGATTGAAGAAAAATAATTAGTATTGAGTACCTACTATGTGCCAGGCATTGTATCTGTTCCTTTCTGTCCTTAAAATAATCCTGAAGAGTTATATATCCACATTTAATAGAAGGGGAAACTAAAGTTTGAGAAGGCTAAGTAAATACACGGCTATTAAGGGACAGAGCTGGGCTTTGAATCCAGGTGTATGGATTCTAAAACGTAAGGTATTCCACTGTTCTACTCAACATTCATTAGAAAAATAGCTTTTGTTCTACAAGAACCTTGACAAGCTTGGAAATCTTAATTGTTCTCAGTTTTCTCTAAATCATGGCTCCAACTCTTTGAAGATTCCCCTATAGCAGAAGGAACATAATCAACCATAGTCTCCAGAAAAAAAGGGGCAAAAAACACAGCAACTTGAGACACAGAATTGAAGGATTATTTCCTGTTTCCTTCTGTCCTTGCCTTTGTTGAAAGGTCTGAGTTCATCTCCTGTGCCTCTAGTCAAACCCATACATCTGGGAACGGCTTCTTGGCTATGCAAGTCTGACCATTTTTTATTGTTATTTTAACTGTGAGTATTTTTTCCAACCTCACTGTTTCCAATTCCTGCAACTGCTAATTGATTAGTGTTCTTTTAAGTTTAGTAGCTTGTGTATTCCTAATTATAAGAGTAAACTGTTTAAAAATATTAACATTTAAACACATACTGAGTACCGCCAAAAAAGGGACCAACATAGTTTTAAAAATTAATTTATCTCTTTGACTCTTAGACTTATCAGAGCTATCAATTGTGAGCTGAAATTGATCACTTGGACTAGTGAGATGGCATTGGTACATGCCATCTTGATGGGATTGTGTTGGAATCCCCTGGCACATTTCTAACTCAACCATTTGCGGCCAGTCCGATTGAGCATGTTCCAAATTGTTCATCTCCTCCCTCTCTTTTTCCACTCTTAGATTTAACAGGGATCACTTTTCAGTTAAAATTTAAACACCTGAGAATAATTGTGTGTTAATTACTGAGTTCAACCAATAGTACTAGAACAACAACAACAACAACAACAAATACTAAAAAGGATAAAGTATTACATTGTACATCTAAAGTCAGGACAGGAGCTGATCAGTTCATTGTTGCTTATAGTGTCCATTTCACTTCAACAGGTTTCCCCTTTGGCGCTCAGTTGTCACCGATCAGGGAAAACAAATGCACACAAACAAGACAAGTATCTGCTAATACTAACTGATAGAATCAAAAAGGGAGAGAAAGATCCAACATGGGAAGTGGGATACACAGCAGACTCATAGGATGGCAGATGTCCTAAACAACACTCTGGCCTCAGAATCAGCCCTCAAGGCATTCAGATCTGGCTGAAGAGCCCATGAGAGTATAGCAGGCATGGAAAGCCAAGATATGATGAAAAAAAAAAAGACCTAAATGAATGATCTCTGTGAGTGAGATCCCAGTGGAAAGAATGGGGCCATCAAAGAAGGAGGTACCCTTCTCCAAAGGGAGGAGAGAACTTCCACTTTGACTATGACCCTATCGGAATAAGATCAAAGTCAGCGAACTCTAAAGGCTTCCATAGCCCTGGCAACTCATGACTAGAGCCTAGGGAGATTACTGACGCCATGAACAGGAGTGTCAAATTGTTAAATCAGCAACAGGAGTCACTGTGTACTTACACCCCATGTGGGATCTGTCCCTAATGGGTCGTCTAAAGCGAAGTGATGCTGTAACTAGTACTGAAACAGTATTTTTATACTTTGCGTTTCTGTGTGGGCACAAACTGATGAGGTCTTTACTAATTATATACTGAAGTGATCTTCTGTATATAAAGAGAATTGGAAATGAAAAAAAAAAAACAACCTGGTGTTAAAATGGAAATGGCATAGAAAATTAATTAATTTGAAAAAAAATTATGTAGGATCTCTGTCTTTAATGTGCTGTACATTGCTATTTAATGCTATAATTAGTAATCCAATGGTAGTTTTTTCACTTGATGTTGCTATATGGGCAAAATGTTGAAATCTTTACCTAATATATACTAAACTGGTCTTCTGTACACAAAGAGAATTGAAAATGAATCTTTACATGAATGGAAGGGGAAAGGGAGCGGGAAAGGGGGGGGGTTGCGGGCGGAAGGGAAGTTATGGGAGGGGGGAAGCCATTGTAACCCATAAGCTATACTTTGGAAATTTATATGCATTAAATAAAAGTTTAATAAAAAAAATTAATTTATCAGGTCTACAAAGTCAGCGAACTCTAAAGGCTTCCATAGCCTTGGCAACTCATGACTAGAGCCTAGGGAGATTACTGACGCCATAAACAAGAGTGTCAAATTGTTAAGTCAGCAACAGGAGTCACTGTGTACTTACATCCCATGTGGGATCTGTCCTTAATGTGTTGTCTAATGTGCAGTGATGCTATAACTAGTACTGAAACAGTATTTTTACACTTTGTGTTTCTGTGTGGGTACAAACTTGGGAAATCTTTACTAATTACATACTGAATCGATCTTCTGTATATAAAGATAATTGAAAATGAAAAAAAAAACCTGGTGTTAAATTGGAAATGGCATAGAAAATTAATTAACTTAAAAAATATTATGTAGGATCTCTGTCTTTAATGTGCTGTACACTGTTATTTAATGCTATAACTAGTACTCCAACAGTATTTTTTCACTTTGTGTTGCTATATGGGGGCAAACTGTTGAAATCTTTACCTAATATATACTAAGCTGATTTTCTGTATATAAAGAGAATTGAAAATGAATCTTGATGTGAATGGAAGGGGAGAGGGAGTGGGAAAGGGGAGGGTTGTGGGTGGGAGGGAAGTTATGGGGGGGGAAGCCATTGTAATCCATAAGCTGTACTTTGGAAATTTATATTCATTGAATAAAAGTTAAAATTTAATTTATCAAAGTGAAATTCACACACCATAAAATTTACCATTTTAGGGCCAGGTGTTTGGCCTAGCACAATACCTGTTAAGATTCCCATGTTCCATGTTGGAGTACATGGGTTCAATATCCCTCCCTGGGTCTTGATTTCAGCTTCCTGCTGATGCAGACCCTGGGAAGCAGAGGTGATGGCTCAAGTGATTGGGTTCCTACAACCCAGTAAGAAACCTGATTGACTTCAGCTCCTAGCTTCAACCTGGCTCAACCTGACCTTTTGGAGGCAGTTGGAGAGTAAGCCAGAATAGGACTGTGCTCTCTCTCTCTGCCACTCAAATAAGTAATTTTTGGTTAATAAAAGGTAACCACTGGGGCCAGTGCTGTGGCGCATCAGGTTAATGCCTTGGCCTGCAGTGCCGGCATCCCATATGGGTATCGGTTCGAGTCCTGGCTGCTCCACTTCAGATCCAGCTCTCTACTATGGTCTGGGAAAGCAGTGGAAGATGGTCCAAGTCCTTGAGCCCTTGCACCCTCGTGGGAGACCTGGAAGAGGCTACTGGCTTCGAATCGGCACAGCTCCAGCCGTTGTGGCCAGTTGGGGAGTGAACCATCAGATGGAAGACCTCTCTCTCTCTGTGTAACTTTGACTTTCAAATAGATAAAATCAATCTTTAAGAAAAAAAGGTAACCACTATGGAGTGGACAATTCTGTAGTTTTAGGTACATTAACAACATTTTGCAGCTATCCCTTCTATGTAGTTCTAAAATATTTAAGTCACCATAAAATTACTGACCCATTTAGCATTTCTATCTATCTCTGCCCATCCTAGCCCTTGACCATCACCAACCTGCCTCCTGTCTTTATAGATTTATCTATCATGTGAATGGAATCATACAGTATGTGACTTTTTGTGTCTGGCTTCTTTCACTTAGCATGTTTTCTTTTTTTTAGTCTCTCTTTTTTTAAAGTTTTATTTAATAAATATAAATTTCGAAAGTACAGATTTTGGATTATAGCGGCTTTTCCCCCCATAACCTCCCTCCCACCCACAACCATCCCATCTCCCACTCCCTTTCTCATCCCATTCTTCATCAAGATTCATTTTCAAAGCTCATCCATGTTATAGCATCGATCGGTACTTCATTCTACATTATGACTCAGTGAATTCCATTATAATATAGTTATAGATTTATCCCACAATTTGTCTATTTATAAATACATTGAAGGACATTTTGACTGCTTCTACATTTTGGTTATTATAAATGAAGCTGTTATAAATATGCACATACATATACTTCTACTTCCTTGAGTACCTGTTTTCAGTTCTTTGGGTATGTATTTAGGGGTGGAACTGTAGGTTCATGTGGAAATTCTGTTTAACTTTTTGAGCAACCATAGAACGGCTTTCTACAGCATCTGAACCATTTGACTGACCCACCAGCAATGAATAAGAGTTCCAGTTTCTTCACATCCTTGGCAGCAATTGTCATTGTCCATTTTATTTATTATAAGAGATTATAGTGTGTATGAACTATCTCATTGTGGTTTTGATTTTCATTTTCCTAATTACTAAAATATAAAGATCTTCCATGTGTTTGTTGGTCATTTGTATATCTTTTTTAAAGAAATACATATTTGACTTCTCTGTTAATTTTTAAATTCAGTTTTCTATTTTGATTCACTCATAAGAATTTGAAAAATATATTTAGGATACCAGATCCTTATTAGATATATAATGTGTAAATATTTTATCCTATTATATAGGTTGTCTTTTCTCTTTCTTGATAACATCCCTTGATGAACATATTTTGATTTGGATGAAATACAGTTTATCTATTTATTCATTTATTGCTTATGCTCTTGGTGTTATATCTAAGAATTCATTGTGAAATCCAAAGTCATTAAATACACTGTTTTGTTAAATTTCAGAACAAATAACCCCATATCTTACTGTAAGATTTTTATGGGTATTTCTAGCAGTTCTATTTACATCAATGACCTATTTTGAATTAATTTTTGTATATGGTATGAAGTAGGGCCTACCATCATTCTTTTGCAGGTGGATATCTAGTTATTTCAGAACCATTTGTTGAAAACACTGTGCATTTCCCATTGAATAGTCTTAGAATCTTTTTTGAAAATAAACTGGCTATAAATGTATTTGCTTATTTTGGGATTCACAATTCTATTTCATCAATCTATATATCTCTTCTTATGTCAGTATCACACTGTTTTTATTTACTATAACTTTTAAAATAAGTTTAGAAACAAGGAAATCCAAATTATGTAACTTTTTAAAATTTATATTTAAAGATCATTTTGGCCATTAGGGAACCCTTATAATTCCAAGTAAATTTTAGGATCTTTTTTTTCCATTTATCTAGAAAATGCTACTGGAATTTTGAAAGGGTTTGTACTGAATCTGTATATCCCCTTGGGCACTATTAATATCTTAACACAATTAAGTATTGTTATACACACACACAGATTGTTTTTCTATTTATCAGGTTTTTTTTTTTTTTAATTTCCCGCAATACAAAAAAACCAAACAAACAGAAATTTTATCTGCAAGATACTGAGGTATCTCATGGAGTCTAAGGGGAGACAATAGTGGGACTTCAGAAGATATAGAAAAAAGGGCTGGAAAGCCTACTTGGTTTTTTTTTTTTTTAATGTCTATCAGCAGTGTTTTTTTTGTCTTTAGTATACATCTTTTACTTCTTGGTAAATTTAAATCCTTGATATTTGATTCTATTGTTATTTCCATTATTTCTTTTTTTGGATTATTCATTGCTGGTATTTATAAACACAAGTGATTATATATATATATATATATATATATATATATATATATTATCCTGAAACTTTTTTGGATTTCTTTAATAGCTTCTTCTGTATCAATTGCAATGATGATGTGGTGTTCTTCTCTTAATGTGATGTTTTACCACTGATAGATGTTCTTATATTGAACTACACTTTCATTCTTGGGGTAAATATTGGTCAGGGTGTATGATACTTTTAATATGTGGTCAGATTCAGTTTGCTAGTGTTTTGTGGAGTAGTTTTGCATCTTTATAAGCTATGTTGGTTTATAGTTTCCTTTTTTCATGTCATTATCTGGCTTTGGTGTAAGGGTAATGCTAGCTTCAGGCAATGAATCATATAATGTCCTCTCCTCTTTTGTTTTTTGGAACAGTTTGAGAAGAATTCATTTTAATTACTCTTTAAGTGGTAGAATTAATCTGTGAAGCTATCAGGTTGTGAACTTCTCTTCTTGGGAATTTTTAAAAATTTATTTTAATTTTTTAAAAAGAATTACTCATTCAACTTCTTTACTGTTTAGTGTTTCTGTTCCCTTTAAAATGTTTTGATAATTATGTGTTTCTAGTAATTTGTCTGTTTTGTCTAGGTTATATAATTTATTGCCATGTAATTGTTTATAGTACTATCTTAAAATTATTGTTACTTTCTATAACAAGATTATAACCACTTGTTTCTGCTCTTATTTAATTATGAGAGAGAGGGAAAGAGAGCGGGGGCGGGGGAGAGAGAGAGAGAGAGGGAGAGAGAAAGAAACACTCTCACCCACTGGTTCAATTTCCAAATGCCTGTGATGGTTGGGGATGAGTCAAGCCAAAACTGTGATCGAGGAACCCAATGCAAATATCCCACATGGGTGGTAGATACCTAACCGCTTAAGCCATCACCTGCTGCCTCCTAGTGCATGCATTAGCAGAAAACTGGATTTGGGAGTGGAGCCAAGGCTTGGACCTATGTACTCCAGTATGGGGTGTGTATGTCCCAACTGACCTATTTTTTTTTTTATTTGACAGGCAGAGTTAGACAGTGAGAGAGAGAGAGAGAGAGAGAGAGAGACAGAGACAGAGAGAAAGGTCTTCCCTCCGTTGGTTCACCCCCCAAATGGCCGCTATGGCCGGCGCTGCGCCGATCCGAAGCCAGAAGCCAGGTGCTTCCTCCTGGTCTCCCATGCGGGTACAGGGTCCCAAGCACTTGGTCCATCCTCCGCTGCTTTCCTGGGCCACAGCAGAGAGCTGGACTGGAAGAGGAGCAACCAGGACTAGAACCCGGCGCCCATCTGGGATGCTAGTGCCACAGGCAGAGAATTAACCAAGTGAGCCATGGTGCTGGCCCCCTGACTTATTTTTTTTTTAATGCTTTTATTTGACGAATATATTTTTCATAGGTACAATTTTAGGAATATAGTGGTTCTTTCCCCCATACCCGCCCTCCCACCCCGACTCCTGTTCCACCTCCTACTCCCTCTCCCATTTCATCCTTCATTAATATTAATTTTTAATTATTTATATATACAGAAGACCAACTCTATACTACTTAAAGATTTCAACAGTTTGCATATGCACAGACACACAAAGTAAAAAGTACTGTTTGAAGATAAGTTTTACCGTTAATTCTCATAGTACAAATCATTAAGGACAGAGTTCCTACATGGCGAGTAAATGCACAGTGACTCCTGTTGTTCACGTAACAATTGACATTCTTATTTATGATGTCAGTGATCACTCAAGACTCTTACCATGAGCTGCCAAAGCTATGGAAGCCTTTTGTGACCACAAAGTCCATCAGTATTTGGACATAACCATAAGCAAAGTGGAAGTTCTCTCCTCCCTTCAGAGAAAAGTACATCTTTCTTTGTTTTATTTTATTCTATTGTTTTTTTTTTGTACAGGTAGAATTAGACAGTGAGAGAGAGAGAGAGAGAGAGAGAGAGAGAGAGAGAGAAAGGTCTTCCTTTTTCCGTTGGTTCACCCTCCAAGGGGCCGCATACGGCCAGTGTTTTGCAGCCGGTGCGCTGCACCGATCTGAAGCCAGGAGACAGGTGCTTCCTCCTGGTCTCCCATGTTGGTACAGGGCCCAAGCACTTGGGCCATCCTCCACTGCTTTCCTGGGCCACAGCAGAGACCTTGACTGGAAGAGGAGCAACAGGGACAGAATCCGGCGCCCCGACCGGGACTAAAACTTGGGGTGCCGGTGCCGCAGGCAGAAGATTAGCCTAGTGAGCAGCGGCGCCGGCCAATACATACTTCTTTGATGGCCCTTTATTTCCACTGGATTCTCACTCACAGAGATTTTGAGATTTTTCTCCTTTTAAATGAAAGGTTTACAGTTACAAATTTCCCTTTTAACAGTGGACTTCCTCAAGGGCCGTTTCTGTTCTTTTTATTATTTGGACTTCTGTGAATGGGTCATTTCTTCCTGTTTCTTTGTATGCCTTGTGAATTTTTGTTGAAAACTGGACATTGAATATTCTAATGTTGTAACTCTTGATAAATTGGATTATCCACACTTTCTCCAGGGCTTGCAATCTTTGACTATAAAAGATCTGCTTTTTAATGACTTTTCCAAACATACTTTGCAAAGACTTGTCTTCTGTAGTCAGTGCAGTGTGTTCTTTAGTTGTGTTTAGCTAGAGTTTTGACAGATATTTCCTTGGATTTAAATGTGTATGCTCTTACATAAGATTGGCTTTGTGCTAGGGCATTCTAAACAGCAAGGATGTTTAGAACTCTGCCTTAGCCTTCACATCTTGTTTCTGCTGACCAAGGAAAGCAACTGCTTGGGGTTTTTGTAGGTATTTTCTGAACCTGTGACCTGCCCTGGGCATGTGTGTAGTTTTTTAAATTCCCCAGTATAAATGTGTGAATTTGAACATTTTACATTCTGAAATAAATTATCTCCCCAGATTTTCCTTTCAGACTTTAGATGGTTTATTATTTGCCTTGGCTATAATTTTTGTCCACATTATTTTGGGTTTTCTTTGCTTTATAATGCCCTGAGCAATACCCACCACTTTTATACCCTGAATGATTTCTGAGATAGATAAAACAGAGACAAATGTCTTGTTTCAGACCTTCAGGAAGCTCTCAGACTGTTTGTAATAGACAACAGTAATAATTCTTTGCTAAGGTCTGCTCTGCTTTCTGAGGAACTAGGGATCAGTATCACACAAAAGAAAAATGGGTTGCCACCTTCAAGATAACTGCCAGTCTGAGGAGAAGGTGGGGCTAAGAGCAGGAATAGCATGGCAAGGGTTTCTTAACACATGGAAGTTGCTTTTTTTTTTTGATTCAGCGTTTGCTGGGTTTCTATAAATCTTTGACTCTTTTCCAGAGTTCTGACAAAGTTGTATAAGAGTTTTTGCTTGTTTTTCAATGTATAGGAATTTGGAGCTGCCTATTATTCCATTTTTCTGATATCATTTCTATCAATAAAGTTTTATCTGGGCCAATAAATCTAGGGCTTGTTCTGCAAGACTTGGATTAAGAAGGCTAAATTTATGCCCAGTACAGATCCTTTACTCCCTTAGAAGTTTCTGTTTCCTCCATATGTCTTCCTGACACAGGAATCATTGCTTACACTTAGGCCTAGAGGATACTCATGGGCATCTGAGTGTTGATAGGTGGTAGGAAAGATTCTTCCAATGACTAAGGAAGTGGGAAGGTAAATCAAACAATGTTTCAAAGTCTGGTGATCAAATTGCAGTCTTCCCTTAAAAGCATGTTCCAAAAAGTGGCATTCATTCGTAGGTTTGTTCTCTGTTAAGGTTGTTCTTCGATCATTCTCTGTTCTTTTTTCCAGCAATTATAAACATTGAATCGATGACATACTACCTTGCTAAGAAAAACTCTGAAATATTATTATATTCCCACCACCATAGGTATTTCCCTTGGTATCCAGGTTTACCAGGGAAGAATCTTCTTCCCTCAGTCCATTCTTATTATTTTTTACAGTTCACCAACCTTTCTGAGTCTTTATTCCTCAACACTAAGGGCCAACATCCATTCAAAGGTTACTCCTTCTGCTTTGGTAACCCCCTACCTATCAACACCACCAAGGCATGGGCAAAGAGTCAACTAGATTTGTGCTATCTAGCTTGCATTGACTATTTCCTTTGGAATCCGACTGTTTTACTTATTGAGAAATTCATGCGTCTTTACCATGTTGACCTTATATTTTCCCCTCCTAAGCTTTATTATAGCACTGCTCTTCCTTAGAGGTATATTTTAGCCCATACACTAGCTATTAGAACTAAGTCATATAATTTTCTCTTCATCTCAACTGTTTCTCCTTCTACTCTGAGTCCATTATTTTACCTTTTTCCAAAATCTCCGAGTTATGTGTTATAAACACAGGTAGCTCCTGTGTCTTTAGCATTTTTAGAAAATGTAGGTTATGGACCTGTCAGACAAATTGTCAAAGCAGTAGTTGCTACAGGTGAAACGGTAAGTAAATGCTACATGTACAGACAAGAAATTATGCTTATTGCCTTATAATCTAATTGAACCAACATTCAACTGCAAATATATACCATGAATAATTTTTTTTCCTTTTAGGGGGGGATGTCTAAATTATTACATTATTTTTATTGGATATTCATGTATAATACATGAATGAAGACATTTTATGACTCCCTAGAAGAATATAAAACATGCAATTAAAAATAAAGATCTCCCTTGGCCAGTGCCGCAGCTCACTAGGCTAATCCTCCACCTGCGGCACCGGCACCCCAGGTTCTAGTCCCAGTTGGGGCGCTGGATTCTGTCCCAGTTGCTCTCTTCCAGTCCAGCTCTCTGCTGTAGCCCAGGAGGGCAGTGGAGGATGGCCCAGGTCCTTGGGCCCTGCACCTGCATGGGAGACCAGGAGGAAGCACCTGGCTCCTGGTTTCAGTTCAGCACAGCACGCCGGCAGCAGCACACCAGCCATAGCTGCCACTTGGGGGGTGAACCAATGGAAAAGGAAGACCTTTCTCTCTGTCTCTCTCTCACTGTCTAATTCTACCTGTCCAAAAAAAAAAAAAAAAAGAAAGAAAAGAAAAGAAAGCAGAAATGCTTTAAAAAAAATCTCCCTTTCTTCCAAGAGTTGAAAAACTTGGAAACACATTGTACGTGTATTTCTCTATTGCACAAAGGAGTATCATATGTAAAATCATCCTCTTCCAGCAAGAGGTGACCAAAGCTGTCAAGTAGGGGTGGGGAATCTCTGGTCCATGAAGTTGTTTAGTCTTGCCCTGCCAAGGCAACTATAAGAAGGACTCTAAATTCAATAAATCTATAGCAGACTAATTTTTTTTTTAATTTTTGACAGGCAGAGTGGACAGTTAGAGAGAAAGACAGAGAGAAAGGTCTTCCTTTGCTGTTGGTTCACCCTCCAATGGCTGCCATGGCCTGCGCGCAGCAGCCGGCGCACAGCGGCCGGCACACCGCGCTGATACAAAAGTGGGAGCCAGGTGCTTCTCCTGGTCTCCCATGGGGTGCAGGGCCGAAGCACTTGGGCCATCCTCCACTGCACTCCCTGGCCACAGCAGAGAGCTGGCCTGGAAGAGGGGCAACCAGGACAGAATCCGGGTGCCCCGACCGGGACTAGAACCCGGTGTGCCGGCGCCGCAAGACGGAGGATTAGCCTAGTGAGCCGCAGCGCCGGCCACAGACTAATTTTCAAGTTGAAAGTTTTGTATGGCCCATGAATGACATATTAAATATATAAATGGCCCTTGGGAAAAAAAGGTCCCCTACCCCTTCAAAAGGACAAGGTCAAAATGATGTAGAGTGAAAGCTCAGCAACAAAGTGCCTAAAAAATGAATCTTTCTGATTAGAAGAGGTTTCTGGAAGTTAATTTACTTCTTTGCATTTCAATGGTATTTTTTAAATTTAATCACTTTTGTTAGAATATTTTCTAACATGTACTGCATGCTTCCTTTCCTATTTAGGCAGAAATATATAGAATACAATTTCATCTTTTCTGAATGACTCAGAATTCATGCTATGATTTCCAGCTTCATATTGTGCTTTATCCAGTGATGCCCTCAGGGCCTATTACAGGCTGTAAGTATGTTTGCTCCAACACTAAATATTCCCAGACTGAACAAAGTTATTTTTTCAGCTGTTTCCTAGCTTTTTTTCCTCTCTCTTGCTTTTCTCTAAGTGCTCTGTTGTCTTTGTTTTAACATCTACTTTCTAGCTTTTAACATGATATCTCTAATCTTTGGTAAGATTGCAAATAAAATATGCAAACTTGGTTAGAATTATGTATAAAATGCAAATGCATAGATTCTGAATCAAATCTGATGGAGCCTCACCTTGAAGGCTGCCAATGAGTTAAAATGATTGAGCATAGTCCTCAGATACCCTCTTTGCTTAGCAATGTTATATGGGTAAGTAATGTTGCTGTATTAAGGTGAAGTTGGGAAAGGTTAAGGGTAATTTTTTGGTAACTTTCAAATTATTGTAAAGGTAGCTTACCATGTGCTTCAGGTTGGCCTCTACTTCTCTAAAATTATACTCATTACTTCACCCCTTTCAGAGAAAAATATTTAAATTCTAGGTGAGGGCTATAATTCAAGCATATCAATGATTTGACCACTCTCCTCCAACCCTAGTGTCTGAATTCAGAAGCACCATGTACCTAATGCACAGGAATCTTAAGACTTTCACCTATAGGCTTTGTAGATGGAGGAGATGAGGTAGAAAACAAGATGTCTCCCAGTAAAAGATCATATGAAGTTCAAAGCATATGTTAGAAATATCTTTGGAAAAATGACAGAGCAAAGTCACTACCTATCAATAGTCACACTGAATGCAAATGGCCTCAATTCTCCAATTAAAAGACAGACTGGCTGAATGCATTAAAAAACAAAAACCCATCTATTTGCTGCTTACAAGAAACACATCTTTCCAACAAAGATGCATGCAAACTGAAAGTGAAAGCTTAGAAAAAGATATTCCATGCCAACAGAAACCAAAAAAGAGCTGGTGTAGCCATCTTAATATCAGACAAAATAACCTTTAACACAAAACTATTAAGAGAGACAAAGAGGGGCACTATATAATGTTTAAGGGATCAAATCAGCAGGAAGATGTAACTATTATAAATGTATATGCACCAAATTACAGGGTACCAGGTTATTTAAAAGATATGTTAAGGAACTTAAAGGGAGACTTAGACTCCAATACAATAGTACTGGGGGACTTCAATATTCCACTTTCAGCAGTAGACAGACCAAACAGACAGAAGATCAACAAGGAAACAGCAGATTTAATGACACTATGGTCTAAAAGGATCTAACAGATATCTACAGAACTTTTCATCCTACACTTAAAGAATACACATTCTTCTCAGCAGTACATGGAAGTTACTCTAGAATTGACCACATACTATGCCATAAAGCAAGTCTCAGCAAATTCAAAAGAAGTGAAATCATACCACACATTTTCTCAGACCACAGTGGAATGAAGCTGGAAATTAGCAACTCAGGAATCCCTAGAGCATATGCTAACAAATGGAGACTAAACAACATGCTCCTGAATGAACACTGGGTCATATAAGAAATCAAAAGAGGCCGGCGCCGTGGCTCAACAGGCTAATCCTCCGCCTTGCGGCGCCGGCACACCGGGTTCTAGTCCCGGTCGGGGCACCGATCCTGTCCCGGTTGCCCCTCTTCCAGGCCAGCTCTCTGCTGTGGCCAGGGAGTGCAGTGGAGGATGGCCCAAGTGTTTGGGCTCTGCACCCCATGGGAGACCAGGAGAAGCACCTGGCTCCTGCCATCAGAACAGCGCGGTGCGCCGGCCGCAGCGCGCTACCGCGGCGGCCATTGGAGGGTGAACCAACGGCAAAAGGAAGACCTTTCTCTCTGTCTCTCTCTCACTGTCCACTCTGCCTGTCAAAAATTAAAAAAAAAAAGAAATCAAAAGAGAAATCAAAAACCTTCTGGAAGTAAATGAGGATAACAACACAACATATCAAAACTTATGGGATACGTTGGCCGGTGCCATCGCTCAACAGGCTAATCCTCCACCTAGCGGCGCCGGCACACCGGGTTCTAGTCCCAGTCAGGGCGCCGGATTCTGTCCTGGTTGCCCCTCTTCCAGGCCAGCTCTCCGCTGTGGCCAGGGAGTGCAGTGGAGGATGGCCCAAGTGGTTGGGTACTGCACCCCATGGGAGACCAGGATAAGCACCTGGCTCCTGCCATCAGATCAGTGTGGTGCGCCGGCCACGGTGGCCATTGGAGGGTGAACCAACGGCAAAAGGAAGACCTTTCTCTCTGTCTCTCTCTCTCTCACACTGTCCACTCTGCCTGTCAAAAAGTAAAAAAAAAAAAAAAAAAACCAAACAAACTTATGGGATACAGCAAAAGCAGTGTTAAGAGGAACGTTTATAGCAATAGGTGCCTACATCAAGAAATTGAAAAGGCACCAAACAAATGAGCTTTCAATGCATCTCAAGGATCTAGAAAAACTTCAGTAAACCAAACCCAAAACTAGTAGGAGAAGAGAAATAATTAAAATCAGAGAAGAAATCAACAGAACTGAATCCAAAAAAAATTACAAAAGATCAGCCCAACGAAGAGCTATTTTTTTTTTGGAAAAAATAAACAAAATTGACACTCCATTGGCTCAACTAACTAAAAAAAGAAAAGACCCAAATCAATAAAAATAGGGATAAAAAAGGGAATGTAACAACAGACACCACAGAAATACAGAGTCATCAGAAATTACTACAAAGAGTTGTATGCCAGCAAACAGGGAAATCTATCAGAAATAGATAGATTCCTGGACACAGGCAATCTACCTAAATTGAACCATGAAGACACAGAAAACCTAAACAGACCCATAATGAGTCAGAAATTGAATCAGTAATAAAGGCTGTCCCAACAAAGAAAAGCCTAGGACTGGATGGATTCACTGCTGATTTCTACCAGACATTTAAAGAAGAACTAACTCCAATTCTTCTCAAACTCTTCAGAACAATCGAAAAAGAGGGAATCCTCCCAAATTCTTTCTATGAAGCCAGCATCACATTAATCCCTAAGGCAGAGAAAGATGCAGCATTGAAAGAAAATTACAGACCAATATCCCTGATGAACATAGATGTAAAAATACTCAATAAAATTCTGGCCAATAGAATGCAACAACACATCAGAAAGATCATCCACCCAGACCAAGTGGGATTTATCCCTGGTATGCAGGGATGGTTCAATGTTCGCAAATCAAACAATGCGATACACCACGTTAACAGACTGCAGAAGAAAAAGCTTATGACTATATCAATAAACACAGAGAAAGCATTTGATAAAATACAACAGCATTTCAGGATCAAAACTCTAAGCAAACTGGGTATAGAATTCACATTCCTCAATACAACCAAAGCAATTTATGAAAAACCCACGACCAGCATCCTATTGAATGGGGAAAAGTTGGAAGCATTTCCACTGAGATTTGGTACCAGACAGGGATGCCCACTCTCACCACTGCTCTTCAATATAGTTCTGGAAGTTTTAGTCAGAGCCATTAGGCAAAAAAAGAAATTAAAGGGCTACAAATTGGGAAGGAAGAACTCAAACTATCCCTCTTTGCAGATGATATGATTCTTTATTTAAGGGATCCAAAGAACTCTACTAAGAGACTATTGGAACTCATAGAAGAGTTTGCCAAAGTAGCAGGATATAAAATCAATGCACAAAAGTCAACAGCCTTTATATACACAGGCAATGCCATGGCTGATAAAGAACTGGTAAGGTCAATCCCACTCAAAATAGCTACAAAAACAATCAAATACCTTGGAAAAACTTACCCAAAGATATCAAAGATCTCTACGATGAGAATTACAAAACCTTAAGGAAAGAAATAGAAGAGGATACCAAAAAATGGAAAAATCTTCCATGATCATAGACTAGAAGATTCAATATTATCAAAATGTCCATTCTCCCAAAAGCAATTTATAGATTCAATTAGATACCAATCAAAATACCAAAGACCTTCTTCTCAGATCTGGAAAAACTGATGGTGAAATTCATATGGAGGTACAGGAGATGTCGAACAGCTAAAGCAATTTTGTACAAAAAAAAGACAAAGCCAGAGGCATCACAATACCAGATTTCAGGACATACTATAAGGCAGTTAAATCAAAACAGCATGGTACTGGTACAGAAACAGATGGATAGACCAATGGAACAGAATAGAAACTCCAGAAATCAATTCAAACATCTACAGCCAACCTATATTTAATCAGGGATCTAAAACCAATTCCTGGAGTAAGGACAGTCCATTCAATAAATGGTGCTGGGAAAACTGGATCTCCACATGCAGAATCATCAAGCAAGACCCCTACCTTACACCATACACAAAAATCCACTCAACATGGATTAAAGATCTAAATCTATGACCTGACACCTTAAAATTATTAGAATTCATTGGAGAAACCCTGCAAGATATAGGCACAGGCAAAGATTTCTTGGAAAAGACCCCAGAGACACAGGCAGTTAAAGCCAAAATTAACAATTGGGATTGCATCAAATTGAGAAGTTTCTGTATTGCAAAAGAAACAGTCAGGAAAGTGAAGAGGCAACCGACAGAATGGGAAAAAATATTTGCAAACTATGCAACCAATAAAGGATTAATAACCAGAATCTACAAAGAGATCAAGAAAATCCACAACAACAAAATAAACAACCCACTTAAGAGATGGGCCAAGGGCCTCAATAGACATTTGTCAAAAGAGGAAATCCAAATGGCCAACAGACACATGAAAAAATATTCAGGATCACTAGCCATCAAGGAAATGCAAATCAAAACCACAATGAGGTTTCACCTCACCCCGGTTAGAAAGGCTCACATTCAAAA
The DNA here is from genome assembly GCF_033115175.1 of Lepus europaeus. Lineage (NCBI taxonomy): Eukaryota > Metazoa > Chordata > Mammalia > Lagomorpha > Leporidae > Lepus > Lepus europaeus. The sequence goes on from NC_084850.1 coordinate 52,923,636, forward strand.
ATCTACCAACAGATGCTGGCGAGGATGTAGGGAAAAAGGGACACTAACCCACTGCTGGTGGGAATGTAAACTGGTAAAGCCACTATGGAAGTCAGTTTGGAGACTCCTCAGCAACCTGAATATAGTCCTACCATATAACCCAGCCATCCCACTCCTTGGAATTTACCCAAAGGAAATTAAATTGGTAAGTAAAAGAGCTGTATGCACCTCAATGTTTATTGCAGCTTAATTCACAATAGCTAAGTCATGGAATAAACCTAAATGCCCATCAAAAATAGACTGGATAAAGAAATTATGTACAATGTAATACTTTATCCTTTTTAGTATTTGTTGTTGTTGTTGTTGTTCTAGTACTATTGGTTGAACTCAATAATTGACACACAATTATTCTTAGGAGTTTAAATTTTAACTGAAAAGTGATCCCTGTTAAATCTAAGAGTGGAAAAAGAGAGGGAGGAGATGAACAATTTGGAACATGCTCAATCGGACTGGCCGCAAATGGTGGAGTTAGAAATGTGCCAGGGGATTCCAACACAATCCCATCAAGATGGCATGTACCAATGCCATCGCACTAGTCCAAGTGATCAATTTCAGCTCACAATTGATAGCTCTGATAGGTCTAAGAGTCAAAGAGATCACACAAACAAGACAAGTATCTGCTAATACTAACTGATAGAATCAAAAAGGGAGAGAAAGATCCAACATGGGAAGTGGGATACACAGCAGACTCATAGGATGGCAGATGTCCTAAACAACACTCTGGCCTCAGAATCAGCCCTCAAGGCATTCGGATCTGGTGGAAGAGCCCATGAGAGTATAGCAGGCATGGAAAGCCAAGATATGATGAAAAAAAAAAAGACCTAAATGAATGATCTCTGTGAGTGAGATCCCAGTGGAAAGAATGGGGCCATCAAAGAAGGAGGTACCCTTCTCCGAAGGGAGGAGAGAACTTCCACTTTGACTATGACCCTATCGGAATAAGATCAAAGTCAGCGAACTCTAAAGGCTTCCATAGCCCTGGCAACTCATGACTAGAGCCTAGGGAGATTACTGACGCCATGAACAGGAGTGTCAAATTGTTAAATCAGCAACAGGAGTCACTGTGTACTTACACCCCATGTGGGATCTGTCCCTAATGTGTCGTCTAAAGCCAAGTGATGCTATAACTAGTACTGAAACAGTATTTTTATACTTTGCGTTTCTGTGTGGGCACAAACTGATGAGGTCTTTACTAATTACATACTGAAGTGATCTTCTGTATATAAAGAGAATTGGAAATGAAAAAATACAACCTGGTGTTAAAATGGAAATGGCATAGAAAATTAATTAATTTGAAAAAAAATTATGTAGGATCTCTGTCTTTAATGTGCTGTACATTGCTATTTAATGCTATAATTAGTAATCCAATGTAGTTTTTTCACTTTATGTTGCTATATGGGCAAAATGTTGAAATCTTTACCTAATATATACTAAACTGATCTTCTGTATACAAAGAGAAAAAAAAAAGAAAATATCAGCTGTGAAGGAAATAGTAAATATTTATACCTCCATATCAAGCACCTTATGGAAATGCTTCAGATTTCAGAGATTTTTGGTTTTGGAATATTTGCACACTGAAAGTACCAAATCTGAAATACTCCAAACTCCGAAACTTTGGGGGTCATAGTTCTCAAAAAGTTTTATATTTCAGAGCATTTCATATTTTTGGATTAGGGTTGACTAATCTACATATTATGATTATTATGCTATTAATAAATTATATACACTTTGTGTTTCTATGTGGGTGCAAACTGTTGAAATCTTTATACTAAATTGATCTTCTGTATGTAAAGAGAATTGAAAATTAATCTTGATGCAAATGGAAGGGGAGAGGGAGCGGGAGAGGGGAGGGTTGCGGGTGGGAGGGAAGTTATGGGGGGGGAAGCCATTGTAATCCATAAGCTGTACACTGGAAATTTATATTCATTAAATAAAAGTTTTAAAAAAAGAAATTATGTGATACGTACTCTATAGAATACTATACAGCCATAAAAATAATGAAATCCTGTCATTTGCAACAAAATGGAGGAATCTGGGAAACATCATGCTTTGTGAAATAAGCCAGTCCCACTGGGACAAATATCATATGGTCTCCCTGATCGGTGACAACTCACTGAGCACCTAAAAGGAAACCTGTTGAAGTTAAATGGACACTATAAGAAACAATGACTTGATCAGCCCTTGTACTGACTGTTGAGGAACAGCTTACTGTTTTATTCCTTTTAGTGTTATTTTTTTGTTCTACTCAATAGCATTGGTTGAACTCTGTAATTAACACATAGTTATTCTTAGGTGTTTAAATTTAACTGAAAATCGATCCCTTTAAATATAAGAGTGGGAATAACAGAGGGAGAATATGTAGGGTTCAACACATGCTCACTTGGACTTACCCCTAATGGTAGAGCTAGAAACCTGCCAGGGGATTCCAAATCCCATTAAGGTGTCATGTAGCAACGCAATCTTCCTAGTTAAGTGATTAGTTTAAATTCATAATTGATCATAAAAATATGTCAATTTTGTTTATTTTTTTCAAAAAACCAGCTCCTTGTTTGGCTGATTTTTTGTAATGTTTTTTGGATTCAATCCTGTTGATTTCTTCTCTGATTTTAATTATTTTTCTTCTCCTACTAGATTTGGGTTTGGTTTGCTGCAGATTTTCTAGATCCTTGAGATGACTTGAAAGCTCATCTATTTGGTGCCTTTCCAATTTCTTGATGTAGGCACCTATTGATATAAACTTTCCTCTTAACACTGCTTTTGCTGTATCCCAGAGGTTTTGGTATGTTGTGCTGTTATCCTCATTTACTTCCAGAAAATTTTTTATTTCTCTTTTGATTTCTTCTATGACCCATTGTTCATTCAGGAGCATGTTGTTCAGTCTCCATGTGTTTGCATGCTCTCTTGCGATACCTGAGTTGCTAATTTCCACCTTCATTCTGCTCTGGTCTGAGAAGCTGCATGTGATCCCTTTGACACGTAATCATATTTTTATGATCTGATCATGCAGCTTCTCAGATCATAAAAATATGATTACGTGTCAAAGGGATCACATAAACAAGACTAGTGTCTGCTAATACTAATTAATAGAATTAAAAAGGAGAGAATTATCCTTCATGGGAAGCAGGATACACAGCAGACACATAGAATGGCAAAAGCCCTAAACAGCACTCTGGCCTCAGAATCAACCCTTAATGCATTACAATCTGACTGAAAAGCCCATGATTGTTTTGCAGGCATGGAAAGCCAAGACATTGTGGCAAAAAAAATGACCTAAATGAAAGATCTCTGTGCGTGAGATCCCAGTGGAAAGAATGTGCCAACAAAGAAGGCAGTACCTTTCTCTGAAGGGAGGAGAGAACTTCCGCTTTGAATATGGCCTTCAAGAGGCTTCCACAGCCTTGGCAGCTCATGACAAGAGCCTTGGGTGATTACTGACGTCATAAGTAAGAGTGTGAATTGTTAAATCAACAACAGGAGTCACTGTGTACCCACTCCCCTTGTAGGACCTCTGCATTAATGTGTCATACTATGAGAGTTAATGGTAAATCTACTACTCAAACAGTACTCTATACTTTTTGTGTCTTTGTGACTGCAATCTGTTGAAATCTTTACTTAGTATATACTAAGTTGATCTTCTGTATATAAAAATAATTGAAAATGAATTACTTTGAGGAATGGGATGGGAGAAGGAATGGAATATGGGTTGGTTGCTGGTGGAAGGGATATTATGGGGGGAAAAGCTGCTATAATTCAAAAGTTGTACTTTGGAAATTTATATTTACTAACTAAAAGTTGAAAAGAAAAAAAAGATTTAAAAAAAGAAACAGACAATGATAACAGGAGATCTGTATTAAATCAGATTCAGTGAGGGGCATTCAGATGTTAGCAAGTTCTGTGGCTGTCATTGAATTCAATCATTGGTTTATTTTAGCCTAACGTCTAGAGCTTGGAGCTAAAACATTTTTACAAAAACCTAAAAGTTGCCTAGTGTAACCTTGGAATTCAACTGAGTACTGAATATTTGGAGGGAAGGCAAGCACAGGTACTTGCTCCTACACTGCTTCTCTATTTACAGGTTTTCATAGGGGACCAAGTGATCATAAATAAGGGAAGCTCATCAAATAAGAGAGCCCAATGGACAGAATCTTCTTGTTCTCTAAATATGGCAGATTTCCAGTTATGGTATCCAAGGTTATAAGGAACATCCCTTTAGCTGGAAGACATAGAATGTAGCGAAAGTCCTGAAAAGATTGTGTATCCCATAAATAAATTCTTAGTACCTAGTTGTTATTGATCAGGGAACTGTCAGCATTCAACTCTTTCGTAGATCTTCTAATCTAATGTGTATTAATGTGCACAGAAATGATCCTGAAGCACTTTAGCTCCCCAATTTCCTACTGAACCATCAAGGAACTTTAATTTGTGTTCAACATAATGACCACCCGAAATATTACTTTTAAAAAATCAGTGTCGCCGATTCAGAATTTCTCTTGTTACCTAGACTCTTGACGAACTAGAACAATCTATTTATAGACTCTGACAAATAATTCAGTATTCATTAGGTAGATAGCTAGTTAAGATCACACATTTAAGGAACAAACTGATAAATATGCATGCCACACACAGAGAAGTTCAACGGAGTCAGCGGGAATATGACTCTTCCCTGATTGCTCCACAGGCTTTTAGGGCATCAATTGAGGTGCAATGAAGAGGAGGATAACAAGGAATAACTGACATTATTAGCCTGTGTATATTTGGAAAGAAGTTCTAATATATACTCTCAGAACAGAAAAATATTCATGTGCTCAAGAGACTTGAGATCTAGGTTCAGTTATTCCATTAACTACCCACAATCAGCTTCCTTTGTGCTGAATTATGAAGCCTACACTTATCTATCTCAGGGGTTGTGGAAAGATCTTAGTTTGAGCTCCTGAAGAAGTAGACCCTGAGACAAAGGCTCCAGTGTAATCAGTTTGATAGCTGAAGGAAACATTTGTAGGGATAGTGAAAAAAAAGAAGGGAAGAAGGTGGGTTAAAGGTAGCATTATTAAACTAGCTATCACAGAGAGTTAATAGGAGCTTAAACCTTCAGTGGTAGTCATGGAAGCAGTATAAGACATCAACTTCAGAGTTACCCCACCTGAGGGGAAAGTGGACATCTTTTCCCATCAACTTTTGCTTAAGGGCCATTAGTTCCTCAGCATGTCCAACCCATAACACAAGTTAACCAAGTAGGCTCCAGAATCCATAGAAAGTCTTCTGTGGAAGAAGTGTATTCATTCAAATGCATTGAATTAAAATAAATTGAATCATTTAGTTCTCTTTGTGAGATGCATATTATTATTTCCATCTTAAAGAGGAGGGGAATGAAGCTAAGTGAGCTGAAATAACCTGCTCAAGGTCACACAGCTAATGGTTGGCAGACCTTAGATTTGAACTCCACACTCTTTTTTTAATTAAACTTTTATTTAATGAATATAAATTTCCAAAGTACAGCTTATGGATTACAATGGCTTCCCCCCTCCCATAACTTCCCTCCCACCCGCAACCCTCCCCTTTCCTGCTCCCTCTCTCCTTCCATTCACATCAAGATTCATTTTCAATTCTCTTTATATACAGAAGATCAGTTTAGTATATATTAAGTAAAGATTTCAACAGTTTGCCCCCATATAGCAACACAAAGTGAAAAAATACTGTTGGAGTACTAGTTATAGCATTAAATAACAGTGTACAGCACATTAAAGACAGAGATCTTACATGATATTTTTTAAAAATTAATTAATTTTCTATGCCATTTCCAATTTAACACCAGGTTTTTTTTTCCATTTCCAATTATCTTTATATACAGAAGATAGATTCTGTATATAATTAGTAAAAATTTCATCAGTTTGCACCCACACAGAAACACAAAGTGTAAAAATACTTGAACTCCACACTCTTAAAAGCACTATAAGTAGTTCTCTGTTGTCCATGGAGGATATATTCCAAGACCCCCAGTGGATACCTGAAGCTGTGAATAGTACTGAATCATATATCTGCCTATGATAAAGTTAGATTTATAAATTAGGCACAGTAAGAGATTAACAATAATAGCTCATAATAAAACAGACTACTTATAACAATACTCTGTAATAAAAGTAACGTGCATATGGTCTCACAAAATATATTACTGTATTTCAGCTGTTTCACTTTAAGGAAGCACTATACAGCTTCTTTTTGGTATTTCCAATTTACCAACATTACTGCACATGTGCTTTGGAGTCATTAATACATAAAATAAGGATTACTTGAACACAAGCACTGCAAACCAAACCAGTTGCTCTGATAACCGAAGATAGCTACTAAGTGACTAATGGGTAGATATCATATACGACATAGATACCCTGAGCAAAGGGATAAATCATGTTCCAGCCTGAATGGAGTGGGACAACATGAGATTTCATCATGCTACTCAGACTTGAGTAATGGCATGCCACTTAAATCTTGTGACTTGCTTGTTTCTGAAAGCTTCTATTTCACATCTTTAGACCATCATTGACAGCATATCTGTTGTCAGCATATCTGCTTGTTGAAACTACAGCAAGCAAAATCATAGATAAGGAAGAACTGTTGTTTTCTACTGATATTCCTTGGCATACAAAGCTGAAAGTCTCTCAGGTGACCTTGAAGATCCTGTTCTTTTAATTTTTCACTTGTAATCAACTGCCTCAGCTGGTGAAGAGGATTTAAGATATCTTGCTGAGGTTGTGTTTGCTGTTTTCCAGACTGGTGCCTTGAAAATGCCAGGAATCTCTGATCTATTTGCTCACAAGTTATATTGCATATAGCTCTGTAGTGGGAAAGAAATCAACCTGTTTTATGAATGTGTCTCCCTTATTGCTAAAAGATATTTTACAGTTTGACTCTTATTCTCAATGGTCTTATGTAAGCTGGTCAATTTGGAAAATATTTTTGTTTTATATAGTATTTTATGGATAGCAGGGTGATTACTCAAATACATATCAAATAAACTAAGCTTAATTTGAATGTCTCAATCCACTCAGGAGGAGCAGCATGGGGAAGCTGGAGTTTTAAGGATTAGAAACTAATTCTCTATGTGCAGCCTATGATGAGGCTGACAGATGCTCGCTGCAGATATGACAAGTGCATATCTTATCTGAAAATTGTCTTCTGCAAGGACTTTGGAAAAAGCCTTCTGACTGGCCCATGAAATGACTGTTGCAATCAAGTTTCCCAAGTAATGTGACAGCCATTAAAATCAGGTTTTGTGGAAAGGGAAGATTAACATGCTGAACAGTTGAAAGAAAAATAGAAGGTGCCACATTGGACCTGGGCATCCTGAGGTTATTGATGAGCTGTGTTCAGTTGCTCCAAGAGGGAAGAATGTTTTTTGCTTTGATTCTCTTCTTCTATCTGGGACCACATTTTCAATTGTCTCTTTTGTACATGTTTTATCACTGCCCGAGACTCACTGTGCCAAATAGACCTCATTACTGTTTTCCAACTCTCTTTGGGCTAATACTAGTGTGTTGGTGCTAATGGCTTTCTGCTCCTTCTCCTTGGCTTACCTCCTCAAGGTCATGGTCCCTCTTTTTTATTATTATTAAGCTCATGGATTTTCTCTCTTTAATCCTCTACACCTAGCTCGTCTGCCATCACTTATTCTAACTACAGACCTTCTCTGGCCTCAGCCTCTATTATTGATTTGAATCCAATCCCCATGAAGAGCAGGTGAAAAGTATTATAAGCTGATCATCTTTTCCAAACTTTGTGCCTATAAGACTACCCATAATATAACTTGGCCATATTGCATCACTCTGATTTCTGCTCCTTCCAGGTAAGTCATTTGATCTTTAATCTTACTAGGTTCATTTCACCTCTTTGCCTTTGTGAGTCTTATTCTCACCTCATGAATTATTCTTGCCTCTTGCATAGGCTTTTGTATAATCTATATATCCTTTAAGTTCTCCTCCATGAAACCTTCTTGTCTATTATAATCCATTGTATTTCATATTATCTGTACTTACTCTTCTAAGTATGTACTTGTTTATACATTACACTTAAATAAAATGCTTCACTTAGACATCTCATCTCCTCAACTGCATTTAACACCTCTTGAGGCAGGAACTGTGACTTACATTTCTTCTGAGTTCTCAGTCCCTAACACAGCACTAAGCCTAGACGGTCTCTTTAAAGCTAACTGAAATGGGAGGTATGAGTTTGGCCTAGCAGTTAAGTCTCCCAGGTACTATATTGGAATGCCTTGGTTCCATTTCTGGCTCTGACTCCTGATTCTAGCTTCCTGTCAAAGCAGACTCTGAGAGACAGTGGTGATGGCTCAAGAAGTTGGGTCCCTGCCACCAACATGGAAGATCTGGATTGAGTTGTCTCCTGACTCTGCCCCAGGGAATTTGAGGAGTGATTCATCATTGGGAGGGCCCTCTCTCTCACTGTCTCTCTCCTTTTCTCCTTCTCCCTTTCCCTCTCCCTGCCTCTTAAATAAATAATAAAAAAATTGACTAACAATGTTGACATTATTTATTACAATGTGCCAGTGTTGAACATCTCTGCTTTAAAAATGCATAAATGCATAAATATTTTTATTTTCTCTGTTGGTGTGAGCTCAATTTTGCATCTCTTGGCTTGGTAAAAAGGAGCCCATTTGTGGCAGAAGGTGCTCCATGGATGTTCCAGATAGTTAGGTATTTGTTAGGGAAATTGATACATGTAAATTTCAAGTTACACTAAGCCAGCAGCTAAATTTAGAAACATTTGTTGGAGGAAGGACTATTGAGGATCAGCCATTAATGGCTCAACAGGTTAAGCTGCAACTTGGAACAGCAGCATTCTATATTGGAGGGCTGGTTTGAGTGCTGGCTGCTCTTACTGTAACCCAGTTTCCTTCTAATGTGCCTGGAAAGGGCAGAAGATGGTCCAAGTAGTTAAGCATCTGGAATCCACATAGGATGGAGCTCCTAGCTCCAGGATTCAGTCTGGCCCAGCCTTGGCTGTTATGGGCATTTGAGGTGTGAATCAGTATATGGAAGACCTCTTTCTCTCTCTCTCTGCCTTTCAAATAAATAAAATAAATCTTAAAAAGGAGAAAAGTCATAGAATGGCAGGTGTCATAAATAGCACTCTGGCCTCAGAATCAGCCGTTAAGGCATTTGGATCTGGCTGAAGAGCCCATGAGAGTATTTTAGGCATGGAAAGCCAAGACACTCTGGCAAAAAAAGAGGACCTAAATGAAAGATCTCTGCAAGTGAGATCCCAGTGGAAAGAACGGGCCATCAAAGAAGGAGGTACCTTTCTCTGAAGGGAGGAGAGAACTTCCACTTTGACTATGGCCTTGTCTAAATAAGGTCAGAGTCAACAAACTCAAAAGGCTTCCATAGCCTTGGCAACTCATGACAAGAGCCTAGGGCGATTACTGATGCCATAAATAAGAGTGTCAATTTGTTAAGTCAACAACAGGAGTCACTGTGCACTTACTCCTCATGTGGGATCTCTGTCCTTAATGTGTTGTACAATGTGAATTAATGCTATAACTAGTACTCAAACAGTACTTTAGACTTTCTGTTTCTGTGTGAGTGCAAACTGTTGAAATCTTTACTTAATATATGCTAAATCTATCTTCTGTATATAAAGATAATTGAAAATGAATCTTGATGTGAATGGAATGGGAGAGGGAGCGGGAGAGGGGAGGGTTGCGGGTGGGAGGGAAGTTATGGGGGGAAAAAGCCATTGTAATCCATAAGCTGTACTTTGGAAATTTATATTTATTAAATAAAAGTTAAAAAAGGAGAAAAGTGATATCACTATCTTTATAGGAACAAGAATGAAAATTTGCTTCATTCTGATAGCAAAAAATGTTATAGGACTCTGTGCTTTCGCTGGTACCACAATACTGTTTGATAGTTTCTGTGTTGAGAAGGGGCAGAAAATCTAGAGATAGAAAACTCAAAAGGAGAAATGATCTTGCCTGCTCTTCACATTCTTGAAATCCTTTCTGTGAAAGCTTACATAGACACTAGAGAAGAATAAAAAAAAATTTTCCATTTGAAAAAATAGCTCATGGCTCTTTTGTTGGTAAGTCAAATAGAAATACTGAAGACATGTGCTAGTCAGGATGGATTTGAATATAAGAGCACACTTTATTTAAATTGAAGTCAACAGGGATTATTTTGAAGACAACAAATTGTATATTTTTATTTTCTTGTAATAATTTTATATACCTGACCTTTAAACACATCTGAACATATCACTTAAAATAAGGTAGGCTAGCAAAGTGTAATTTTCTTTATAAAACTGTAAAGTCCTGGAAATTCACTATTATGATCATACTCCAAGGTAAGCACACTTAACAGTTTAAATTTGATCATTAACAGTTTAAATTTCATCGTTACTCAATGGATTTACTGACAACTGTTGTTCATGTATCTGAATTACATGAAAAGTGCCTGAAGAGTATTTGACTCTTGAGGTTTGAATTGCTTAACTACACATGTAAAGTGACATTCATCATTTATTCTTATATCTCAGTAGCTATGGGCCATAACTTTTTGAGACATTTGTCTATGTCATTCTTAAATAAGAGACAATATTTAGAAGAGACAATTATTACATAAGGTAGAAGGCTTGAAATTTAGTCCAACTTGGGGATTATCACTTAACTCCTCAAACCTCAGTTTCTCTACCTATGAACTAGAATGATGATGATGACTGCTCTTCCATAAGAAGTGTTGTGAGAATCCAACCAGAGCCTATTTTGTGAAAAAGCTTTGTAAAATTGTACATAGCATATGCCTTCTCCGTGTTGCCAATGTAAAATGCTGAATAGCAGGTGAAACAACATGTTGTCATGGACTCAGAGAATGCTAAAAGGCTACAGTTTGCTTTCTTCTCACACCAGATTAAGTCTCCTTTCATTTCTTGAACTATTTCAATATCTTGAGAAATTCTCTATGGTTTCCTACACTAAACCCCTCAGCATGACATCATGCTTTTTATAATTTTCCCAAGCCTAGAAATGCTATCTTTTAATTCTTCATCATTATCCTAACTTCACAGTGCCTTTTACTATGTTTCCTGGAGGATAGAGGAATAGATCTCTATCCTTCTGTGCCATGGTCAATTCAAAATTGGAGTCATAAGCCCTGTATAATTTGTCTTACCTCTGCTAATCTCTCAGTATACCACCTCTTATGAGTTATTTAACCTCTTTATCCCACTATTTCCTCATATATAACATATAAATAATAATCTGGGGCCAATGTTTTGGCGCAGTGGGTTAAACTGTTGCCTACAAAGCTGAAATCTTATGTGAGCTAAAGTTCAAGTCCCTTGTTGCTCCACTTCTGCTCCAGCTCCCTGTTGATGTGCATTCAGGGAAAACAGCAGGTGGCCTAAATGTCTGGACTCCTGCCACCCATAGGGGAGACTTGAATGGAATTCTAGCTTCTGACTATAGCCTGACCAAACTCTAGTCTTTGCAGGCATTTGGGGAGTGAACCTATGGATGGAAGATTCTCTCTCTCTCTCCCTCCCTCCTTCCCTCCCTCTCTCTTGCTGAAACTCTGCCCTTCAAATTAAATAAATAAATAATCTTTGCTTTATTTATTTCACAGGGTGGTTTGATAGGCTGACAGTAGGCCCCCTCCCTAAAAAAATTAAGTCCCTGGAACCTATGAACGTTACTTTCTGTAGCAAAAAGTAAGAGAGGGAGATCTTTACAGGCATAATCAAATTAAGGATTTTGGTGTCAAGATTATCCCGGATTATCTAGTGTGGCATAAACACAATCATATCATGCTTCTAAGAGGCATACAGAGGAAGATTTGATGATGCAGAGAAGAAGAAAAGTTAATGTGGCTACAGAAGCAGATATTGGAGTGATGTGATTATAAGTCAAAGGAATGCCAGCAGCCTCCAGAGGCTGGAGGAGGCAAGGAATTGATTCTCCCTTAGAGCCTCTTAATGCAGCGTGGCCCTAAAAACACCTTGTTTGGCCCAATGATACTAATTTCAGGCTCCTGACCTTCAGAACTGTGAGAGAATAAATATATGTTGTTCTAAACCATCACGCTTGTGGCAATTTGTTACAGCAGTCACAGGAAATGAATACAGGTAATATAGAGATTAAAAGCCCCTGGTATGAGGTTAGTGTTGTGGCACAGTGAGTTATGCCACCACCTAAAATGCCTGTATCTTATATTGGAGTGCTGGGAGTCCTCAGTGCTCCACTTCTGATCCAGCTCCCTGCTAATGTGTCTAGGAAAGCAGCAGAAAATGGCTCAAGTGCTGGGGTCCCTGCCAACCATGTGGTAGATCAAGATGGAGTTCCTGGTTATAGTCTAGCCAAGCCTTAGGTTTTGCAGCCATTTGGGAAGTGAACAGGTGGATGGAAGATTCTCTCTCTCTCTCTCTCTCGCTCTCTCTCTCTCCCTCTCTCCTCTCTCTCCCTTACTTTCTCTTTGTCTCCCCCTTGCCTTTCAAATAAAGAAATAAATCTTTAAAAATATTAAGGCCCTGGTACATAGAAAATAACCAGTGAATGATAAACTGAAATCAGTGACAGATGTATGAAATGAAGTGCCATATATTAGTAAGAAGTAATAATCATGACTTGAGTTTAGGTACCTTAAAAACATTGCTAGGTGGTTTGGTGTCAATGGAGACAGTTAAGGGCTCATTATAAGTGAGAGGGGGTTAATTATCTGAATTATCTATATGTGAACTCTGAGGTAATGTCTTCTGTTTATAGAGTGATTTGAGCTACAAGACTTGGAAATTATAATTCATTTGATTCCTGAGGGTTTAATGTCCAGGATGGCTAACTGCCCTTATTTCTAGAGCAGTCATTCCTAATTTGAAGTGATTTATTCCCCTCCCCAAGGGGACAGTGGTGGTGTCTGCATACAGTTTTTGTTGTCACGACTTGGGCAGGAGTTTCTGGCATTTTGTTATTTGAAGCCAGGGATGATACTACTAAACATCTTGCATTGCACAGGACAATCCCACAACAAATAATTATTGCCCTAAAATGTTAAAAGTATAGAGGTTGAGAAACCCTATTTTAGAGAGCAAGAAAACTAGAGGTAGCATAACTACATCTTCCAGTCTTTAAAATTTATTTTGTCTGGATTATGGAAGAAAGAATGATAAAAAGTCTATTAATGGCTGTAGGACTCAGTGTAACAGTGAGCTCATCAGGCCCCTTCTCTGGATGACTTTAGTAGTTTATTGTCAGTGGAAAGAAAAGTTCTGGAGTTCTTTTCAAAGCTCTTACTGCAAGAAGTAAGAAGAGGGAAGAGGAACAGATAGAGCCTGGTGCTTTCCTCCATAGGAGAGTTTGGATCAGTAGCTTCATTCCTGACCCCCTGCAGGTTGTCATTCTCACACAGTCACCAGGGTCTCCTATACATTATTTAGGATCAGAGTGTTTGTTTACATGCCTAGACAAAATGGGTCTGGCATTTCTGTTGCACTGCAGTGAAAGGTTAGAGCTTACATAAGCCAGAAAAATGGGAAGTCAAGGTGACTCTATTTTATGTACCATATTAACATAGAACTTCAAATCCTTGGGGCACACTTAAGGAACCCAAGGAAGCCAAGATTATGCTGCCTAGAAAAGTGAAAAGATGCATAGAATTTAGAAAAATATCATGGATAATGAGAACTGTTTAGAACCTTGGCATTTCTCTCATCTAAAGGCTACCTTGTATGGAAAAGCCTCAGTAAGATCAAGTTGGAAAGATGAACTTTCTCTACTTCTCTCTCCCACTTTTCTCTCCCCTATTCTAACCAGAATGTTACTTGTATTTCCATTGTTTCATTTGCTTATTCTTCAAGAGTTCAAAAACAATACATGCTAGAAGTCACCTTGGCCATCAACCCACTTTGACAAAGAATTTCTCTACTAGACAGTTAGTCTGGTGAGGACAGGGGTCCTTGTTTTATTTCATTATTGAGCCTTCCGTGTCTATCACAGTGCCTGGTGCACAGTAGGTGTCCAAAAATATTTGCTCTCTCCTCAGACCTTCCCCTGCTGCCTCACCTGCAACTAAGCCCCATATCATCTGATTTAGTGTTTTTGGTGGAGCTATTGGTACATGATCTATATCCATCCACAAACATCCATTTAGTATCTCCTTTAAAGTGGTTTTCAAGCTTTATTGTATATCAGAATCATTTGGTGGGCTTGTTAAAACAGGTTGTTAGGCCCCACCCCTGATTCAGTTGGTCTGGGGAGAGGCCAGAGAATTTGCATGTCTAACAACTTCCCAGGTGATTCCAACATACTTTACCGTTTTTTTTTTTTTTTTTGCCAGGCAGAGTTAGACCGTAAGAGAGAGACAGATAGAGAGAGAGTATAGACAGTGAGAGAGAGAGAAAGGTCTTCCTTCAGTTGGTTCACTCCCATAATGGCTGCTGCGACTGGCGCTGTGCCGATCTGAAGCCAAGAGCCGGGTACTTCCTCCTGGTCTCCCCTGCAGGTGCAGGGTGCAGGGCCCAGGCACTTGGGCCATCCTCCGCTGCCTTCCGGGGCCACAGCAGAGAGCTGGACTGGAAGAGGAGCAACCGGGACTAGTACCCGGCATCCTAGCCAGGACTAGAACCCAGGGTGCCAGCACTGCAGGCAGAGGATTAGCCAAGTGAGCACTACTTTACCGTTTTCTAAAGTAGCATACTTCAAGGAGTACTGTGCAAACTTTATGCTGTAATTATGCTTACTATATATTAAATAGTTAAAACTGAGAATATAGTGTTATTGATGAGCTCTGCTCTTTTGGCAGAGATGAAATATCAGGAAGTAAAATAACTGTTGAATCTTACAAATAATTTTTAACATGCCAATTAAGAAAATAATGAACCCCACACCTGGCCAGATGAATAAAAACAAGGAGACTATTCCTCACTGGCAAAAGTGTGGGAATTTCATACTAAGTGTGTATTTGGGGGGCAAATCTACTTTCATACAATCTTCCCCTCACTGGCAATGTCTTTCTCATTCTTTAGATTTTATCTTAATTTCCCTTCTTTAGAGAGACCTGCTCTGGAAAAGGCTTATTATTATTCATATTTTACAAATCTCTATAAATATATATTAACACATTTGCTTAACACTTGCTGTTCCTACTAGACTGGCAAACCTTGGAGCGTTGAGTCCATGTCTATTTTGTTCATTGTTCTATATTAGCACCCAGTACCATGTCTAGCACCTAATATGATCTCATTTCCTCAGTTAATATCTGTTAGAGTGGTGCTGTTGATAGTAGGGAAAAGTTGTAAGCAATCTAAATGCCCAGAAGCAGATGTTTCATTAAAAAATACAGTAAGTGCATTTATCTAATCAGTGGGATTCTCTTGTATCCACTAGATATGTTATTTGAAAAAAAAATCTGTTGACATGCAGCCCTGCCAATAAATATGGAAATAGTGGGGGGGGGAGTGATAAAAACAGGTTCCCAAACGGTGATATGGTATAATTTAGTTGAAAAAATAAGATTTCTCATTGTTTCTAAGATGCCATGATATTTATATTATTATTTTTATTTTTATCAATATAAGGTAAATAGATTTCATGTATTTTATAGGTACAATTCTTTTATTTTAAAAGATTTATTTTATTTATTTGAAAGGCAGAATTAGAGAGAGAAAGAGGGGGAGAGAGAAAGGGAGAGAGAGAGAGAGAGAGAGAGGTATCTTCCATCTGCTGGTTCACTCCCCAAATGTCTTCAATGGTTAGGGCTGGGCCAGGTCAAATCCAGAGACTAGGAGCTTCATTGGGGTCTTCCATGTAGGTTCAAGGGCCCAAGCACTTGGGCCATCTTCTGCTACCTTCCCAGGTAATTAGCAGAGTAGAGCAGCCAGGATTTGAACAAGCGCCCATGTGGGATACCAGCGTCACAGGCAGTGGTTTATCCACTATGCCACAACACTGGCCCCCTCATAAGTACAGTTCTAAGAAAATAACTGTACTTCCCTCCCTTTATCAGTATGATGGTCCGTATCATCTGTGAAGGGAGCACTACCTCTTCAACTGTGAATATCAATTGGAAGACAAGGCCCAATTTTAGAAATGCTAGAAAATGAAAGAAAATAGATTATGGAATCAAAATACATAGGAAAGGATCTGAAATATTGTATATCAAGGTGTCAACAGTAACTATTTGTGGATAGTTATAAGTATTTACTCATATTTAATTTTTTTCTTCTTTTTGCTTATTTGCAGTTTCTAACCTTTCTGCAATGAGTATCATTAACTTTTGGTACTAGATAAACAAGAAATAAAAGGAAACTTTGGGGGGAAAAAACCTCTCTGCTTATTCTTCTCCTTAGGGGTTTCTCAGGAGCAAAGGGACACCCTCACTCACTTCTTGCAGCAGAATGCTTAACACTAAGTACACAATGAGTTTAGGGCATTGCAAAGCTGAAAGATTCTTCCTGCCTTCAACCTTGGTGCATTTAAAAAGCACTGGAACTACAATGTCTAGACCTGCTTTTAAACCCAGGCTTTGCAGTGTAACCTTGGATGTGATACGTAATCTTGCAGTTTTCCAACAGTAAAATAGGGATGGTCATAAAACCCATTGATTGGTTAGAAATGAAATGGTTCGTGTGAAAGCTCCTGCAACTATAAAATGCTCTTCAAATGTGAACTGCTCTTATTAGAGCTACTTTTCATCTTGCCTAAATTATGCCAAGGACCAAGAGTCTGCTGTGTCTTAAAGGCATTCTGGAGTGGCTCGTTCTTGATCTGGGTG
The DNA here is from genome assembly GCF_033115175.1 of Lepus europaeus. Classification (NCBI taxonomy): domain Eukaryota; kingdom Metazoa; phylum Chordata; class Mammalia; order Lagomorpha; family Leporidae; genus Lepus; species Lepus europaeus. The sequence goes on from NC_084850.1 coordinate 52,940,441, forward strand.
AGAAATGCTACCCTCTTACTTAGCCTCTATTCCCCAACCACCTCCCTCCCCACACCAGATCCAACTGGAAGCACCACTGACTGCAGGGGCACTAGGGCAGGGACTGAGAGATAAAGCAGGCTTTGTAGACCAAAATATATTTTAATATACAAATGAGCATATTTGGGGATCAAGTATAAATGTACAGAAAGGCTGTAGAGAGGGCTTGATTCAACAATTTGATCACTCCAAATAGCTTGAGATGCTGCAGGCAGGGTGATAGAAGTTTCCACAATCAATAAGGTCTGGCAAACAAAAATACCACTGCATACTTACTGCCCTCTCAGAGATGCAGTACACATTAGAATATTAAAGGCTATGGGAGTCCCATAGTTAACATGTCTGTTTCACTAATGTTTATCCCAACATTTTCCTGAGTTGACCAAATTGACTGTTCCCTCATTGGAACCTTGTTAACATTCTGGAGCCTCCTATGTGGTGTGATATAAAAGACAAAGTAATAGTAAGTGTCCCCGTTTCTTGCTCATAGATGGCAATAATGGTTTGACAAAAGCACGAACAAAAACCAAGTTTGGGCAAGTATGTGTGTATTATGTGTATAAGTTAAGGCAGAGGGAAAAGAACCATTGGTGCTCATGTGCAAGTGTGTGGTGTGTGTGCATGCCCAGCCCCATGCATTACATCATGGTGATCTACTCTCAGGTCAGAAAATCTTTGACATCAGAAGGGGCATTGTGGGCTGGTGCTGTGGTGCATTGGGTTAAAGCTCCAGCCTGCAGTGTCAGTATCCCATATGGATGCTGATTCGAGTCTTGGCTGCTCCACTTCTGATCCAGCTCTCCACTAATGTGCCCGAGAAAGCAGCAAATCATGGCCCAAGACCTTGGGCCCCTGATCACATGTGGGAGACCTGGAAGAAGCTCCTGGTTCCCAGCTTCAGATCAGCTTAGCTCCAGCCATTATGGCCATTTGGGGAGTGAACCAGCAGATGGAACATCTCTCTCTCTGTAACTCCATTTTTCAAATAAAGAAAATAAATCTTTTTTAAAAAATGAAGGGGCATTGATAAGAACATCTAATCCAGATATTTGTGAGGTAGAAATTGAGGCTCAGAGTGTAATAGTCACTTGGTTGAGAGCATGGGTCTCCTACCTAACAGCTGTATTTGTCCAAGATGTCCTGTTGTTTTCTAATTTTCTCAGAGGAGAGAAGAACCAAGGAAAGAGTGAAACTTTTTTCCCCCAATGCTTAACGACACTTTGCTTGGTACAAAGGAGTGTATCATCTGTTATTCTATTTGAGACTTAGAGAGCCCCTGTCAAAGGTCAAGACAGGGATTACTGTGTATTGATTACCAAGTGGGCCAGAATTTACCTAACTTAACTGACTTGCCTAATTCCCCACGGTTGCTAATAAGCCTAGACCTAGAACTCAGGTGCGCTGCTTATTCTATTTGCCACCCCAAACACATATACCCCTTATCCATTCACTGTCCCTTTCTATCCTGCTTTGTGCCTTGAGAGGGTAACTCCAGCAGAATGAATACCCCATTCCTTTACCGAATGGCACAAACTTAGGTTTCTGCCCATAAGAGGGTGCTGCAGAAGACAAGTGTGGAAAATATAGAGCTCAGCATATTTCTTTCTGCTGCCTCTCTGCTTTGGTGCCAGTTCATTGGTGTTGCTGCCAGGTAGCTCCCCCTTCAAGTTTCTCATCATTTCCTTTTCTTGTTCCTTCACTTTTAGGGTTGACAACAAAGTCCCCATTGCTCCTCTCTAGGAGTCAAACTATGCCTTTTTCTAGTCCCTGTATTAGAATCTCACTGACCATATGGTGTGATTTGCCTCCAGAGGAGAACCTGACTAATGCAGTGCATCTTCTCAACTCAATAGCCACTGCTTTCCCGACCACCATGAGTCTCAATAATGGGGGAGCAGAAAAAAGAAATGTTTTCCAAACCAACATTCATCTGCTCAAAAGTTGATGGAAGTGGGCACAGCAATATAACAGGAGAAAAAAATGCTTTCCATATTTCTCTACCAGATCCTGGAGTCAATTTTTCCAGGGAATTTTTTCTCATGATGTAATAAAAATACACATAAAATAAAATCTACCTTCTTAACTATTTAAAAAAAATTATTAGAGAGGTAGGGAGGTAGGGAGAGAGAAGAAATAGGGGAGAGAGAGAGAGAGAGAGATCCCATCTGTTTGTTCACTCTCCATATGCCCACAATGGTTGAGAGCTGGTCCAGGTCAAAACTGGGAGCCAGGAATGCAATCTAGGTCTCCCATGTTGGCAGCAGGAACCCAATCACTTGAGCCATCACCACTACCCTCCAGGTCTACATCAAGAGGATGTTGTTATTAACAGCCAGAGTCAGGAATGAATCCCGGGCACTCCAATGCGGGACATAGATATCTTTTTGTTGTTGTTGTTGTTTTAAGAATCATTTATTTATTTGAAACTCAGACTTATGGAGAGAAGGGAGAGGGAGAGGGCAATGGCGAGGGAGAGGGAGAGATATTCCATCTGCTGGTTCATTGCCTAAATGAAACAGCTACAAAGTGCAAACCTGGACCAGATTGAACTGAGGAGCATGGAACTCCATCTGGATCTCCCTTAAGGGGGTAGGGCCCAAAATACTTGGTCTATTTCCCACTGCTTTCCCAGGTGCATTAGCAGGCAGCTTGATTGGAAGTGGAGCAGCCAGGACTTGAACCAACACTCCAATATGCGATGACAGCATTGCAGGCAGTGGCTGACCTACTGTACTACAATTCCCCCAGGACATGGGTATCTTTTTTTAAGGATTTATTGATTTATTTGAAAGTCAGAGTTACAGAGATGGAGAGGCAGAGGCAAAGGCAAAGAGAGAAAAGTCTTCCACATGCTGGTTCACTTCCCAAATGGCCACAACAGCCAGGGCTCAGCTACCCCAAAGCCAGGAACCAGGAGCTTCATCTGGGTCTCCCATGAGGGTGCAGGGGCCCAAGCACTTGGGCCATCCTCTGTTGCTTTCCCAGGCACCACAGCAGAGAGTTAGATTGGAAGTGGAGCAGCCAGGACTTGAACCAGCACTCCAATATGGGATGCCAGAATTGCAGGTAGTGGCTGACCTATTGTGCCACATTGCCCCAGGACATGGGTATTTTTTTTAAATGATTTATTTATTTATTTATTTGAAAGTCAGAGTTACAGAGAGGAAGAGAGACAGGCAGAGAGAGAGAGAGATAGAGATAGAGATCTTCCATCAACTGATTCACCCCCAAATGGCAGCAGCTACTGGGGATGGGTTAGGCCAAAGCCAGGAGCCAGGAATTTCGTCTGGGTCTCCCACATGGGTGCAGGAGCCCAAACACTTAGGCCATCCTCTGCTGCTTTCCCAGGCACAACAACAGGGAGTTGGATAGGAAGTGGAGCTGTTGCGACTTGAACCAGCACCCATATATGGGATGCTGACACTGCAGGTAGTGCTTAACCCACTACGCCACAACACTGGCCCTTAGACATGGGTATCTTAATGGTATCCTAACCACGAGGCCCCTCGTCTTAACTATTTTTAAGGGTAACTGTTCAGAGGTGTTAAGCACATTCACATTGTTGTGAAGCAAATATCCTGAACTCTTTTCATCTTGTTTAATTGAAACTCTATACTCATTAAACAACTCATTTTTCCCTGCCCCCAACCACTGTCAACCACCATTTCACTTTCTGTCTCTGTGAAGTTGGTCACTCTAGGTACCTCTTTATTGGTGGAATCATACACTATTTTGTTTTTGTCTGACTGGCTTATTTCACTTAGTGTAATATCCTTAAGATTCATCCATATTGTAGTGTGTGTTAGAATTCCATTCCTTTTTATGCTGAACAATATTCCATTATATGTGTTATCACATTTTGTTTTCCATTCATACCTTAGCAGAAATTTTTGTTACTTCTGCCTTTTTACTATTGTGAATAATGCTGCTAGGGACGTGGTTGAATAAAAATTTCCTTGAGATCTTGCTTTTAATTATTTTAGGTAGGTACCCAGAAGTGGAAATAAGTAAATCTTAAAATAAAAAAAGAATTTCTGGTACTTCTGTTTTCAGTCTTTCAAGACCTCCATACTGTTTTTCATAGTGTCTGCACCATCACATCTTACATTCCTACCAACACTGCACAAAGATTTGTTTCTCCAGAACTCCGTGAACACCCTCCATTTTCTGTCTGTTGTTTATTGGCCATCTTAATATATGTGAGATAGTTTCTTATAATTGTGAGTTTTATTGCATTTTCTTAATGATTAATGATGTTTAGCATTTTTCCATGTGCTTCTTAACCATTTGTATATCTTTAGAAAAATGTCTATTTAATTCCTTTGTCTAATTTTTAATTGGGCTGTTTGCATTTTTGTTGTTGGGTTGTAGTTGTTTATGTTCTAGAAATTAGCCCTTTCTCAAGTCTGTGTTTTACAAAAATTTTTCTCTCATTCTGCAGCTAACTTTTCACTATGTTGCGTCTTTTGATGCACAGTTTGAAAATATGATGTAGCCTAATTTATCTATTTTTACTTTTGTTGCCTGTTCTTTTGATGTTATAGCCAATAAATAATTATTAAATCCATGTGATAGAATGTTTCCCCTGCTTTCTCCTAAGATTTTTATAGGTTTTGCTCTTAAAGTTAGGTAATTTGAATTAGTTTTTGTGTATGGTGTAAGGTATGAATCTTTGGCATGTGACTATCCAGTTAACCTATCATAATTTGTTCAAAGATTTGAATAATCACCTTGTAACAATGATCAAATTTGGACTATGTTATGTCATGAGTTTAAGGAATCTTATTTCAACCAGATATTTTGGATTTGGAGCCTTCTTGGCATTCTTGACAGGCATTCAAAAAATCAAAGTTCCAAACAATCTGGACTCTAAAATTTCCTGTAAATCTTGGACTTTGGTTTTTCCAGTTTGGGCCCAAGTGAAAAAAATCGAAGGACTTATATCTCTCATCTTATAGAGACACCAACTAATCAGGCTATTTGGATTATATTAGAAGTACTGTCGAGATGTGACGTGGTACTAAACTTTAAGTTTCTATAATGGAAAATGTTATTAATACAAATGTTTGAGAATTAAAAAGTCTAATGATCTTGTGTTACTAGACATGATAGTTATCTTAATGAGAAAGCCCCAGAGGCCTAAAGGGTTAAATACTTGTAAAATCCTACAGGTGCTTTCAAAAATACTGTGAAGTAAGCAAGTGCCTCTTGTTGGTTGATGAGTTTATAATTTTAAACATGGCAACTTAAAGTCTTTTGTCATCCATAGTTATATATGATGTGCTGCTCATAAAACTAAAGTGTTGTTGGTTCTGTGTTTAGCTGTCCTCCTATAGGTTCCTATGGACTTTTTCCAGCCACTTCTATTGTATTCAGTACTTTGGGCTGGCTCTGTAAACAGATGAAGCCAATAATGTATTAACAGTACCAACTGAGAGAAAGTATGGTTAACTGAGATTACTAAAAACAAAAAGCAATTCAAATCAACTGGCAATCTACAAAAAGAGTTAAAGATTTTAAAAGCTATTATTAAAATTGCTATATTGGTCTACTATGCTATGTTATATGTGTGTACATATTGTATGTCCACATGGGAAAATTTTATTAAGAATTTTATTTTAATTGGCTTATAGATAAGATTGTCCAGAAATTTAAGCTGCTAAAATTAATCAAAGATACATTTTAATTCATTTGACCTGAATCTCTGCATCATATGTTTTATACTTGTTGGTAGAAAGAAACTAAAAACATTTTATATGGTTGTGCTTCAGTTTACTGGTTAAACAAACTACACCATGTTAGATATTTAAGAGGTGTTTTCAAATACATGATTCTTAAACTTTATAGAAGGTATTGGACCTTCTGGTAAATGTTTTCTTAAATTGTTATCTAATGGTTGAAACTATTTGCTAAGTATTCATGTGATATTGCTATTGTCAGCAAGCGATCTAGGACTTGCTCCCTCATTTCTCTATTCTAATCCCAACTTGTTCTTTCATTTCTCTATTTTACTCAAGGTAGGAAACTAATTCTATTATGAAGGAATCTGTAGGACACACAATTTAATTTTTAGACCTTATAAAAGAGATGGCTAACATTTTTCTGTAATGGCATAGCCAAAATAAGAGCTTAAATAATAATCTCATAGCTAGATTTACTTTGCCAACAGCGAAGTAAACAGTAAGTAGAAAAAACCTCCCTTTCAGACTAAAGGGAAAGAAAGTTTTAAAATGAGAATATAATTTTCCTCATGGGTATTGCCTACCTTAGAAAAACTACTACAGAACATGCCTGTGACTATAGACTTGTAGTTCAGGCCACCGAAGATTAGAGATGGGACTTGGGCACTCCTTTGACTTGCATCCTCTGGTCTGCTTTAACACAAACCAGGAGGAAAAGAAAGCTAGGCATCAGAAGCAATGGGTGGCAGGCCTATTATTGGCTGATCTGTACAGTGACCTGCCCTCAAGGAGACCCAACAGGCCAGTCCACTGCAGTGGCTTTCAAAGTGGTAAGCCTGGGCTTCAGCAGAAGTCAGCTTGTGAAGAGCCCTGGCAGCTCTGCCAAGAGTTGGATCACTGGAAATGGACCTGCCCTGGAGTCGAAGGATGCCCAGGTCAGAGCCACAGATCTAACTGGCTCTAAGCTGAAAAGCCCTTCACTCAGCCCAACTTCCTAAGTGACCACTGCAGCTGAGGGGACGGACAAGTAGGGTCAGCAACATTGCAGGCAGAACTGTAAATTTCTTGTTAGAGATGCCACCTGCCTTTACCTGGCCAGCTCTCTTCCCAGGCCAGCCAAGTAATGAAAGTCAACTGAGTGCCTTCCCCTAAGAGGTTCACACCTCCCTTAGGATGTATCCCATGTGAAGAGATAGATAGGTCTGGGCCTCTTAACTTACAAGGCCTAAAGCCCACCAGATTATTATCAAGCCCCTTCTATCAGGTTCTATTTGCCTCTCCATCAGAAAACTTAATTGTAGCTTAGACAGCACCTTTCTTAGCTCCTCTAATAATGACTCTGTCCTTTGTTCTAGACCCTGTCTAGCGCACTTGGGCCTCATTCCTTTGTAATCATAACCTCTACTCTACCACCAATGGCTCTACTCCCAACCTGTGTGTACTGATGGTCCTCTTCCCCACTTAATGCTGTATAATAGTTCAGACCTGGTTAATGCCACTCTTAGGATCATTGGTTACTATCCTCACCCTGTCTTTTATGACCTTGTCTAAATATGATCAGAGTCGGCGAACTTGGAAGGCTTCCATAGCCTTGGCAACTCATGACGACAGCCTAGGGTGGTTACTGGTGCCATAAACTAGAGTGTCAATTTGTTAGGTCAACAGCAGGAGTCACTGTGCACTTGCTCCTCATGTGGGATCTCTGTCCTTAATGTGCTGTACATTGTGATTTAATGCTATAACTAGTACTCAAACAGTATGTTTCACTTTGTGTTTCTATGTGGGTGCAAACTGTTGAAATCTTTACTTAATGTATACTAAATTGATCTTCTGTATATAAAGAGAATTGAAAATGAATCTTGATGTGAATGGAAGGGGAGACGGAGTGGGGGGGGGTTGTGGGTGGGAGGGAAGTTATGGGGGGGAAGCCACTGAAATCCATAAGCTGTACTTTGGAAATTTATATTCATTAAATAAAAGTTAAAAAAAAGACTATTCTTTCCCTGTTGAATGTTCTTGGCTTACTTGGTGAAAATCACTTGACTGTATATGTCAGAATTTATTTCTAGGATCTTTATTCTATTCCACTGATCTGGATTTCTTCCTTTATGTGCCAGAGAACCTTTTGTGAGAGCTCAAAATGTATATTTTTTAGTGTAACAGTGACTCTGTTTACCCACTGAGGTATGTGGCTGGGGGATGCACTAGCAGTATCAGAGTTAGGGGAAGAATCAGATGGAAATACTTGGCGATGTGAAGACAAGATGTCAGCTAATGGTAGCATTTACTGTAGAATACTCAAGCAGAAATCATCTATAACTAGAGATGGTAAATGGATACACTTTACAAAGGAGCTCACTCATAGGTATAAATCCTTAAATGATTCAAATCCAGAAGATGATATTTGAATTGGTTTTGGGAACTTGCATGTATTTTGCTATAAAAAGAAGGCATATATAGTGTCTTTCAGGACAGTGCTGTGATGCAGTGGGTTAGGCCCTCACTTGTGATGTTAACATCCCATTATCAGAGTGCCAGTTCAAGTCCCAGCTACTCTGCTTACAATCCAGCTCCCTGCTGATATGCCTGGGAGGGCAGCGGAGTGTGGCCTAAGTGCTTGGAAATGGAGTTCCTGATTCCTGGACTCTGACCCAACCCTGGCCATTGCAGCCATTTTGGAAGTGAACCAGTGGATGGAAGGTTCTCTCTCTCTCCTCCTTTCTCTCTCTCTCTGTCTCTCTCTCTCTTTCCCTCCTCCCCTCTTTCCCTCTCTCCTTCTCTTCCCCTTCTTCCCTCCCTCTTTTCCAAATAAATAAATAAATATTAAAAAATAAAGAAGGCATATATGTATCTTTCTTCTAAAACCAAATCATAAAAGACCAAGAATATCTTTGAAATACAGGCTATTGATATTGAAAAACATGATAGGCAAGAATATTATTTTACACTTTGATAGACAATGAATTGCGATAATAATTTATTTGATGTATTTTGAAAGCTAGTACTGGAGTAAAAGATATTTTGTTTGAGGTCCAAAAAGAGATCGATGAAAACTTATAAAGTCTGAACTAGTACTCAAACAATATTTTACACTTTGTGTTTCTGTGTGGTTGCAAACTGTTGAAATCTTTACTTAATATATGCTAAATCGATCTTCTGTATATAAAGAGAATGGAAAATGAATCTTGATGTGAATGGAAGGGGAGAGGGAGTGGGAGGGGGGGTTGTGGGTGGGAGGGAAGTTATGGGGGGGAAGCCACTGAAATCCATAAGCTGTACTTTGGAAATTTATATTCATTAAATAAAAGTTAAAAAAAGAAAACTTATAAAGTCTGAAAGGACTTTTCTAGATAGTGGAACAGAATGTTCAGGGAAGGGCTTTGAAGTCAGATAATTTGAATTTTCTATTTCCTAGCTATGTGACTTAGAGTCTTTGAGGATCAATTTCATCTATAAAATAGTGATAGTGGCAACTGCAAGGAGACTTCAAGAAGTTCCTGAAAAGACAGAATTAAAAAGATGTTTATTTGGGTGCAAAATTGTTTTAAAAATCCATGCATAGTTTTTTTTTTTTTTTTGTAATACACATTTTTCATGAACTTTTTGAAGACCTCTAATGTTTCAGGGTTGTAGTGAGGACGAAATAAAAATTCCTGAGGGGAGTGGCCACAGTACCAGGTTCCTGTCTTTCCATACAGAAGTGTGATAAATGTATTTAATAAAACTGTTCCTAAGCAATGGATTAGGTCACATATATAAAATTAGCTCACAGGCATCTAACTTAGAAGTTTCTAATTGTACTGATCAGGCCTTCTGTGTAGTGGTTAAGATGTTGCTTGGGACGCCTGCATCCCAGATCTTAGTGCTTGAGTTCAAGTCCTGGCTCTTCTCCCAATTCCATATTCTTGGTAATATACACTCTGGGAGGCAGAAGATGATGACTCAAATGTTTTGGTCCCTACCATCCATGTGGGAGACTTAGGTTGATCTCCTGGCTCTTGGTTTTGGTAAGGCCTAGCCAAGGCTTTTGTGGGCATTTTTGCGAGTAAGTCAGTGAGTGGAAGATATCTATCTGTCTCTGTCTCTCTGCCTATCATATAAAATAAATAAAAAACAAATTAAAAAACCTGCAATTCTTAATAAAGCAGACCTGGCCAGGTTGCTACTTTTTAATAATAATATTGGTTTAGATGTCTAAATGCACTTAAAAATTATTACTCTACTTTTTTTTTTCAAATTTGGTTTTTTTCTTCATTCCTTGGAAGGCCCAATGTGTGCAAAATAGGTGAGGTTTGACTGTGGTATAAAGAGATTACGGCCACCTAAGAGGATGTAGGATTATAAAATAAACAGGATAGAGCAGAGGAATACAGAATCCACCTCTGGAAGCAATGTGTTCTAAGCTAGGCCTTGAAGAGAGTGATGTGGATTGGTGGTGGAAATAGATGAATTGTCAAGGGAGGAAAGCATCACATGTTAGAGAATAATAAAGGGAAGAAATATGTGCTGATTGAAGGACCCAAGAAAATACCTCAACACACCACAGTATGGTGGTTGCAATGAGGGTACTTGAGACTAGATTGTCGTGTTTCGACTTAACTCAGTACATAATAGGGAGCCACTACACAATATTGTAATAAAGTGGTGAGATGTGGGTAAACATACTATATAGGCATGGTTATGGCCATGATACACACAGTGGCTTCAAAATCTAGCTTACAAAATACAGATGCTCAGGTGCCATCCATTAAGATTCTGATTCAGGGTATGGGTATGAGGGAGATGGGCACAGGCAGTCAATATTGATATGTGAGAGAGGTGAGGACTATGGACAGAAGTAGGTATCTCTAAAGCCCATGAACATAATCACTCCATTCTTTATGATATTTCTCATACTGTCGCCTCTTCCTGAGGTGCCTTTTCTCTCCATATACCTGAAAAGTATACCCATTATTCAAGATCAAGTTGAGATTCAGCCTGCCCTCAGAAGCCCTCCCCTAGGCCATGTCATCTTCCCAACTGCTATGATCTCTTCAATGTTTACCGTGGGAAAGATTATGAAGAGACCATAGATCAAGAGTTTAGAGGGGAGTTGCAAGAGCTAAGTCAGTTGCAGGCCATACACCCAAGAGAAGGATCATAAGAGCTGCATGGAAGTTCCAGAACAAGTCATCCTCACACTTTCATTTACTCTCTGCATATTGCAATTTGTGTGTGAATGCATATATTAAATCACAGATCAAATTTCCTGGCTTTAACCTGCCTAATCTTCACAAATGAGCAAGTAGTTTAAACTTTTTCCTGTAATGAATCAGGGATTAAAGAACAACTTAGTGTAAACACAAGAATTGTAAGAAAATGGGAGTACTAATGCTATTATGTTCCTAAATGGTTCTACTGCTTGAAGGAGTTCTTTGTCAACCACATTATCAGTTCAAACATGTGGTATAGCAGGTAAAGCCACTTCCTGCAATGCTGGCATCCCATATGGGCACCAGTTCAAGTCCCAGCTGTTCCACTTTAATCCAGTTCCTTGCTAATGTGCCTGGGAAAGCAGAAGATGGCCCAAGTCCTTGGGACTCTGACATCTACATGGGAGACATAAGAAGTTCCTGGCTCCTGGTTTTGGAATGCCCAGCTTTGGTCATTGCAGCCATTTGGGAGTGGAACAAGTGGATGGAATATCTCTCTCTCTCCCTTTCAAATAAATAAGTAAATCTTCATTTAAAAAAAGAGCAACAGCTTAATGATTAAACTGGTAAGAAATGACCCAAAAAGATTTACCAACAGTCTTTGTGAGATACATTATTTTGTGTTTTGGAAAGCCATTCCTACCAAGAATGGAAATTACTAAACTCAGTATCAGGATTTCAGATTACTGTATCATGAAGGATTAAACTAAGATTTTAAAAATGAAACTTATTAAATCACATTGCCCTTTCTAAAGACATAATTTTAATGTTTTTATTGAAAGCAGAAAGGATTTAGAGACTGTTAATGCATTAATACATTATTTAAGACAGTTAATTTAATCCTTATTGAATATTTTTAAAAGTTTTGCTTTATGATGTACACAATATATTAATACAGTAGTATATATTTCGTTACAAATGTCTGTATATTTATTTATACACACATTGGGAGTATAGGGTCAGATATTTTTTGCTTAGTAATAGAGTTATAAATCAAGAAAACTGGAAAACCTTTGCATTAGGCAACTTTATAATTATAGTAAACAGGAAGGTGAAATGGTGCCCCCTATTGAAAGAACTTTCTCTGTCCAGAGATTTAGAAGAGGCAACTACCTATTCAAGGATTGGGAGAGGGCTCAAAGAATATTTGAGTATCAAGAAGGGGAAGGGGTAGAATAAGAAGTCACAGTGAGTTGGAACTATCTATATTGTCTCTTTGGACAAAGAAGAAAAAGGAATCCTTTCTAATAAACAGGTGCAACTACACATTACGGTACCAAGGTTGGTAAGTCTGTACACTGGCCCAAGTTGAACCTACATTCACTTCCATCAGTGGGCACTCTCATGCAGTGCATGATCTGCATATTTGTACACTGTAACACTGCCTAGGAAGATTTAATAATTGGTAGAGTCACTTGAAAAATATCCCCAAGTGATTTCAATGATGAGCCAAGTTGTGACTTACTGGAATACCTAATGCTTTGTTTACTTATTTTTTTTTTCCTATAAGCATGGTAGAATTCTTAAAAGAAATGCATTTTTAAACTGGAGTGTATCTCTGACAGCTCACAAAATGAAAGTTGCCTTCCCATCAGTAAGTTTGATTCAGAAAATGTTCATAGTTATGTAGCTGTATGACCCTGTGTTAATCATGTTCACTCTCTGAATCTCACAATTTCTTTAATTATAAAATGAACCAAGTTGTATTAGGTGATCTGGGAGGTCCTTTCTAGCCACAACACCACATTTTCTATGCATTTTTCTGTTTAGTGATGCATGAAATTTTTTGCCAGGTGGCCTATGCAACTATATTTTGCTGGTTGGTTTTGACTCATTTTTCTGAGAGGGTTGAAGGTATAGGTATATGTTCACTCTAACTCAATTTATACAGAGGAACCATTTTTACCATTAATTTTTAAAAAAGAATTATTTATTTGAAAAGCAGTGTTAGAGAGAGGCAGAGGCAGAGAGAAAAAGGTCTTCCATCCGTTGATTCACTCCCTAGATGCCCACAATGGCAAGGGCTGGGCCAATCTGAAGCCAGGAGCCAGGAGCTTCTTCCTAGTCTCCCATTTGGGTGCAGGGGCCCAATGTCTTGGGCCATCTTCCACTGCTTTCCCAGGCCATAGCAGAGAGTTGGATCAGAAGTGGAGCAGCCATGACTTGAACTGGCACCCATATGGGATGCTAGCACTAGAGACGGTGGCTTTATCTGCTACACCACAGTGCTGGTCCCACCATTAATTTTATTGTCTTTCCCTTGCCAGTATCTAGTTGGCATATCTAAAGTAGGTTGGCAACATAGGTAGCATGTACAGGCAACCTCAGAGTGGGAACTTCAATTGTTTGACCAGTCTTCATATGACTATTCTTTTTTTTTAAGATTTATTTGAAAGACAGAGTTATAGAGAGGCATAGAGACAGAGAGAGAGAGAGACAGACAGACAGACAGAGAGAGAAATCTTCCATCCGCTTGTTCATTCCCCAAATGGTCGCAATGGCTGGAGCTGAGCCCATCTGAAGCCAGGAGCCTGGAGTTTCTTCCAGGTCTCCCACATGGGTGCAGGGGCCCAGGGACTTGCACTATCCTCCATCACTTTCCTAAGCACATTAGCAGGAAGCTGGATCATAACTGGAACAACCGGGACTCAAACTGATGCCAATATGGGATGATAGCATTGCATGCCGGGGCTTTAACCTGCTGTGCCACAGTGGCTGGCCCCCTTTTGATATTCTTAATGGAATGCCATGTTTACTCATCTTTTTTAAAAAAATTCTGTATTTTATTTGTGAGGGAAATGGAGTGGGAGAAGGAGAGAGAAGAGAGAGAGGGAGAGGGAGAGAGAAGAGAGAGAGAGAGAGAAAGAGAGAGAGAGAGAAGGAAAGAATGAGAGTGAGAGTGAGAGCAAATGAGAGAGAGAGACCCCATGCAATGGTTCACTCTCCAAAAACCACATAAGACAGATAAAAGTCTGGAGTGAGGAATGTGATGGAGTTCTCCTACATGGATGGCAGTGACCTAATTATTTGAGACAACACCTGCTGCCTCCCAGGGTTTGCATCAGCAGGAAGCTGGAATTGGCAGCGAAGCTAGGAGTGAACCGGGCACTCTGGTATGGGATGTAGACCTCCCAAGGTATCATAACTGCTAGGACAAAATACCCACCCATTTACTCATAGATATTTAGATTATTCAAAACATATTTTTCTTCCCTTGCTGTTGCTATAGATAGACGTGAAACCAAAGGTCTACTTTAAATAATTTGAAGGCTAGATCAGAGCAGCTGAAGAGTTGTAAATGGTGGCTTTTTTTTGTTTAATCATTTCACTTTTAGTTGTGAGGGCCATTGGATCTTATTTAGATACTCTGCCTAAATGCTCAAAAGTTTCTGCTTCAGTTGACAAGCGTTCAAGCCTAATTTGAAGGAAAAATATAGCAGGGAGAATAGTGTTTTATTCTCAAAGTTGGGGGAGCAGAGGGAAATGTGGGCAGGCAGGGAAGTAAACCAAGTATGTTTTGTCTCCACAACGATGATCGACTTAATAAAGATTTATAATCAATTAGCTATCTATGTGTCCTTGGAAAAATGACTTCCTCTTTCTAAGCCTCAGTTTCCTTGGTTGTGAAATAAATTCATTTTTGTTCAAGGAGCTCAAGAAATGTGGAGTAAAATTCATGAAATATTTTTACTTAAACTTTGTTCTTATTCTCGAGACAGAAACATGAGCCTCCTATCAGATAGTTTATACTTCATATAGTTCAGGCTTTTTCTTGAACTGACAAGCTTTACCACCTTATTTTAAAAACATGAATGTGTGCTAAGAGTTTCTATAGCTTTTATTGGCTTCACATCCCTATATGTCTAACCACTCTGCCAGAAAATCTTCCCTTAATTCAATTCCCTCTGACTACAAATAAAACCTATTTCTCTTTTTTAAATACTTGTTTTTAAAGATTTATTTATATATTTGAAAGGCAGAGTTCCAGAGAGACAGAAACTGAGACACACACACACACACAGAGAGAGAGAGAGAGAGCGAGAGAGAGAGAAAGAGAGAGAGAGAGACAGAGGTCTTCCATCTGCTGGTTCACTCTCAAATTGGCCACAATGTCTGGAGCTGTGCCTATCCAAAGCCAGGAGCCAGGAGCCAGGAGCTTCTTCCATGTCTCCCGCGCAGGTGCAAGGGCACAAGGACTTGGGACATCTTCCACAGCTCTCGCGGGTGCACCAGCAACTGGGAGAGTTGGATTGGAAGTGGGGCAGCTGGGACTCAAACCTGTGCCCACATGGGTTGCTGGCACTGTAGGCAGCGGCTTTACCTGCTAAGCCATAGCGCTGGCCCCAACACTTATTTCTTATACATAATTAACTTGTCCACAACTGAAATTCAACAAAGCTGCTCAGTCTCTCAAATTGAATTCAAGGAGCTTTTAACTGCTTGGAACAATAGTTCTTTACCCATTATGCCACAGCACTGGCTCCAAAAACAATAGTTCTTAAGCCTGTTTCTTAGTGGGCAGTTAATTCATTCAGATAGTATGCTAAAATTCAAATTCCAGATTTAATTGGTTTTGAGGCCTAAGAATCTAATGCTTTAATATAGCCATAGATGGTTTCATTTCCAGAGGCCGATGGTCTGCTGTTGGAGAAACACTTCACTCGAAAGATGGTCATGGGGAGACACCACCATCTATGCCAGTCCTTGCTTGTCATTTCGCTAGTCCTTGGCCTATGTTGTTTCTGTTCTCCATGTAGTGTCTTTGTGAAAGGAGGAAAGCTATTGCAAACTCTGCCTTCTCCAGGTTCAGAAAGATGAAATGACCTTTCCAGAGCCCACACCCAGTGAAGAAGGAAAAATACTAGAAATTCCTTTTCTAGCTTGAAGCTAGAGCAGTCTTATGCTAATATTCATCTTAACAGTCCAAGATGAAAAGATAGACAAAGCACTGACCTTTCTCCCTTTACCCACTGGCTGGTCTGTGTGATTCCAATGACCAGTGTCAGCTTTGTTAGGAAAGAAAAGGAAAACTGATAAACAGCATATTGTCCTCAAATGCTTGCTGCTTGAGCTATACTATCCCCTAGCAGCTGGTGTGAGGAGATGAACTTGGAGCAGAGCCTTTGATTCCTTACCTGTGGTGTCATATTGTTAAGAAACTAAAGAATAGCAGAGAGGAAAGAACCACTCTTCATCTTGAGGATTAAGAGGCCCTAAACCATCTATATGATATTATTCACTTACATCAAGATTTAGATTAAAAAAGCATTAGCTGTTATAAAGAGAAGGTTGTGTTATTAAAAATGCTTTAAAAATCCATGGTATAATTCTACCATCTCATTTTATAAAGGGGAAAGCTAAGATCCAGAGAGGGGATGTGATTTTCTTATAGTATCTTCAAGTTTTTCAATAATGACTATTAACTTTAATTCTTACTCTTGATATTTTCTAAAAGGGAAGCACATTAAAAACAATAGCTAATATTTTAGATTCCTCATTATATACTAGGCATTTTTCTATGTGCTTCACATTTAACCCTCACAACAATACTATAGGATAGATATCATCATCCTCACTTTATACTTGAAGAGATTAGGCACAGAAAAATAATAATCAAATTTCCCAAAACCTCACAGATAGCTTTAGAATAGGGCTTAAATCCCAGAGCACCTAGCTCTAGAGTTCATGAGCTTAACCACAATGCATCCTCTAAAACACAAGGGGTAAGATTACCAAGATAATTTTCATCAGACTCCCTCCATCTTATCAATTCCATGCTCAAAAACACACATGGGGTTCTGACTCAACAATCCTGAATCTATAGACCCTTAAGACATTTACATTTGCCTCCTCTACCTCACTGTGATCAATTATATACCAATGCAGAGGGCTGGCCACCCAGGGCCACATGCAGCTATTCAGAACTCAAAACAAGAGGAAAAAAATATCTCCTTAACAAATTAAAGAGAGGTTGTGAATAACAGTAATATATATTTGAAGGATTTAACATCTAACATCTTCTGGGGTGGGAGTTTGGTGAAAAAATTAAAATGCTGCTTAGGATACTTGCATCCTATATTAGAGTACCTGGGTTTGAGTTCAGATTCCACTTCCAATTCTAGCTCCCTGCTAATGTGCACCATGGGAGGAGGTATCAGGTGCTGGCTCCAGTACTTGGGTTCTTGTCATTTACATGAGTGACCTGGATTGAGTTCTGGGCTTCTGTCTTCAGCCTATCTCAACCCCAAATTTTGTGGGCATTGAGGGAGTAAACCACTGGATGCAAGGTCCCTCTCTTCTTCCCCCTCTCCCTCTCCCTCTCTGCCTTTCAAATAAATGCAAGTGAAATCCATAGAAATTAAAAAATATATATCTAACATTTTTCTTTCTAAAAAATTATTTGAGTCAGACTTCCAGAGGCAGAGACAGAGAGACAGAGAACCATCTGCTGGTTCACTCCCCAGATGGCTGAAATGGCCTGGGCTACGCCCAGCCAACGTCAGGAGCTAGGAGCTACATCCAGGTCTCCTATGTTGGTGCAGGGGTTCAAACACTTGCACCATCTTCTAATGCTTTTCCCAGGCCATTAGCAGGGGGCTGTTTTGGAAGTGAAGCAGCCAGGACACAAACCAGCACCACATGGGATGCCAGCGTCACAGGCAGAGGCTTTATCCACTACGTCACAGAGATGGCTCCCATTTTCCAACATTAATGCAAATGAAGATGTTCCTATCCATATGAGTATTTATTATGATAAAATATTTGGATATTATATTAACAACTTTGAAATAAAGAACTTTACATGATATCCTTTGTGAAAGACATCAGTACTTGCTGGTTACTGTGTGTGGTTAGACTGATCATCCTGGTTTAGCTCACCAGAGGAGCATACGAACGTCAGAACATCCCAGAGGATGTTCCCATAGTAAATCATTCTGTGCAATTAAATATGTTGCTGATAAAATATGTTGTGATATGTATGGTAAAAAAATGGTTGAGAGCTATCAACAGAGCCTATTTTGAAATGCTTCCCATGAAAAGTGTTGATTTGTTAGCTACCATTTACTTTCTCTTAGAACTCAAGCTTCTCAGGTTCCCTTGTGAAATGATTAAGATAAAACCTGTCGTTTTTTGGTTTTCTTATTTTGTGGACTCCTAGAAGAAAATGCCTGATGACTTAATCTTTGCTTTTCCCTGGACCCTCTAACAATCAGCCATTTCTTGGACCCTTATTTTGTTTGTACCTTAAAAATTCCCTTCCAATACCGGGGAAACACTTCCAGGGATGGCTGTGTCCTGATTTGTGTTTTATTCAGCTTGTAGGCTGTCAAAGCTGCTCAACAACTGTTTATTAATTAAACACCCACAGGGTTTCTTGGACTGCACCAAACTCTGTTTACTCTGTGGCCAAGTTCAATTTGATCAAATCTATGTTGAAGGCTATAGGGCATGTGGCAAAAAAAAAAAATTGAAAGAAAGAAGTTATCTTCATCTCCTACTGGACACCAGTATTCAGCCCTTTCAGATTCCCTGTGGTGTACAAGCCCCAGGGGCATTTGAGGATGATCCCTGAATATTAGAACAAACTTGTTTCATTGAAAGCCAGGTACTAGTTGAAACTAAGGGAGAATGCAAAACCATATCTGAAGAGGAATACTGAGGAGGAAAACTGAGGACCATATTAATCTTCAGATCTGAGACGTGGGTGGGACCTAAAACAACTGAAACAAAAGAGGAAGGGCTGGGTAAAGGAAGCACATGTTCATAAACAAGCTCTCTGAGGGTCTCTGACATTTGATTTGGGAGCGGTTCCACATTAATTTGAATTAATTAATTCAAACCTTTACCAAAATAGCTAATAAAATTGGTTTCTCTCTCTCTCTCTCTCTCTCTCTCACTTTCTCTCTCTCTCTCTCACACACACACACACACACATACTCTTGTTAAAAAAAATCTGTGTGTGTGTGTGTTTGTAGGGGGTCTAGTGGTAGTTGGAGATAGGGCAGAGAGGAAGTAGTGAGAAAGGGAAGAAAAGAACATAAAAGAGAAAAGTCCAGAAACAGGTTCTTCTAGTACTAGTCACATCTTTGCTGTTTATTTACAGTAATACACAATCAATAAGGAATCCTGAAGTAAACTCCTAACTCGAACTCATTGAGAGTTTTGAATTAGTTCTCTTATTTAAAACCAGGAACAGTTTTTTACCAGTGATAAAATGGTTTGATTTTCCTTTATGAGTTCTCATCTTTCTCTTTCTCCTATATGATTACGCATTCTTTATATCTCCAGGCCATTGCATTTAATTAGCACAGATGAGTTTTCCTTTTAGAGCTGGAATTCAATTGTATTGTGGCTGAGACAGCCAACTTATTTTACTTTTGCTCTGTTTTGTTTAGGCTATTTTGATAGTGCCTGACAGTAACTCTCTCCCAAGGCAATACAATTTCTGAGTAGAAATATGCTGTTATAAAGATAATTGAAAAAATATTTATTGCCTTCCTGCCATACACAAGGCAATGTATTTTTTGCGGGTTGTAGAGTGAGAGGTGAAGAGAAAGAAGTACAGAAGCAAATCTCAGTTCTCTAGATGCTTACAGTTTACATGGGAAGAGAAAATGTTTAAACAGAAAATAATGGCTGATAATAACATAGAGGAATCTTTAAAAAGGCCCAGTTGTAATATCTAGACACTGCCCAATAGGTTCAGAGGACAGAGAAGCCATCAAATACTGGAAAGCTAGCAAAGGCTTCAAGATGCCTGGCATACATAGGATATACAGCATACATTTTCTGAGGGATTTAAAATTTAGTTGGATCTCAAATGATAAATAATATTGACACTTGCCGATTAGAGGAGGAACCATATTTTTGGTAGACTACCTGTTATAGGTAAATATGGGGAAATAAGGGCTGTGATGGGGAACAATGCAAATAATAGTTTTACGGTTTTTCTAGAGCATGAGGTTTATGGAAGGAGTTCATACTGAAAATGTAGTTGTGGTCAGATAATGAAAGGCTTAGTGTCCATGGAAAAGAAGCTTGAGCTTTATCCTATAGGTAGTAAAGAACCACTGAATGTTTTCAACAAAAGATAATGTTACATGGGGCTGAATCTGTTGACAATGTGCAAAATGGATTGACAGGGAGAGATTGGAGGCAGTTAGACCAGCTGGGAGGCTAGGCCTTCAGATAAGGCCTGTATTTAGGCTTATAGCAGTGAGCAAATGCAGAAAGGTAGACAATAACAAAATGCAGTTGATAAATTAACAGGATTTGTCTATATGTATGAGGCAAAGTAGAGATGAGAGGTAAGATGATTCAGATTTCTAGTGCTTGAGACTGAAGAATAGTGGTGGCATTACCAGAAATTGTGTAAATCCCATTCACAATAGCTACAAAATTTTTAAATGTATAGCAATAAATTTTAAAAAAAGAAGTAAGAGATCTGTGCAATTACATCATAAAACAATCATGAAAGAAATCATCAAGGACACAAAAATGCTCGTGGATTGGAAGAATTAATATCAGTTAAATGCCTATATTACCTAAAGAAAACTAGAGAGTAAATGCAATCCCTATCCAAAGACCAAAGGAATTTCTTTACAGAATTAGAAAAAAATACTAAAATTCATATTGAATCACAAAAGATACAGAAAAGCCAAAGTTATCATGTTTTAAAAAAAATCAAGCTGGAGGCATAACAATACTTGATTTCAAAGCAGACTACAAAGATATCATAATTAAAACTGAATGGCACTGGCATGAACACTGATAAATAGATCAATGGGACAGAACAGGAGTCCAGAAAATAATCCATGTACGTACAGCCAACTGATATTTGACAAACATACCCAGAACACACATTGGAGAAAAGATAGTCTCTTCAATAAATGATGCTGGTGAAACTGAACATATATTTGTAGGAGAATGAAATTGGATCCCTACCTCTCACCACATAACAAAAATCAACCAAAGATGGATTAAAGGCCTAAATTTAAGATCTGAAACTATGAAACTGCTAGATGAAAATGCAGGGAAAACAGTTTAAGACATTGGTATAGGTGATGACTTATTGGTTAAGACCCTAAAAGCACAGGCAACAAAGGCACAGCCAGACAAGTGGTATTATATCAAACTCAAAAGCTTCTGTTCAGTAAAGGAAACAATCACTATGGTTAACAGACATCTGACAGAATGGATGAAAATATTTGCAAGCTACTTAGCTGATAAATAATTAAATATATAATATGACAGAAGCTCAAAAAATTAACCACAACAAAAAAAATTCAGTTAAGAAATGGGCAAAGGACCTCAATAGACAGTTCCCAAAAGGAGATATACAATTGGCCAACAAATATATGAAAATTAGCTGCTATCTCAATGTTTCTCACAAATAAGCTTGGGTGGGGGATGTTGTTAAGTGGGTCTTATGTAACTCACCCCCATCTTAAATACATCACATAACATTTAACACTTAGTTGGTTTTCACTGAAAGCTCACTGAGTCTATATTTCATTAAAAAAATCATTTAATCAATCAACCCTCATGTTAAGTTCTGGAAATTTGTTGGTGAACAGGCAAAGTCTGGTCTTGGCCATCATGGAACTTACTATCAATGCTTAGGCTGGTGGGAGATATCCACAAATAAATATTGAATTCCAACAGAACATGGTAGATGGACAGTTTGAATGGAAGTTGCCAGGAAGCATAGCATAGAGTTTAAGGGCATGGTTTCTTTCCTGGAATTGGTTAGCCTGAGTTTGAATTCTAGTTCCATTGTTTACTAGCTGGGTCACTTTAAGCAATTTACCTAATGTCCCCATGTCTTACTTGGCTCATCTGTAAAATGAAAATTATGGTCTTTAACTCGGAGGGCTAGAATGAAGATTATATCAGTCAATCTTTGTAAAGCAACTAGTGTCTAGCATATACAAAGTGTTTAATAAAATTAATTAAGGGAAATATAGGGGAGAGCACAAGGAAATGTAAATTGCTTTGCTTGAGGGATAATATGGATGCTTTTGTTCCCTATTTAAAAACTGATTTAACCTCATTATTTGTGATCTTACCCACGCCTATAACTTTTGATTGAGTAAAGGATTTGAGTAAAGGAAAGTGAAGGTATGCAGGGAGTATTACTTGAGGGTTATCATACAGCCCAGTACCTTATTACTATCCCTTCTTTCCTCCCTTGCATACTTGGAGGGGCCTTAGCGTTTCTCAAGGTTAATCAGTCAGCTCTGGGTGGCTCTGTCTCATCACGGGCCCCTAAGGAATGAGCCTTAGGGACTTCTCTGCCCTATTTTCTCCATCTGTTTCTCAGCCCTCACTATGGGAGACTCTAGCCTATCCTTGCCTGCTTTCATTGCAGAGTACTGTGGATCTCCCACAAATTTGTTGGTAGACAAATTATGGAGCCTGTAATAGCCGCTGGCCAGATGCAATATCTGGCCCCAGTCATTCCTTCTCTTGTCACCTCTCTTCTTTTGATTACCACCCCTGTGAGGTCTCTGAGACCAGTAGTGTCAGGGGAAGGAAGAGGAGAGAAGAGAAAAAGAGCTAATAGCCCCAGTAATTAATTATATATTGCTTTATTTATTTCTCAAGACCACTGTCTTGCCATATTGCTAGAACACAGTCTGCCACTTCAGCTTTGGCAGGCCAATTGTGCACTGTTTTAATGACTCCAGAACTGTGTCCTTGAGAAGTCACCCTAATTGCTTCTACCTTCCCAGGTTGGTGCCAGGGTTTCATGTCTGGAGGCTGTGGCTGGCCAGTGGGAAGGTATTCAGTCACAGAATCACCTTGCTCTATGCTCATTACCCATCTCCACTGCTCTCACAGAGCAAAGCTCTATAGACTCCTGGCCTCAGAGAAAGCCAGGAAATTCTTCCACTTCATCAGAGATAGGAAGGGAGACATATACAGAGACAAAGTGTGGCAGATGCATGAAATGCTCCATTTAACAGTAGAAAGGCTGGAGGAACGCCAGGTGCATCTCACCTGGCCATCTAGCTGTCAAGGTCAATGCATCTTTGTGCCTCTTTTAAGATCACTGGGTCCTTAATGATCCCTTATATCTTGCCATAGATTTATAAGCATATACACGTACATTTTTTTCTTCTTGTCATTAAAATAATATGTTGAGGCAAATGGTATTATTACCCATTTTATGGGTGAAGAAACTTAGGATTAGAGAAGTTAAGAAATTTAGTAATACTACTGGCATTCTAACCTTTCCATTCCAAGCCCATGCTCTTTTCACCATTCCATAGATGTCTCTTCCATTCTCCTTACCCCTCCATCTCTAGAAATGGTAGGAATGGGCTGTTTTTATAGCCTACCTTTTAGGTGCTCCCATGTTGCATTTATGTCTTTCCTGCTGTCTCCAGTGCCTTCTAGTTGTACAGGAAGCTTGAGCAGTGTCCTACACCTGAAATCACTTTATTTTTCCCTTCCAGAGGGAAAAAGAGCTAAATAATCTAATTCATACTCGTGCTGATAACTGATCCTTGGTAGCGGGCATCACATGCATGTACTGGGGAGTTCGTCTTTAGAAAAAAGGCAAAGGTTTAAAGGAACAAAGCTCAAATGATGGGAATTCAGACATCAAGGTCAGGTGATATTGGAGAAAAGAATTCAGACATCAAGGTCAGGTGATATTGGAGAAAGGAAAGGATTTTGATTATGAGGGTGACTGAAACACTCTATTTTTAAAATATTATTCACTTACTAATGGGTCAAGAGAAGGGTGTGAGTTTCTAGTTTTTTCTGACATCTGCCTGTAAGGTTCCTAATTAGTGCTGCTGCCTTTGTGGCTGGTGAGGGAAGAACACAAATCAGCATAGCTCCCACAGCTGGGACCAGATGGAGCCCTGTATTCTGAGTAGAGGACAAGACTGCTTTTAAAGAATATAATTGGGAAGACATCTAGGCTGGGAGTAGAGTACTTTGGGTTCTCATCTCAAGTTTGCTGTTGCTTCATAGGGCAACTGTCCTTGTCTCTCATGTCCCTTTCTCTATCTTTAAAAAGAGTTAAGGCTCTCTAAAATGGAAAGTGAATTCCAGTATTTGGATAGTATTGCACACTCTTCAATCACGGCATCTTCTTTGATCAGCAAGTCAGTATTAAACTGAAGGGGGGGGTGCACCATGACACAATAGGTTATCCTCCCCCTGCACCTGCATGGGAGACTGGGAAGAAGCACCTGGCTCCTGGCCTCAGATTGGTGCAGCCTTGGCTGTGGTGGCCTTTTGAGGAATGAACCAGCAGAAGGAAGACCTTTTTCTCTGTCCTCTCCCTTTCACTGTCTGTAACTCTACCTCTCAAATAAACAAATAAAATCTTTTTAAAAATTTAAAAAATAAACTGAGGGTGGGAAAACAGGCTCAGGGAGGTTGTGGGAGTTTCCGAAGGTCTTACGACCAGTAAGTGGCAGAGCCACAATTCAGGCCTAATTTTGTTGGAAGTCATGCTTCAAGGCCTTTATATGTCAAATAAAGATGATGATGACATGATGGCAACTAATGAATGCTTACCATAAGCTAGTCTGTGCTAAAAGCTGTTACTTAATCCTTTCAACAACTTCTTCCACAAATGTTAAAAGTGAAGACTCAGAGTCATTGAGTCCTGTTTAAAGTCACACTCCTAGTAAGTGGCAGAGCTAGGGCTTAAATTTTAGACTCTTTACTCCTAGGGCAATGTCCTTGACATAATAGTTTGTTTAAAGTGCTAGACAGGAAAGTGCTTTAGGAATATATGGTGTTATCTGAACGTAAAATGGCTCAATACATCCTTTAATAAGATCCCAAATGATCCTGGAAAGGAGTATGTACACTTGTCTGCACCCCAAGTCAGAACTCCAAGGCAAAATGGGGGAAAAGTCTACAGCAGGTTCACTTTCAACTGAAGGAGGCTCAGGCTCTCTGGGAGGAAGCACATGTGGAATCTTCAGAACTGCTCTGGCTAATGTCAGCTGAACTGCAAGTGTCCAGGGATTCAGTGAGCACCTTTTTCGGTAGGACTTGTTTCATTTCTTCCCTGCCATCTGTACTCTTAGCCAAAGCATTTGTTCCCTGGATCTGTGGCTTCCGCCATCAATGCCCCTGAGCCCCACACTGTCTTTAGTTTGCCCTGACAAAAGTTATCCTGTTGGCCCTGTAGCTTTACCTCTGGAATCTTAAGGGAGGGAGCTAATATAACACACCAGTTAATGTAACGTTTTAGTTGGATCTATGCTGAACTTCATAAAACTTGTAGTTCTGCATCTTTCAGATTAAAAGAGATTTTATTGCTGGTCTATTGGAGTCCTGAAAGGCATTCAAATCATCTCTAGAATAAGTTCCCATACTTTAGAAAAATCATTCTTTCACCATAAAAGTCACAGTTTATGCTCCTCCTCAGAGCACCTGTCTCTGGTATGTTACAATGGAGTTTCCAGAAAAGAAATCCAAACATGTGTGGGGAGGCTGTGCTATCATGCAGACTAGATACCACACCAAGCAGGGTAAAGAAGTACAAGCCTGCTGACCAGACCATGGTCCCAAAGACAGGCTGGAATATGATCAAATGGTCTCCAAGGTGGTATTGCATTGTCCCTGTCTTTCAATGCAACTACAAGTACTGACTAAGCTCAACTGCATGGGTTTTGTCTTTCAGGCTTTTGAGTACATCTAGAGAAAGTCACATGGCTATGTAGACTGATGCCACCAAGTTCTAATTTTCTAAGTTCTGCCAATCCCATAGGGTAATTCCATTCACTTTCCTCTTTTTAACCTTTTGGGTTAACTTCCTTTGGAAAGTCCTATAGCTAGTGTTCTGTCTAGTCCTTCTACCCTGCCTCACAACAGAAAAGCTTATCTGATCTCACAGAGGAGAGTACTTGATGTATGAACTCCCTTCTTCCATTGAATAACTCTTATATTTGTATCCAAATTTATTTGATTATTTGAAGAAGAAATCTTCCTACTCCTTGCGAGGTCTAATCTCTCCATTTCTTCTCCTGATCTGCTTTTTATGTCCTCAGGGTGCTATTCAATTTTCTTTCCTTCGATATGCTCAATATTCACTCAGTTCTTCCCTTCTCAGCCCTTGAATGTGTTCAAGACTCTCCATTAAAAATAAAAATCACTCTCAAAGCTATTTCCTCTCCCATCCTAAATTCCACTGTGAAAATTTTCAAAAGTACAATTTCTGCTTATGCAGTCCTCATCTCCAGTTCCTTTGGCACTCATTGCAGTTTGGCTTCTAGTTCATTATTCATGTCTACCACATCAGAACATTTGAGCAGCTAGCATTTGTTAACTTTTTACTATGTACCAAGAACTCTGTTAGTCACTTAACATAAACTTTCTTATTTGATCCTCATAACAATCTGTAAGTTCCATTTTAATCTCAATTTTATAGATGAGGGTTAATTTTGCATTTGGTTGTTCAAGGTCATATAGCAAAGTGAGTGGTAGAGTTAGGATTTGATTTGAGGTAGTCACACCTTAGAACCCATACTCTAATGCAAAGGCTGCCAATTTTGTTATATAAAGGGCTATATAGAAAGGATTTCAGGCTTTGCATATCATACCATATATTCCCTTTTACTCAGTTGTGCCAAAGAAAATACATAAATAAATGAGAGTGCCTGTGTTCCAATAAAACTTTATTCATTGACACTGAAATTTGAATTTCACTTAATTTTCACATCATAAAGTATAGTCTTCATTTGATTTTTTTAGGCATTGAAATATGTGAAGAACATTTTTAGCTTGCAACCCATATAAGAACAGGTGGTGAGCCTGATTTCAGTCATAAGTTGTGGTTTGCTGCCCCTGCTTTAAGGAAATTGTTCAAGGCTTCTTTAACTGTCAAATAGAATGGCCACAGCTCTTAATGCCCTTTGGGGCATTCTCTCCAATAAATTTGAAGCCATCACTCACTCTTCATCTTCCTTCTACCCCTAGGCTTGCTCTTAGTCTCTTCTGAAAGTGTCCTTTCTCTCACCTACCTCTCAAATGTTATTTCCAAAGAAATACTTGACTATTTCTTTGTTTCTTCTGTAATTGATTCTGCTTCCACGATGGAAGCCTTCTGTTGTTAACTAGGAGCACAGGCTTTGGAGTTGTACTTGTGAGGATTTGAATCTTGTCCCCAATAGAAACCATTTGTGCGACCTTGATCATGGATCTCTCTAAGCATTATTTTCAGTTGTTTTGTTAAATGAAGATGAAAATAGAATTTACCTCATAGGGTTGTTGAAGGTTACATGATTCACTATTAGGAAAGCTCTTAGAACCATGCCTTAAATATAGTATACAGTTAATAAATATTTGTTATTGTCATTATTATTGTACTATTATTATGGGATGCTGACTCCCTAATCTATATCTTTAGTTCCAACTTCTATTTTGTGTTATTGACCTTTATATCTAGTTACTTAACATCAGTTCTTGAATGTCCCACTAGTACCTTGACCTCAATATATCCCAAACCTAACTCATTATCACTCTCCCACATCCACATTCCCTCACCCTAACTTGCTCATTTCCTTCCATTATTCCTTATTCTTGTTAACTATAGCACTCTTCTCTCAATGACTTAACTGAGAAAGTTGAGTCAAGTTTCATGTCAGAAAAAACGTGTCATGAAACATCCAGCTTTCAAGCAGAAATGAGACTGAACATTTTCAATCTTGTCAGTTGGGAGTTGAGATTAGCTATGTGGTAGATTTGAACTTTCCCCTTTTTTCCCTTTCTTCATATTGTTCCCTTTACTCTTGTTACATTGGTCTATTCTCTCTCCTTTAAACTTGATGTGCCCATTTCTAACTCCTCACCTTTGATTAAACAGTTCCTCTCATCTGAAATGCACCCCCTGCTACATTTCCAACGGTCATCTATCATTCAAGGGCTAAAACACCCAGGAAGCCTTCCTGACTTCCCTACTCAACAAAATAAGGTATATTTTAGAACAGAAAAATTCATTGTTTGAATCAAATGCCATTATTACAGATTTCATATTTCATAATTCCTTCTGTACAAGTATGTATGTTGCATTGTTTTAAAAAGCTTATAAGCACCTTAAATTCATAAAGCATGGCATGTTCTTCTTGTGAATTCCCTATAGCACCTTATACAGTTCTTTTGCTTTCAGTTACTCTCTGCCTCTGTCCCCACCAAGTACAGACCACAAGGATAAACATTAAATGATTTTCTCTCTTTTGATGGGGGATTTTAGTCCACTTCTCTCTTTTCCTTGGAGATTTTAATCTATTTCTAACAATAAAAATTTTAATACTTATGTCTAAGATGACTCCAAATTTATCTTAATTCATAAACTTTCTCATGAGGTCCAGTTCCACATCTGAGAAGTTTTTAGTGGCCATTTTCACTAGGATGTGTTACATTGAGTCCAGACTTAATTCTATATGGAAACATGCACTCAGCTTCCTGTTTTCCTCTTAACTTCGCATTTCCTTATGATATTATCATTTCCACTATCCAGATAAAACTTGCAGTTATCTTTGACTACTTTCATCACATATATACAATCATCCACCATAGATACCTACCTACTGCTCCTTCATAGTGTCTTTTACACCATAACCTTTCCATAACCACTGCTGCAGTAACAAAAACCATAATAACAACCACAAAAGTTAACATGGATTGAGTGTTTATTATGGCCAGGTACTAGACCAAGTGCTTTACACATAACTCATTTAAACCTAGCTGAATTCCTGTAAAGTAGGTATTTATTGGTATTCTCCTTTCATAGATGAGAAAACTAAGGCCCTGAGTGGCAGAGCTAAAAATCACAGCCAGATTCCTTAACTATAGTGCTACTTCACTTACCTAGAAGTTTTTTAAAAAAGATTTGTTTATTTGAAAGGCAGAGTTACAGAGAGAGAGGGTGAGACAGAGAACGGGGGAGAGGCAGAGAGAGGTTAGTCCCCAAATGGCTGCAAAGGCTGGGGCTGGGTCAGGCTGAAGCCAGGAGCCAGGAGCTCCATCTGGGTTTCCCATAGTGGTGCAGGGAGGGGCCCAAGAACTTGGGCCATCCTCCACTGCTTTCCTCGGCACATTATCTGGGGCCTTGATTGGAAGTGGAGGAGCTGGAACTTGAACCGACACCCATATGGGATGAAAGCATTTTATGTGGTAGCTTTATGCACTATGCCACAAAGCCTCCCTCCTAGATTTTTATAATTGCTTCCTAACTGGTGTTATAACATTGATTGCTCCTCTATCAATCCTACCTGCACACCAATTCCAGAATAGTCATCCCCAAACATTGCTATCATTTTCTCATCCTCAAATCCTTTTGTACTTCACTAAAATAAATCCAGGCACAACCTAACATTTAAACTTCTCCACAATCCTACCAAATATAACTTCCTATTTACATCTACTAAAAGTATCTACATATATTTCCATGAATGGCTTAAACCACAGTGCTCTACTCAGCCATACCAGGATTTTGCTTTATGTTTGCTCCCAGCTTCCCACTCACTTTTGGCCAAGTTGTAAGTTCCTTGAGGGAATAGAATGGGCATGGATGGTTGCATTACCCACAGTGCCTTCCACTAAGTGAATATTTGTCAAGTGACTGACAGTAGGGATCCAACAGTCACTTGAAAGATTGAATGGTTTAATTACTCCTTACCATAGTTTAATTATTCTCTTTCCTCCCACTAGTCCTCTCATTTTTCTCTTCCCTGGAATAATTGCCCCACAACAAATGTGAACAACTTCTCCTTTACAACATCAGCATCCTGGGATGACCTTTATCTACCAATTACCACTTTATCAGTCTTTCCCTAGGTTTGTCCCCAAACATACATTTTTATCTTTCTGTTAATCTTTCTTCATTCCTTCATGTTTTCATTAGACTAAAATGTGCTAATCTAGGAAAGGCTTCTGGAGATGACCACTGTGTAAAGACAACAGCACAGTCTAAAGCATAAAATTCTCTGGTGGCTCTTGAGGTTAAATACTTTACATAAGCTTTAGAGTTTCAGGCCATGTTCATCACTGACTAGGGTCCTCTGAACCATGGTATCCATGAGATGACAATGGAAGTTCCATCTGGGAAGCTCAGTTCCATATCCTGAGATACTACAAATATTGAGATGTTCATGCATCACAGAGAGAAAGCATTTACATTTGTATTGGCTTTCTAAGTATTCCTTTAATGCTTGCTGCTTTCTGGGCATTGCCACAGATTAGTAACTACAATGCTGAGAGAGAGCATGGGATTCTTTTGTATTTTGAAAAGTATGTACAGAAAGGTCACAGTTTTTTAGTGTGGGCAAAAATTCACAATATTTATAAGGACTCTAGAATATTTATCACACCTGACCAGCGGTTCCAATTATTTCAATCAATATTTATCGATTTTTGCAATTATTTACAGTAAGAAAAACATTTTATACTAGTACCATTAGTGTAAGCATGTGCATGTACATGTACACATACACACATACATACACACATACATACACACATACACACAAGCATACATATAGTACTGAAAGTGTTTCACAAAACAGTGCTTACTCTTACTAAATAGATACACATTTTTCTCTTTTATTCAATTTCATTTAAAAATGATAGTTATAAACTACTAAACTGATTTTATAGTGCATTAATGAATCATTGCCAGTATATTGAAAAAACACTGGTTTAAAAGATAGAAACAAAAAAAGAAAGTGATGTGATGTTTTGTTTTGTGCTACCAGAAGCCAAGTGTATACTGCATATTACTGACATGCAGGGAAGAAGAGGTTCTTAAGTTACAGCTATCGACCAATGATCATAATAGGGACGACCAAAATGCTTGCTCTTATGTATTGACTTTTACATTTTATTCAATTCTTTGTTTGAACTAGACTTGTCATCCTTTATTTTCAGTGCCTATTGTTGTATAAAATGCTACCCAACTATATGGTGGGTTGTGTGTTTCAAAGTTTACAATTATGTAAGAGTTCCATGTTCTTTTGCAAAATGGAAACCTGTGTCATTTTTTTTCAGATTATTGATAAATAAGGTATTGGGCTCCTTTGTACTAAAGTATGATTACCTCCTTACAATATGAAATAATAATAGAAATCATATTTCATAAATTTGTGGCTCTTTTCCTCCTTTTCCTGCTTCTTATTCCATTTCCTCTTCCTCTTCTCTCCTTCCACCTCTTCTTCCTTCCTTTTCTTCTTTTATTTCTTTCTTATCATTTTTCTCCTTCTTCTTCTCTCCCTTTCCCCACTCATTTGCACTTCCTAGAGTTCCAGAACTCTAGAATATTCAGATAAAGTTTATGGGCTCCACAACAATATTGAAATATCAGGGTTATATAATGTATAGAGCATTTAATAAACATCATAGGGCCAAAGGGAATACAAGGAAGTTTAAAAGTAGGTGGTTATTTTAGAAAGTGCTTGGGTAATAATTGACCCAAAAATATGTCCCTTAACACAGATGCTAGTTCTTCCAAAGTTGAACTGTAGTGAGAATGCAACAAAAGGACAGGATAGATTTCAGCTAAGTTTGGGAGATTTTGTTATGACATAAAGATATTTCTGTATATCTATTCATAGCTGTTTGTTTTTTCATTAAGAAGTTCTAGAAGGAAAAAATCCAATGGGAGTGGGTAGTGGCAACCAAGCAGATGGGAAACAGAGTAGGAGCATGATTTGTCACTGAATACTCTTTGATATATTTTGATTTGTGAACCATGGACTATTGTTGTAAATTAAATATTCAAAAATGTAAATAAAAAGAGAAAACAGAAGCTGTCCCTTTATCCACAAAGAGTATGTTACAAGATTACTCCAGTGGATAGTTGAACCCTATATATATATTATTTTTTTCTTAAACATAAATACCTATGAGAAGAGTTAATTGATATCAGCACAGTAAAAGGTTGACAAAAATAAGTAATAAAATATATAATAATTTAGTAGAACAAGTTTAATTATATATTGTAATAAAGCTTATGTGAGTTTGGTCTCTCTCAACATATTTTATTGTATTCATTCTTTTTGTGATAAGGCCATACAATGCCTACGTGATGAAATGTGATAGTTGATGTGATAACTATGATGCCTACTAAGTTACTATTGGGTAGACAGTGTATACAGAATGGATAAGCCAGACAAATGGGAGAGTTGCTAATTAGCTGTCTTTAAAGATGGGAGATTATCTTGGGTTATCTGGGTTAGTCCAACATAAACACCCAAAAAAGCAGAAGAGGAAGGCATAATGGTCAGTCAGAGAGAGAGAGAGATGCAAAGGAAGAAAAGGCAAAAGAAATTCAGCATGAGAAGCATTCAGCTAGACCCTAATGATTTTGAAATTGGAGGAGTGGGACCATGGACCATGAGTTTGGGTGGCCGCTAGAGGTAGGAATGACCTTCAGCTGACAGCCAGCAAAGAAATTGGGACTTCAATCCTCCAACCTAAAGAAAGTGGATTATGCCAACAATCTGAATAATGGAGGAAATGGATTCTTTCCCAGAGTCATCAGAAAGGAATGTGGTCCTGCTGCCACCTTGGTGTTAACTGAGTGATCCCTATGTCACACTTTTTACCTACAGAACTACATTAACCAATTTGCATTGTTTTAAATTGATAAGGTTGTGTTATTTATTATGGCAGTAATAGAAAACTAATACAAAGGTATTCAAGAATTCATAATACTTGCTATTGTTTAGTTAGAGTGATAACAGAAATCTTATAAATGAGTGATCCATAACGTCTATTGTAAGTTTATTGGTGCCATACTAAACTGATTTCTCTTGAAAATGAATGGATGTTGAGCAACCTCAGTTCCAACAGAAGCTAGAGGTCTCAAACATGCCAAAGGACTGAAACCCAAGAGCCATAATCTCTTTCTTTGCAGTCAGCCTGCCCAGATTACACATACCAGCCACTAAGTCTTCATAGAATCAAGTGTATTCAAATTTATAAAAAGCAATAAAACTTATATAGAGTTATTGGAATTTATAAATTTATAAATTCTATACCTATATTATTTTACAGCTCTCTGCTGTGGCCCGGGAAGGCAGTGGAGGGTGGCCCAAGTCCTTGGGCCCTGCACCCACATGGGAGACCAGGAGGAAGCACCTGGCTCTTGGCTTCGGATCAGCACAGTGCTCCGGCCGCAATACACCAGCCATAGCGGCCACTTGGGGAGTGAACCAACGGAAAAAGGAAGACCTTTTTCTCTGTCTCTCTCTCTCTCACTATCTAACTCTGCCTGTCAAAAAATAAAACAATAAAAAAATAGATACAATCTGCCCCAAGATATATCCAATGGCTAGTTTTCCAGAAAAATAAAATTCTTGGTCATGTCATATGAATTATTATAGTATCTTCTATTTATTGAGTGTTCGCCATATACAAGCGTCTCATTTAATTTTCACAACTCAGTTATAGTAGATACTATCATTAATCTGCTTTTATCAGATGAAGAGTCTAAGAGACAGAGTATGTTGTACATGTTTGAAAATCTTGTAATTTGTAGTCAGAACCAGGATCTGAATTCAGGTCTGTGTGATTCCACAAACCCAGCTCCTCCTAATAAACAGAACAATCCTATTGGCTGATTCTCCTTGACAGAATTGTCTTACCCGCATTTAAAGCTTTTTATAGTGGATAATGGGAGAAGCAGACCTGAGTAAAATTTACATTTTTATTTTTAATTGATAAGTAGCAAGGATTATATTTGCATGTCCAATAGGTAATTGTTTATTTTTAACATTCAGATGCTTTTTTGGGGGTATGTTCTAGCTTAGTGCTTCTCAAATTTTAGTATGAAAATGAATCTGTTAAATAAAATTATTTTTAAAAGTCATTAAGAGGAAGGTATTTGCCACAGTGGTTAAGATGCTGCTTGGGACACCAATGTCCAATATTGGAGTGCCTGGCTTTGAGTTTTGGCTGTGCCCCTGATGCCAGCTTCTAGCTAATGTGCACCCTAGGAGGCAGCAGGTGATGGCTCAAGTAAGTTGGGTATCTGCCACCGATGTGGAGACCTGGATGGAGTTTCTGGCTTCTGGCTTCCATCTGGCCCAGTCAGAGCTGTTGCAGACATTTGGAAAATGAGCCAGTAAATGGGAAATCTGTCTGTCTCTGTCACTGTATTTCTGCCTTTCAACTAAATAAACAAACAAAATAAATACTATTCAAAAGAAAATGACTCCTCGTGGATCTTCATAAAAACATATTCTGATTTAGTAGGTTGCGAAAGGGTCTGAGGTTCTGCATATATAGATAACTCTCAAGCTTGAGTGCTAATGCTGGTGTGGAGACCACACTTAGAGTAGTAGCAAGGTTCTAGCCAACTCTATCCTAGTCTCTTTCCTAAGTTTGTGATAATCTCACAATAATGTGGAAGTTCTTCATATTGTCCTTTGGAGAATACAGCAAACATGTTTGCATTGGCCTATTTTCTCAGATTCTGAAACAATTAGGGTGGGATGATGGAAAGTAAGCAGCAAAGCTAAAGAATGGAGGCAGGTAACAATAACCTCCTGCAAAACTTTTCTTCTTCACTTTCTGTGCCATAGGCCACCTGCCTTGTCTTCCTTATTTCCCTAACTTTAATTATTAAAGAAGTGTGTGTTTGTGTGTAGGGGGCAGGTGGTGGATGAGAAGGTAAGTCACAAAGACATGGCAGAACATGTAACATATACATGTAAATATGAGAGAGAAATAGGCGTTGTGCTCTTGGTAAACTTGGTTTCAGTTTCCCCTTGATTCCTTGGAATGATCTCCAGAGAGTTTTAGAAATTTTACTCTGTATCAGCAGATGGTCCTGGGTTCTTGTTTTGGCTTTGACTCTAGCTAGTTCTTTTTTTTTTTATTTCTTTGACAGGCAGAGTGGACAGTGAGAGAGAGAGAGACAGAGAGAAAGGTCTTCCTTTGCCGTTGGCTCACCCTCCAATGGCCGCCGCGGCCAGCGTGCTGCGACCGGCGCACCGCGCTGATTGATCCAAAGCCAGGAGTCAGGTGCTCATCATGGTCTCCCATGGGGTGCAGGGCCCAAGCACTTGGGCCATTCTCCACTGCACTCCCTGGCCACAGCAGAGAGCTGGCCTGGAAGAGGGGCAACCGGGAAAGAATCCGGAGCCCCGACCGGGAATAGAACCTGGTGTGCCAGTGCCGCAAGGCAGAGGATTAGCCTATTGGGCCACGGCACCGGCCCTAGCTAGTTCTATGATTTAGACAAGTTATTCCTACTCTCTGGGTCTCAATTTCTCCATAGGTGAAATAAGGCAATTGGACCCTGATAATATGCCTACTTGTTCTTCACCATCATATTTCCTTGTCTTAGTTAGACAGAAACTTAGGGCCACCAGCATCCAAGAGCTAACTGCACAATGGATGACAGAGAAGCAAGCTTAGGGAACTTGTAAAGTTCCTTTGACCCAGTGAACTCTATTTTTCCCCTTAGCCTCACCAGATGTTATGTTTTCAAAATCATCTGTTCTCACTCAGTTGAGCATGATGTGTGCATGTTTGTTTATGACACCACAGCTGAGTCATTCAGGAATGACTTGCTGGAGGGACAGATCTGCTGGTATCACTGGACAGAGGGCTTGACAGCTCCATCAACAGAAGGAAAACTTCATAAATTTTAAGAAGGATCCGTCCTTACAGATGTCCCTCCCTAATAAACCTTGCTATTTTACCTCCCACTAAAAAACAAAACAAAACAAAAAACAAACAAACAAAAAAAGGATGACATGGATGCATCCATCAGGTAGGAAACTTTGGATGTGTTGGATAGCCCCAATTTATCCATGACCTGGAGTTGATCAGTTGCAACTTCTGCCTAGAATGAGGCATCATTTCTCTCTGTAGGCTGAAAATATTTTGATACTCTTCTATGAAAACCTGGAAAATGACTGGGACATATTGGATTGGTGGCACTTTGGGGCTCAGGGTGCTTTGAGGAGAGAGGTCATATCCCTCATATTCCCTAGCAGTTAGGAGGCATCTGAATGGCCTAGTGGGACTCAGCTGAAAGTAGAAACTGTGGCAGATGTAAAGCAAACAGAAATGCTGTGGTTCCTGTCCTTTGGCAATGGAGCTATGACAAAAGACAAATTAGCATGTTTGGAAGCAGACCAGAGCAGGTAGCATGACATTTTTAAAATATACATTCAATAATGAAGCACCTGTACGGCCTATAAATTTAAATTTAATATGATAAGAAGTAAAATGAGATGGCAACACGAAAACTGCACTTCAGGTTCCCATTTCCCTAGTCCTCAGGAATTCTTTCACCTTTCGCTTAATGTTTACAAGTCAAATCACAGGCAATTTTGGGGTGCTTCAACATTTGAGGTGATTTTATGGATAATATCTATTTCCAGCTAAAGCACACATCTGGGTGGTTTTCTTTCCACATGTTTCAAAACATCTTTGGTTTTCATATTCATCCGCTCTGCATCTAATTTCCTGGCTCAGCCTTTTCTAAGAACTATGTGTCTGCATGCCATTCCATTTTCATTGGTTAGTTCTTGAATGGGCAGAAACATGGGATTACAGCTCTCAGAATTGGAAAGGATGGCAGATATTATCTGGTCCAGGTCTCTGTATTGAAGTATACACTTAAGTTAGGTCATCTGTACCTAACTGAAGTTGGAGGCTACATTGGTTCTGAATTGCTACAGCTGCCCACTTCCTTTTCTCTTGAGTAACCAACAATGAAAACCTACCTTGGCGGCCAGACACCTACATCACCAAGAAGAGAGCAAAGACCTCCACCTCAGATTTCATCTCTGTTGATACTCTGAGTTCTTCCCCAGTCATGATACTGCCAGTGCTTTCTTACCTGTCTGCAATCTGGTCTTTGCTATCTATGAGAAAGTATAATTTTAACCTATCTAAGAAGATAGTTGCTTACGATTGTCTAAAAATGTAATGGAATGGGCACTTTTTCAGATCCTACTTGAGTAATCCTTGTTCAGCTTTTTCTCTGCAGTAAGCATTAGAAGAAATTTCCTGATGCAATGTAAACAGTTCCACTCAATGCAGAATCTGTTTATCTCATTTGCTGAGTTGGAAGGAGGTAATTCATTGTATTTCCATAAAGTCGGAATAAATAGAAAGTTCAACAGAAGGTATGGATGCTTTGTAAACACAAATTCAAATCTCTCCCTGCCCCCCCCCCCTGCTCCAACTGAACTCACACAGGACTCAGATTGTAGGAGGGCGATTTGGGTACTAGAAAAATCATATACACATGGAGGTACCTTTATAGCATATATATGTATAGTGTAAAAGTTTATGAAAACAGCATCTCCCTGAGAACAAAATGCAGATTTCAGGTGACATTCCATTCTTCCTTCAGCCTCACAAACAGCATCAGAGGCTCCTCTTGACCCTGCGAGTTTCCCTCATTCCAGGCTAAACATGAGCTTTGAAACACATTTGCTATCAAGTGAATGTATTACCATGCCTTTTGGCTTACAATAAGT
Organism: Lepus europaeus; assembly: GCF_033115175.1. Taxonomy (NCBI): domain Eukaryota; kingdom Metazoa; phylum Chordata; class Mammalia; order Lagomorpha; family Leporidae; genus Lepus; species Lepus europaeus. The sequence goes on from NC_084850.1 coordinate 52,977,830, forward strand.
AGGTTTTAAATACATCATTTGTGTCTCAGCTTTTTAAAAGTTTATGGGAACGGACACATGAGACAGATCATTTGTAGAACATTGAAAAATCTGAGACAAACTATAGACAACTATAAATGTTGATATATTAACATGCCATTGCTACTAAATGCCATGAAAATAAATATATGGCAGTGGACAAGTAGGTCTGGGTACCATGTCAGTGCAGTCATTATTTCTTATTTGAAGCCAAGGCTAACATGCACAGTCTCTAAAGGGAACAGTATTGATTAGTCTGTCTCTCCTACTCACATAATAAACTCGGGTAAAGTTCAGAGATTCTGTCTCCCAGGCTGGTTTCATGGCTCCATGCATTTCATGAGGGAGTGATAACCTTGCTAAACACTTGGCTATCACCAGGTACATGACTGTGGCCCAAAGAGCCCAGGCTGGCAAAGGGTGGGGGAGGCCCTTCTCCCAGTTTCATTCTCAGAGACCATGAGGAAAGATCAGGATCTGTAAATTCAGTTCAGTACCTGCATATGTGAGACATGATCATGACCATTTGTCCAAGTAAATGAATGTGAATGCATGTGTGTGTGTGTGTGGGGGGGGCACTTGGACCAGAGATCTGACTGATATCCTCCCATTTGCATCTCTTGGTTCCTTTAAGGAAGCCAAGAAAATACATGAATGTGGCCATTTCTTGAGTTTGAAGCTAACAAACAGAAAGAAGGTAAATGAGGGCTCTGGTCCCTGAGCCCCCATGTGCCAGCCCCTGGCTTTCCGCAGCTGAAGGTGGCCGTTGTGAAAAGGGCGAGTATCTTTATTTCTACATTCATCTCAGGCAGATGGGGGCAGCGCTGGGAGTGGGTTCCCTGGGAGCTTAATATCTACCCAAAGACGGAGCAAATGACTTTCCAGGCAGGGGTAAGGCAAAGCTCTGTTTTGTTAGACCATTACCAGTGGAAAGGATGCTTTGGGTCATTGCCGAGAGCACCTTGCATTAACACCCCTAGATCTTTCCCCTTTTGCATCTCCTTCCTCCTGTACCCAAACAATCTGTTGCTGGCCTCCTTCTGCTTCCCACCACCCCAAGCTCACAACCTGGAGCCAGGGAGCACCTCCCAACCTACAGCAGCCCAATGCTTCCTTCAATCAGCACTTCGCTGGTCCTCGGCAGCGCTCTGGCAGAGAAAGCGGACGGCGCCCGGTCTCCTGGCGACTTACCCCTGACGAAGTGGTTTCCTCGGATCTGTGTCGTCTGGTATCCTCTAGTTAGGGTGCGTGGTGCGGCCGCTTTGCTGGACTCGCCTTCTGCGGCAAGCAAGCAGCCGTTGCCTGGGACAGCCCTGGGCCTGGAGCTGCCGGGTGGGTGGGCTGATGAGCACAGAGAAAGGGGGCGGGGTGCAGCGCGAGGCACCAGGTACCCGCTCCTACCTTGATTTCTCCCTTCCCTCTTCAGTTATTTCCCAAACTTCCCTGTGATCGATTGGCCCTCCTCACCTTTCGCCTTAGCCAGAGCCCCTAAACTCTGTGCTCTACCCGTGCTCCTGCCCTGTTCGCGCTCGCTTCGCCCAGCTCTCGACTCAACCTGAGCTGCTTCAAACGCATGCACTCTGCACGCAACAATAAGAGCAAAGGAAGAAGCTGACAAGGGGAACTGGAAAGGGGGACCTGATACAGTAGTATGCAGAGGAGAGAGAGAGAGAGAGAGAGAGAGAGAGAGAGAGAGAGAGAGAGAGAGAGAAAGCGAGCGAGGGAGCGCGGGAGCGCCAGCGGGGGAGGGGGCGCTCACACTCTTACGCGCACGTCAAGCTCTGGCTGCTAGGTAAAGGCTGTCGGGAACCCCAGCCACCCATCCAAATCCTTTTGCTAGCCTATAGATTTCTGTCCCCTGCTCCCGCTGCTTCTGGAAAATGCTACACAGCTAAGGGGAGAGGAAAGCAAAGGGGTGGGGAGGGGAAATCAAGGAGGCGCACTCCCTTTCTCCTCCCCACCCCTAGCTCCCAAAATGTCCAACCCCGTGCTCTTCCTTTTCCCTTTTATCTAATCCCTGCTTCCCGCTGCTCCTGCTGTCTTTCTCCCTCCCTGTAGCAAGCTGAGAACACCCGTCGCAGTTGTGATGGGTGTGTGTGTGTGTGTGTGTGTGTGGAGAGAGAGAGAGAGAGAGAGAGAGAGAGAGAGAGAGAGAGAGAGAGAGAGAACCAGAGCGCGCGAGCGAACAGGCGAGCGCTGGAGCCCTGGCTGGTGAAGCACCTCTCACCTCCCCCAGTCCGTGGCCTAAGCTTCTCTCATTCTCAGAGCTGGCGGCTGGGGCGGGCGGGGCGGGGCGGGGTAGGCGCGGAGTGGGAGGGAAAGAGGGAGGACGGGGCAGCCTGCAGGGGCAGCAGCTCCTGCCTTCTCTGCAGCTCAGCGGCCAGGGGTGGAAGGAAGCCGCAGCCTCAGCCCCAAGTCAGCCCCCGCTGCCCCGTCCCACCGTCTCATCACTCCCCCCTCGGTACGGCATTTTCTGTTTCGTTCATTTGCTTCCCCAGCTTCACCCTCCCCTGGGTGGGTGCAGAGACCGGAGGGGCGGAGGGAGGCTGAGCGCGGGCGCGGGTCTAGGGGACAGGAGTGCCTCAGGGAGCTTGGTTTGCAGAGTCGGTCCTTGCCCCTTGGCCTTTGAGCTTCCTACTTTGGGTAGTGACCTCTGCCCACCTCTCTCATCCCGGGCTCTAGGTTGGTGGTGGCTGAGCTGCGCCGGCGGGCACAAGTCATCCTGGGGGAAGGGAAGTTGAGCTGGCTGGAGCGCGGGCGGGCGGCTGGTGGGACAGAGGACAGTGAGGCCCTGTGTCGCTAGGGGTTGACTTGGGATCGTCCCATACCGGTTTCCATCCCTGAGTCTAGTTAAACCTTGTGCAGCGCAACCTAATTCTCCCATCCGTGCCCCTCTCACCTATAAGATTGGTCTCCAAAGACAGTCTACATTGAGGTAGGGAGGGACAGTGACATTGTTGGATGAGGGGGCAAGTTGCTTAGTACTGCCAGTGGCGTCTGTATGATGGAGGGGAAAGGAAGGAGGGCGGTGTCACCGGACACTTGGGCGACTCTTTGCTCCTTCGTGTCACGTGAGGCACCTCTCCACCCCCCACCTCTCATCCTACAGTCTGACTCTCAGAATGCAAGCGTCTTGAATCCTTCCGGAACCAGCTGAAGCGCCCCATCCCCACCGCAAGCCTGACACTTCCACCTGCAACCCGCAAGCGCTTAGGTCCGCTAGCTGGCAGCAGCTCATACCTGCCACCTAGCCCCCAGATCTTGGCTTTGTCTTTTTATCTTCCTTACTTGCTCTGTCTGGATGAGGGAATTCAAGACTGCTTTTCAGGACGCCAGGCTGGTGCTTGAAACCCGTTTTTCTACCCATCTTCAGAAGAACCCAGAGCTGTGCAAAAGCTCAGTTGTATTTCCCGCTATTGCCTTAACGCCCTGGGCACACACTTGGAGCCAGAAAAAGCCAGAAGGGGGTTCACAGACTAAATGGCTGAGGATTTCCTTTGCTGCTCCTGTGAAGCTGGAGTTAGATTTAGTGGGAATGCTAGCGACTCTACTCCTGGACTACCCTGGGAAATTCCCTCAGGGCACCAAGCAAGATGAGTTTTCCTGTTGTCCTTTGTCCCCCTTGCCCCTAGGTGGTTCAATATTATGGAGAGTGCTATGCCTGCGTATAGGAGCAACATATTGAAGAAAAGTATTGCCTTGGAGGATGAAGTGTGTGTGTGTGCATGCACGTGCATGCCCAAGTAGGGGGGGGGGGAAGAGAGTAGAGCCTTACCCTCCATACGGTTTACCTTTACTTTAGGAAGTGTTTCTAAAGATTGGTCAAGGGGATAGCTGAAAACAAAATCCCTTGATTCTGGGACTCTTCAGTCTTTTTCTCACGTAAAGGCAGTTTTATTGTGTTACCTAGCAAACTCTGATGTTGAGCCTGTCAAACAAGAGAGGTCTGGGCTGTGGTTATGTCAGTCTCTCTTTTGCTACGAGGAGAATATGGAGATACAGATAAGACTTTAGGGGCATCTCATTTTTCTTGGTGAAACTGCAGTTCAGCTGAGGCTTCCACTCCAAGCCCAGGATCCACTCAGGAGCAGTGCTCAGGGAGAAGGAAAGCCCTATTCTGGTGAGCTGTTTCTTTCAATGACCCTACATACAGTACAGTTTTCTTTAATGTATGGGGAATGTGTGTGTTTCTAAATTTTGGCGCTTTCTTGGTGAATTATGGGTAAGACCAAAGTTCCTCTCTCTGCTCCTGCCTGTGCTGCTCATGATCTATCCTGCTAACCCCTCAGATCCAGGATATACAAAGGAAAACCCTTCCCAAAGTGAAAAGCACAGTACAAATATCAGGTATTACAATGAATTCCAGAACAAACCTCCTGGACTATCTCCTATGGCAATTAACAATCAGCCTAGGGGCCTAGTGGATCATTGTCTCTGTAGAAATGAAAATACTTGTTTTCCACTTGGTGGCTGGGAGCATATGTCTGTTTGAACTCTCCCAGTGTAGTTAAGCCCAAATTTACCTAGCTTCTAGGCTAGACTTACTCACATGGCCATGCCTATTCAAACACTGTGATGGTTATGACTGTAAAAATGCAACTGAGATTTCAAAATTCAGACACACTTTTTTCTATTCTCTTCTTACAGCCTTAGCCATAGTAATAAATGGTATATGTAGACCTGAGTTTAGTGTAATACTGTAGGTGAAGAAGGACTAAAGTGAGGAAGACAGTGTGGGCTTTTTCCACTCACATTAAGCAGGGTTTCTCAGTCTCAAACTTACTGACATTTGTTCCAGTTGATTCTTTGTTATGGGTAGAATGTTTATCAGAATCTCTGGCCTCTATCCACTGGATGTCAATAACAACCTATGCCCTCCTACCCTGCCAGCTTATAAACACCAAAAATGTCTATAGACAAATGTCACGGGGGATGGAGAACAACACCCCCCCCCCCATTGAGAACTATTACAATTTTACCTTCATTCTGTCCAAATGACATGCCCAGACCTTGTGTTGAATGGAGTCTCAGGAAGTATGGAATATCTTGTAACACAACAGCATAAAAAATGAGTCCTCACAAATGAGTAAGTTTTCACAAATGTTGAAATTTATGGTTATCGTCATTGTTGTCTCTCTGTCACCATCTAATGCTTGTAAAGCACACAGTATAAGTAAGGTGTTGATTATAGAAGATCTATAAAGTTAAATTCCAGCCTTTAATATTGACTTTTATTTGTCCCAAAGGAAAAGGTTACTGATTTTCACAGATAACCAATATCTGAATTGAACTCAACCTGGGTTTGTCTCTCTTCTGTTTCTTATTTGTCCTTAAACAGCAACTTACTCTTTAAGGTTCTGCCTTAGGATGTTTGTTGTTTGTCTTGGTAATTACTATAGCCTTCCATTGAATTTTTGCAATTTCTCCATATGTGACATATGTACCAAAACAATGGGTCTAGCACCAACATGACATCACAAAGGCTGTAATAAAGTGAGCAATTTGAGTACAGATTTTTATTTTCAAGGAAGCAGCTTCTAACTACCTGCATGTTAGACCAATATTCAACAGTGACAAAGGCAAAGGAATGAAACAGAAATCAAGAAGAGGTGATTCTTAAAATACTGTGGAGTGTTGAAAAATGTCTGGGTGTGACTGAAGGTTTTAACACTTAGCACTAACTATGCCCTAGGAAGTCAAACAACACTAATTTGAATTGTAGGATTTTCATCACAAATTCAGCAATGGAAAATGAAGGAGGAGATGTGGAATATCTATCTGTTCAGATCAGCTAAGTAATCTCCTGCCTTAGAAAATAAGTTTCCTGGGAGCCAGGACTGCATCAGTTTCACTTACTTTGGATAAGTTCTAGCCCAATACCATGCATATATATAGCAAGATGTCCCTTGTAAAGATCAGTACAGGGACCAACAGTTAGCGCATTTAAACTTTGTGATTCATAAATTGTGATGTTATTGCCAAAGCTAATTACGTGTTTAAATAAAAGTTTTGTTTGAATTGGGACCATGAATTATTGTAATTGAAAATGTTTCATTTTTCAGAGGTGGGTTTAAACTCTTATGTCAGAACCATGTTCCTAAAATCAAGGCATACATTTTTGCATATGTTTTTAAATTAAGTAGTAATTAATCTTAATAAAAGAAGTACAAACAGAACCACATTTCATGGATTAGCTAAGAACTTTGCTGTGTATGCTATTAATAGGGATGCAAATAGGGCTAGCACTGAACAAATTTATAAAGTGGAATTAAAGAATCACAAACATTAGAGAATATAGGACTCAGAGGAAGGGCCTTCTTTGAGCTTAAATGACAGTGATAGTAACAGAGACAAGATTCAAATCAAGTCTTGCTGCTCTTTGGCTGACTCTCTATTTGACCTTTGGCAGGGCAGGTTTAGTTATCACTCTGCTTACCTCCTTCCCAGCTTCATAAACTTTGCTCTTGAAACAGATGTTGCATAGCAGATGCCACTTGGAATACCCACATTCCATAGTGCAGTGCCTGGGTTCAAGTTTCATCTCCATTCCTGATTCTAGCTTCTTGCTGATGTATAACCTGGGAGACAGCAGGTGATGGCTCAAGCACTTATTGGATTCTTTCCACCCATATGGGAGACCCAGACTGAGCTCCTAACTTATGGCTTCAACTTGACCCAGCTCTGGCTATTGCAGGCATTTGGGGAATGAACCAGAGTATGGGAGATCTCTATCTGTCTATCTGACTCTGCCCTCACAAATAACTAAAGAAAGAAAAAAATTAGAAGCTGGTGCTGCGGCATAATAGGTTAAGCATCTGTCCGTGGCAACAGCATCCCATATGTGCCCTGGTTCAAGTCCCAGCTGCTCCGCTTCTGATACAACGCTGCTATGGTCTGAGAAAGCAGTGGAAGGTGGCCCAAGTGCTTGGGTCCCTGCACCTGCATGGGAGACCCAGAAGAAGTTCCTGGCTCCTGGCTTCAGATTGGCTCAGCTCCGTCCATTATGGCCATTTGGGGAGTGAACCAGAAGATTGAAGACCTCTCTGTCTCTCCCTCTCTCTATCTGTAACTCTGCCTCTCAAGTAAATAAATAAATCTTAAAAAAAATTGAAAAAAATCTGTCTTCATGGAGTAGAATGATCTACTGTAATCACTACACACCTGAGTTACCTTTCCCAGGAGTAGCTGTGTCTTCAGCTTTTTTTCTGATGGTTGGGGAAAAAAATTTTCTCTCTTTACTAAAAAAAAGAGTCAAATCATGAGTGAACATGTATGTTTTTAGGATAAGGAATCCTGAGGCCTCAGACATTAACCCAGTTGCAAGTCAGGTCTTGTAAAATCTTTGGAGGATAAGAAAAGGGCAGCAGAAATTTGTTTCTCCTATCTCTTCAAAAATGGGAACATTTTGATATCAGGAGGGCTCATTACAAAATTATATTTTGAGTACTTTTCTTTGGAGAGTGTGTCAATGTGAAGGAGTAACTGGTGAGCAGTGCTTTATTTTTGATCACAGATACAAGTCTTCATGTACAGAGCAATAGAGGGCTTGTTATGGGAGGTTCCTGGAGAGTGGGTTATGGTAGAGGGTGTAGCTTGGGACTTAGACAGACTTGGGTTTGAATTACAGATCCATGTTGTATTAGTTATAGAAATTAGGTTATACAAACCTTGGTTTGCTTATCTCTAAAAGCGGGATAATGACTTACAGGGTTATTTAGTAGACTTAATTGGATAGTGCACAATCCTAGCACAGAACCCATTACATATCAGTAGCTCAATAACCACCAATTTCCTTTCTTATGCCTTTCTGCCTTTTTTTGTGTTGAGGTGGCTCACATAACAAAATATTAACCATCTTACACTATATGATTTGTGACACTCTGTATATTCCTAATGTGGTACAACTTTCACTTCTATCAAGTTCCAAAGCATTTTAATCACCACCAAAAGATCCTCTATCCATTAATCAATCACTCCTCATTCATCCCTTCTCCAGTCACTGATAACAACTATTTAACTGTTTCTATAGATTCAACTGTTCTCTCTATTTATATAAATGGAGCCATAAAATATGTGATGTTTTGTGTTTGCTTTCTTTTTCACTTAGCATGATGCTTTCAAGATTCATCCAAGTTGTAGCATGAATCTATACTTCACTCCTTTTGTGATCAATAATATTCTGCTGTATGGACATACCACATTTTGTTTTATATTTTCATCAGGTGATGGATATTTGAGTTTTTTTACCTTTTGAGCATTATGTGAACATTTATGTATGAGTATCTGCTTTTCAATTCTTTTGTGTATGTACTTTGGAATGGAATTGCTGAATCATATGGTAATTATGTATTTAACTGTTTGAGGAAACATGAAACTGTTTTCCATAGCAGCTGAATCATTTTACATTTCCACCAGTAATGTACAAGGGTTTCAATTTCTTCACATCCTCCACAACACATTATTTTCTCCTTCCTTCCTTCCTTCCTTCCTTCCTTCCTTCCTTCCTTCCTTCCTTCCTTCCTTCCTTCCTTTGATTACAGTCATCCTTGTGGGTATGACGTGGTATATCATTAGCTTTGATCTGCATTTCCCTAATGATTTGTGATATTTAACATATTTTCATATGTTTATTTGCCATTATATATTTTGAGAAATGTCCAATCAAGTCTATTGCTCACTTTTAAAAATTGGATTTGGGCCAGGTATTTGGCAAAGTGGTTAAGACACTGCTAGTATATTCATATCTCATATCAAAGTGCCTGAATTTTAGTCCCTGCTCCATTTCTGATTACAGCTTCCTGCCAATGCAAATTCTGGGAAGTAACAGGTGGTGACTCAAGCACTGGAGTTCCTGTGATCCATGTGGGTGACCCAGATTGAGTTTTGGGCTCCTGGCTTCAGCCTGGCCCAGCCCTGACTGTTGCAGGCATTTGGAGAGTGAACCAGCAGTTGGGGGAATCTCTCTGTCTTGCTATATATCTCTATCTCACACTTTCAAATAAGTAAAATAACTAATAGAATTTAAAATTAAAGTTGAATTGATTGTTCTTTTGTTGTCAAGCTATGTAAGCATTCTTGGTATATTCTGGATACTACACACTTATCCAATATGTGACTTGCAAATATTTTACCTCATTCTGTAGAATGTCTTTTTGCTTTCTTGGTAATATCCTACTCATGAACAATTGTGTTTAGTTTTGATGAAACTCAATTTGTCTTTCTTCTGTTGTTTGTGCTTTTGGTGTCATATTTCATAAATCATAGCATAACCCAATATTACAAAGATTTATCCCTATGGTTTCTAATGAATTTAAGTTTTATATTTGTAATTCTGATCCATTTTGAGTTAGTTTTTATTTATGCTATGAGGTAGGGGTCCTAATTTATTCTTTTACATAAAGATAGCTTGTTGTCCTAGCATTACTTGAAGAAACTTCTTTCTGGATTGAATAGTCTTAGCACCTTGTCCACATTCAATTGATAATAAACATGTAGATTTATTTCTGGACCCTCAATTCTATTCTACCCATTTATATTTCTATTCTTAGGCCAGAACCACATTGGCTATATTACTGGATCTTTGTATTAAGTTTTGAAATTGGGAATTGTGACTCATCCAAAATTGGTCTTCTTTTTTGAGATCATTTTTGTTATTTGGTGGTCCCCCAACTCCATCTAAATTAGAAGATCAGAATTCAATTTCTTTAAAAAATGTAATTAGAATTTTGATATTGATTAAATTGAAACAGTGGACAGCTTTGGGAAGCATTTTCATCTTAATCATATTATATTCCAATTAATGATATATGATACCTTTTCACTTAGATCTTCTTTAAGTGTTTTTGTAGTTTCAGCAGTGTTTTGTAGTTTGTAGTTTTTCATATGCAAACTTTGTACCTTCTTGTTTAAATTTATTCCTGTTTTATTCTTTTTGATCTTATTGAAAATTTAATTGTTTTCTCAATTTCCTTTTTGGATTGTTCACTCCTAGGTATAAAAACACAACTTATTTTTGTATGTTAATCTTTTACCATGCAATTTTGTCAAACTTGTCCATTAGCTCTTAAGGTTGCTTTGTGGATTTTTAAAGGATTTTCTATATATGAGACTTTATGAAGAAAGAAAGTTTTTATTTTTCCTTTCCCATTTGGATGCCATTTGTTACCCTTACTTGTCTAGATGCTCTGTCTAGAACTTCCAGTAGTATGTTAAAAATAAGCAAAATGGTTGGTGTTCTTGCCTTTTGCTTAATACATGATTTTTCATTAATGACTTTTAACAGATTGAAGAAGTTCCATTCTATTCCTAGTTTGTTGGGGTTTTCTTTGTTTTACCATGAAAGCATGTTTAATTTTGTCAGATCTTTTATCCTGCATCAAGTAAGATGACTGTGTGATTTTTCTTTCATTACAGTAATTTGTATATTATATTGATTCTTTTTTCAATGTTGAAACAATCTGATGGTTCTGGGAAAAATCCAACTTAGATTTCATGTATAATATTTGAATATGCTGCTCAATTTGATTTACTATTATTTTTGGGGGGATCCTTATTGATTTGTAGTTTTGTATTCATTGTGATGCCTTTGTCTGGTTTAAGTGTCAGAGTGATGCTATACTCATAGGATGAGTTAGGAATTATTCTTTTCCATGTGGAACAGTTTAAGAGGGAATGATATTAAATATTCTTTAAATATTTGACAGAATTCACTGATGAAGTTATCTGGTCTTGGGTTTCTTTCAGGAAAGGGGAAAGACTTTTTGATACTGACTCAATCACTTTATTTGTTATAAGTTTTCCAGAATTTATACTTTTCCTTTTGTCAGTTCTAATAGTTTGTGTATTTCTAGGAATTTGCTCCATTTCATTTACGCCATCTAATTTCTTGAAGAATTCCTTATTTTCTCATATGGTTCTATTTATTTCTTTAAAGTTGATATCTAGGTGGAGACTTCTACTTCTGGTTCTAATAATTTGACCCCCCCCCTTAATCTTGCTAAATGTTAATTTTGTTGATTTTTTTTTTCTGGCTTTACCCAGAACAGTGTATTCCGCACTTGCACTATATGTTCAATGGATGTCAGTCTGGGGTTGTGCTCATTATTGTCACCCATAGCTCTTGGCAATGGATGTACCTTCTTAACATCTTTTTAAATTTTTTTCTCTGCATTATATATTTAGGAGGAGCTTCTGTTATTTGGTACATATATATATATATATATATATATATTTGTAATTGCTATATGTTATTGATTAATTGACCCTTTTATCAATCTACCATATGCTTGTCTTTTGTTAACAATTTTAGACTTAAAGTCTATTTTGTCTTTTTTTAAAGAGGAACTGTTATTTATTTTTAATGTATTTTTATTTATTTTATTATTTGAGAGGTAAAGTGACAGAGAGAGAGATACACACAGACAGGGAAAAGTGCTCCCATATGCTGGTTTACTTCCTAGCAGCCAGGAACTCAATCCAGGTCTTCTGTGCATGCCAAGGACCCAACCACTTGAGCAATCCCTTAACGCTTCATAGGGTTTGTTTTAGCAGGAAGCTGGAATTAGGAGCAAAGGTGGAACTCAAACCCAGGCACTCCAAAATGGGATACAGTTGTCGCAACCACTATCTTAACTGCTAGGCCTAATGTCCAACCCTTGCATGATACTAATATAAGTGTCCAAGCTCCCTTTTATTAGCTGATGGCATAAAGTGTCTTTTCTATGCATTCATTTTAATCTGTCTTTGCATTTAAAGTGTGTCTTTTTAACATGCACCTAGATTTAAATTTTTTTTTTCCAATCTCTACTTTTAATTGAAGAGTTTAAGCAAATCACCTTTAAGTAATTGCTGGTAAGGAAGAACTTATTTATGCCATGTTGCTATTCTGTTTCTATGTATCAGATGTTTTTGTTCCTCAGTTTCCCCATTGTGGCCTTTTGTGTTTCAGTTCTCCTTCTGTTTCTGGATTCCACCTAGGAAGGTACAAGTATGAGAAAGCTGTAGCTTTTTTTTTCTCCTTCATACATTTATGCAATAATGACAAAATAGAAAACCTTCACCTCCCTGGCCTCAAAAAAGTTCATGGGAAATGGAATTTAAAATGTATTTTGGTGCCAAAAAATTTGAAATCCACAAATAGTTTGTTCATAATAGGAATTTTCCATGAACTTTTCTTTTTTAAAAATTTATTTTCTTTCTTTCTTTTCATTTTTTTTTTAAATTCAGAGAGAGAGAGAAATAACCCATCTAGTGGTTCACTCCCCAAATGCCCACAGCAGCAAGGAAAGGAAGAAGTCAGGATCCTAAAATTCCGTCTGTAACTTCTATGCAGGTGGCAGGGACCCAACTACTTGAGCTGCCTCCCAGGATTATATTAGCAGGAAGCTGGATCTGAAGCCAAATAGTAGGATTCCATCAGGGCCTGCTCCTACATGAACTTTTCAAAGACTCCTCCTACTTCCTCATTTGCTCTCATAGGTATGCAAATAAACTCCTCTGATTCCTCCCTCTCACCCTCATATCTACCTAGTTAAATGTTCAACTATTATTGTTGATTAAACTATTATATACAGTTCAAAATGAGGAAGTAGGAAAATAAGTATATAAGAGATTAACAGTAGGGAAAACTGAGTGTGGGGTACATGGGAACTCTTTGAACTACTTCACAATTTTTGTTTCGTAAATTTAAAACCATTCTGAAGTAAAAAGTTCAAAAAAATCAGTCATTGTAAAATTGTCTTTCTCAGGGGGCTGGCACCGTGGCTCACTTGGTTAATCCTCTGCCTGTGGAGCCGGCATCCCATATGGGCGCTGGGTTTTAGTCCTGGCTGCTCCTCTTCCTGTCCAGCTCTCTGCTGTGGCCCGAGAGGGCAGTGGAGGATGGCCCAAGTGCTTGGGCCCCTGCACCCGCATGGGAGACCAGGAGGGGGCACCTGGCTCCTGGCTTCGGATAAGTGCAGCGCCGGCTGTAGTAGCCATTTGGGGAGTGAACCAATGGAAGGAAGACCTTTCTCTTTGTCTCTCTCTCTCACTGTCTATAACTCTACTTGTCAAATAAATAAAACTAAAAAAAAATTGGCTTTCTCAGAAAATTTATTTGATTTCCATAAATTAAATACAATTAGGACTTTTATTGTCCCAGTCTTCCAAGGTTAAGGTATCTTAGACTCCTCCCTCTCCCTTAGTACCTCATTCCCATAAAATCACTGAAGATCTGTTGGCAGCTCTTCTATGTCACTCAGGTTTGATTTTTCCATTTCCACTACTACTACTAGCTTTATAGCTCCACATCTTGATAATTACTGTGTCTTCTGAATGGTTTCTTTGCCATACATTTTGGTACCTCGCATCTATCCTGCTTGATTAATATTCTGAAAGTTTCCCTTTAAATTAAACCACTGCCATACTTAAGACCTTATAATGAATACATTGCCAATAACATCTCCTGACTCTTTCCAAGCAGATTCCAATTTATGTGCCTTTTTATCATCCACTGTCAAGGTATATGGAACCTCTCATGTTAGGGAACAGCTTTTCTCTGACCCACCAATATTCATTGTCCAAGTTAATCCCATTCTCTCTCTTTCTCTCTCTCTCTCTGCCTCTTTACTTATTCTTCAAGAGACTTTTCTTCCTTTTTTCAAATGTTTATTAGATATCTCTTGTGTGCCAGAGTATAAGCCAGATATCGATGATATAAACGCTATTGGTCATTACTCTCATTGACCTTACAATCTATTGCAGAAAATAGGCAATAAATCAGTAACTTTAATAATGTGTAATGATTATAGGATAGAAAAGTTCTTTGATGTCAAGACCTTGTCCAGAGGTCCAAGCCAGGAATACTTCCTTGCACAAGTGATTTTTTAAGATGGCACATAAACAATAAGTAAGAGTTGGCCATGTAGAAAGCATCCTGGGCAATATTCCAGACAAATTTAATAGTACATAGTTGTGAGGACTCTTGTGCAAAAGCATGAATTGTTCTAGCATGTGAATGAAAATAAACTCAGTTGCCACCTAGTTTTCGAGAAGACTGAATAGTAGCAAGAATAGATAGGGATTAGATTATACAGTTTCGTGAGATTATATAAAGGCTTTTTGCTGCATTAGAGACTTTGACCTTCATCCTAAAAACAATGGGCAATCGAGCTCACAAGAAAGATAAAGGTCAGTGACAAGTTTTGAAGGTTTTCCCAGAGAGATGGTATTTAAAGTCTGATTGAATGATATCACCCAGGGAGACAGTATGAATAGAAGAGGGAAGATGATTGTCCTGTGGAGTCCTCCAGCATTCAAAGATCAGGCAGTGAAGTGAAGGCCATCAAAGGAGAGTACAACAGAGACAGGAAAAAAATCAGACTAGTGTGGTATTCCAACAACAGTTGAGGATGATGATCAAGGGAAGAACATTTCAGCAGGGAGTGTTTAACTGTATTTGATGCTAGCAAAAAGGACAAAAATACCTACTTCAGTTACTGCCATGATGACCATTGATTCGTTGATTTTAGTTAGAATGCACTTGACTGAGGAGTGAGAGGAAGGGAAAGAAATGAAAACAAACAGTGTAGACAACTTGTTTAAGAGATCTAGCAGAAAAGAGTAAGCAGATAGCTGGTAGGGCAAGCGGGGTTCCTGGGAGGTTGGCTTTTCATGTTTATTTTTATTTTATTTTATTTATTTTTTAAAAAATGTATTTATTTGAATTTCAGAGTTACACACACACACACACACAGAGAGAGAGAGAGAGAGAGAGAGAGAGAGATCTCCCATCCGTTGGTTCACTCACCAATTGGCCATAATGGCTGGAGCTGCGCCAATATGAAGGCAGGAGCCAGGAGCTTCTTCTGGGTCCCCCACACAGATGCAGGGGCCCAAGGACTTGGGCCATCTTTTACTGCTTTCCTAGGCCATAGCAGAGAGCTGGATTGGATGTGGAGCAGCCGGCACTAGAACTGGTGTCCATATGGGCTGATGGCACTGCAGGTGGAGGATTAACCTACTGTGCTATGATGCCGGCCCCTCATGTTTATTTTTAATGTGGGAGGGCCTTAAACACTGACAACAAGGGACTAGTACAAAAGGAGAGGTAAATGAGAGAAGATATAGTCAATATAGTGGTGTCTTCAGGAAAGGGGCTGAATTAACCTTAGAGAGATGAGAGGTACCTCTTCCATTCTAACATGAAGTAAGAAGCAAAAACTATCAGTATGGATTGTTATGCTTGTAGACTCCATGGCACAAAGCTGAGACAGTTATTTCTTGTCTTTTGTATTTTCTGTGGAGTAGTGGGAAATATGATATCATTTTCTGAAAGAGAGGGCTCATTGTGAAGGTCTTGGAGTACTGAGAGTGCAGAGCAAAATTTTGAGAATAGGTATCTAGATTAGTAAGGGAACTGGAATTAGCGGGCAGTGTTGAGAGGATGTTGATGAATCTTCTAGCATTGTTCAGCAGACTGATTGAAGATGCAGTCAAGGAAGATGGTTACTTTATCCATGGTTTTCCAGGTGGGTGTGATAGAAGTTTAATGGATCCAGGAAAGTAGGAACAAGATGGATCATTGAAGCCAGATCATTGAAAACAGAGAGAAGCAAAGGCAGGGAGAAGCTATGGATAGAGTAAAAATAGAAGGCTCAGTGAACAAGTGGTCCCATTGAGATCGAAGAACTTTATTGTCCTGAGAATGATACAGAGCATGTACTGGAATGATAGGAACCTGTGGTAAGAGAATGGCATAAAAATTTGTCATTTTTAGAGGAGTATATCCTGGTACTGACAAAGTCAGTGGCATGGCTGTAAGAGTGAATGAGTGAGAAGTAATGGTGGAGGTGATCAGTGGAATTATAACTAAAAGGTCAGGGCATTGCCCTATCATCCATACCACTAGGATTGCCACCCTAAGTTGATGGCAGGAGTTGCTATTTAGAAGTTGAGGACCTGAAGTTTTCAACAAATGATAGACATGATGAATGCTGGCGAGAAAATGTCTTGGAAATTGGTGTGTATAATAATGACAAGAATGATCAGAAGGCTTAAAGTATCAGGGGTTATATGGAATCTGGAGCTGAACTTCCTGGGCTTAACTTCTGGTTCCACCCCAATTGTTACATAACCTTTAAGTTATGTAAGTTACATAACCTTTAATCCTCAGTTTTTTATATTTTTATCTTTAAAATGAATGTTATACTAGTACCTACTTCATAGGCTTCTTAAGAAGATTAAAAATGAGTTAGTAGCTAAAGATTACTTAGAGTAGTACCTGGCCCATAGTAATGGCTATGTAAGTTTCAATTTTAATGTAGTATTCTGCTTAATACAAGGCTTGGTGGCCAACTTTGACTATATTCAAATAGAATATCTCAACAAACTGTAGGCATCCCATTTTCCAGATTAGGCAGTTTTATTCCTGTCATGTGTTGACCTCTTATCAGGAATAGGCCGAATATAAAGTATCCTCAGACCCAGCCAATTCAGCAGCCAGGGAAACCATGCTTATCCTACTTTTGAGGAAAAAGAGACTGATGGAAAATATATCTGCTGTATCCCTAAAGTCTGTATTGATTACATTAGAATTATTATAAGCAGAGGGGCCTTCAAGAGCTTCATTAGTATATACTTTGTTGTGCTGTGTTCAGTAGCTCCAAGAAACTAATATACACTAAAGTTAGTACTTTAGGATTAAATATATTATAGGTACAAACTGTTTCACACTTTTACATACATGGATTTATTTCATTCCTACAACAACCTAGTGAAGTAGGTGCTGAAGTCGATTCTATTTTACAAAAGAAAATACTGAGAGTTTAAGTAGTTTGCTTAAGTGAATGACTAAAACCTAGGTAAATACACCTCAAACTGTATTTAACTTTTTCTTAGACATAGTAATGACATAGTAGATTTGGACTGGGGAGAGAAAAGTAAAATATTATAAATGTAAAATCCAAGGAATTATTAAAAAACTCAGTAAGAGTAAAAATAATCATTAAAAAGTTGTCAAATAGCTTTCAACTCTTTCATCATGAACCAAACTCCAAAACAAAGAAAAAACAGAAATCATGAGTTCTATAGGTGAGTTCTTTCAAACATTAAGGTAATTTCTATTAGAATTTTTAGCTGTTCTAGAAATAAGGGCTATCTCTCATTTTTAAAAATAAAACTAGCTTGCCAGCATTTCAGCTCAATAGGCTAATCCTCCGCCTGTGGCGCCGGCACACCAGGCTCTAGTCCCGGTTGGGGTATCGGATTCTGTCCCGGTTGCTCCTCTTCCAGGCCAGCTCTCTGCTGTGGCCCGGGGTGGGGGCAATGGAGGATGGCCCAAGTCCTTGGGCCCTGCACCCGCATGGGAGACTAGGAGAAGCACCTGGCTCCTGCCTTCGGATCAGCGTGGTGCACCGGCCGCAGCGCGCCGGCCTCAGCGGCCATTGGAGGGTGAACCAACGGTAAAGGAAGACCTTTCTCTCTGTCTCTCTCTCTCTCTCTCACTGTCTACTCTGCCTATAAAAAACAAAACAAAACAAAACAAAAACCAAAAAAAAAACAAAAATAAAGCAAGCTTAACTCTGAGAGTCATGACAAAGTTAGAACCAGAACAAAGAACAAAAAGTCAAACCTCATTTATGAATATGGACTTAAAATTTCAGTAACATGTATAGAAAGAATGATAGTCTATGACTCAGGATTCATTTAAAAATGCAGAGCTGATTTATTTGGAAATATTTTATTTTTTGAATTGACAGATAAAATTGTCCATATTTGTGATGCACAAAATGTTTTCAAATATATCTATAGTTTGGATGGATAAATTGAGTTAACTAACAAATGTGTTACCTCACAGAGCTATTTTCATGGTGAGAACACTTAAAATCTATTCTCTCAGCGTTTTAAAGAATACAACGTAGTGCTACTAACTACAGTCAGCATCCTGTACAATAAATATCTTGAAATTATTTCTTCCATGTAACTGAAATTTTGTGTCCTTTGACCAACATCTCTACAACTTCCACTTCTATCAACCTCTGGTAACCACCATTTTACTCCATACTTCTCTGAGATCCATATTTTTAATTTTCACATATGGGTGATATTATGCAATATCTGTCTTTCTGTTCCTGGCTTATGTTTCTTAACATAATGTCCTCCATGTTCATCCATGTTGCTTAAAATGATGGACATCATAATTTTTATAGATAATCAGTGTTCTATGGTGTATATGTACCACATTTTCTTTATCCATTTATCCATTGAAGGGCCCTAAGTTTGATTCCATATCTTGGATCTTGTGAATAATATTGCAGTAAACATGGGAATGCAGATATCTCTTGAAAATATTGACTTCGTTTCTTGTGTGTATCTCAAGTAATGTGATTTTTAGATAATATGGGAATTCCATTTTTAATTTTTTGTGAACCTTCTATACCATTTTTCATAATGGTTGTATTGAGGTACATTCCTACCAACAGTGTGCAAGGGTTATCTTTTCTCATCCTCTTCAACATTTATCTTTTGTCTTTTTGATTATTGCCATTCTCACAAGTATGAGGAGTAGTAAGAGCAGACATTCTTAACTTGTTCCTGATCTTAGAGGAGAAGATTACAACTTTCCCTCATTCAGCATGATACTAGTTGTATGTTTGTCTTGTGGTACATTCCTTCTATTCCTTGTTGAGAGTTTTAATCATAAAGGATAATGAATTTTGTCAGTTTTTCTCCATCTGTTGAAATGATTATACATTTTTGGCTTTTATTCTGTTAATATGGTATATCACTTTTGTATACTGTTTGAAGACAGGTTTTACAGTTAATTCTATAAGAATTATAAAATTATACAACTCATTAAGGACAGAGGTCCTACATGGGGAGTAAGTGCACAGTGACTTCTATTGTTCATTTAACAATCAACACTCTTATTTATGACATCAGTGATCACCTGAGACTCTTGCCATGAGCTGCCAAGGCTATGGAAGCCTTTTATGACCATAGTATTTGGACATGGCTATAAGCAAAGTGGAAGTGCCTAGGAAATCAAGTACTTGGGCCCCTGCCACACATGTGGGATATCAGGCATGCCACCCATGTGGGAGACCTGGATGAAGTTTCTGGCTCCTGGCTTCAGTCAGGCTCAGCTCTTGCTGTTGTGATCATTCAGGGAGTGAACCAGCAGATAGAAGGTCTCTCTGTCTCAGTCTCTCTCTCTCTCTTTTTTTTTCTCTCTCTCTCTTTCTCTCATCTTTCAAATAAATAAAGTAAATCTTAAAAAATAATGTTAAGGCAGAAAATTTGATGGAGTTAACACTTAATGGTCCCCCTTTTGCCGCTGATAATGGCAGAAAGGTGTTCTGCTGATTTTAGTTGTGGAGGAAAAGGCTTAGAAAGGGTCCTGCAAGCTTAAAACATCTATTGTTTTGGAAATGGGAAAGAGCACTATCCAGGGAAAGGATTTTGTTAAAAACTTGGGAGCGCAGATGATAGTGTTTGTGGTCTCTTGGATCATCTTTAAACCCAAGGAACAGTATTACCAGCTCTAATGTGTAATAAGGCTCATCTGTTGATCATTAAAATGCTTGCTGCCTTTCAAGTTATTGGCAAACCTCTGGGGTGGCTCTATATCTCTTTAAAACGATGATGAGTTAATGCAAAAATGTTTTCACAATATTTCTTCTTACTGCTTGCTAAATTGACTTAAATTATTTTTATAGAAAATCCATGATGAAGCTAACTTCAGTTTTAGGATAGCAGTTATCAGTCCTCACTTGGGACTAAACCAAAAGCAAAATTTTGGCCTTTTTTCCAAATGGCCTTTGGTGAAGGATCTTTGCAAGGTTTTTATGCAATGTAAATTATTTTTATAGTGAGAAGGCTTCATTATGTTGGTAAATACTTTTTAGGTAGGCCCACACAGCTTAGGATTTTAGCACGTGGAAGTTCATTAACATTTAAAAGAAGCCATCAAACCCAGCAATTTCCCTTTTCTTGCCCAAAACACCAAAAACCTAACCTTACCAGAGAACACAAAAAAGACTCCATATCTTAGTATAGCTGCTGAATAGCACATTACAAGGGCTTTTTAGTAAGTTTAAACATAACTCATTTCCTTCTGCATAAATTCAGGGAATTTGACATATACTACAAATTCTATATCCTTATTCTAGTCCATATGCAAAACGTATTGACTGATGCCTAGGACACACTAAATACTTGAAGCTCATACGTATTTTCCTATTAAGCCAGGATATCAATTGAGAGGTATAAGTCAAGAGACAGTTGGATTTGTCCCCTAATCTATTTAAGTCTATTGAACTTGCTTTTGTAATTCTATAGGTTAATTTTTGTGTTATGACATTCAATGAAACATCATTGTCAAAATAGAGTTGTTTCTTTGAAAACTAAGTTTAATGAAGACTTTACAAAGAAAAAAAAGGCTTAAAGATACAGCAGAGATTAACAAGAGAATATTATGAAGTACAACATGTTAATACATTGAAAAATGAGCTGCAATGAATAATTTCCAGAAAAGTATAAATTGCCAAAAGAAATACTTTCATTAACTATAACATTCAAGGAACTTTTTTACTAGTTGAAAATCTTCCCATAGGGAAAATAGCAGACCCAAATAATTTTATAGTCATATATATTTTAGATGAGGAAATGAAAAAGGCAACAATGACACTCCCTGATCATTTTATGAGGTGAGTATATAACCATGATACCAAATCAGAATGATTATATATGGAAAAACTATTACAGGTCAAATTCATTCATTAATATAGATACCATATTTTTAAAATATTAATGAATTTATTCCAGGAATTTTTAAAAAGATGATTCATTGATATCTTGATGGTTATTTCAGACATCTAAGAATTTGTTTCACAAATTCTAAGAAAAGAAATGTTAGGTTCCTATATGAATTAATTTTGTAAAGACTTATTTATTCATTTGAGAGACAGAGATACAAACAGACAGCTTCCATGAATTGGTTCACTGTGCAAATACCTGCAATAGCCAGGGCTGGACCAGGCAAAAGCTGGGATCAGAGAACTCAGCCCAGGTCTCCTATGTTGGTGGCAGGGCCCAAACTACTTGAGACAACTTCTTTGTGCATTATCAGGATGCAAGAATTGGAATTGTAGCCAGAACTAGAATTCAGACACTCTGATTAGAATGTGAGTATCTTAACTGGCATTTGAACCACTAGGCCAAATGTGTGCCTGTATATTAAAATTCTTGACCTAGGTGTTTAATGTATTAGAAAATCTGTTGATATAAATCACAAAATTAGCATAACATTTGCATAAGTACAATAAAAGCATTTGATGAAATTTAACATATATTAACTAGGTGTATCTATGAGAACTTCAAAAAGTTCAAGGGAAATTGAATTAAAAGATCAGTTGGGGCTGGCGCTGTGGCTCACTTGGTTAATCCTCCGCCCGCGGCACCAGTATCCCATATGGGCACCGGGTTCTAGTCCCGGTTCCTCCTCTTCCAGTCCAGCTCTCTGCTGTGGCCCCGGGAGGGCAGTGGAGGATGGCCCAAGTGCTTGGGCCCTGCACCCGCATGGGAGACCGGGGTTGGGGGGAGCACCTGGATCCTGGCTTTAGATCAGCGCAGCTCTGGCCTTAGTGGCCATTTGGGGGGTGAACCAATGGAAGGGAGACCTTTCTCTCTGTCTCTGTCTCTCTCTCTGTCTATAACACTACCTGCCAAGTTAAAAAAAATCAGTTGATTTTGGTGTAAAAACATTTTGTATACCAAACTAAACCTTTTGCACGCAAAATTTTTGAAGTACTGTCATATATTACAAGGCCAAAATCTAAGATGAACTGAACTAAAGCCTTCACTTTTCTAGATATCTTTCACACTAAATAAGAGCCTAAAACGTACCATGCTGCTTCGTTTATCTGTGCCGATATTTAGAGTTCTTTAAATATTAGGCAAGAACCCTCTCAGGCTAATTAATATTGGGGATTTATTAATAAGCACATGGTGAAATCGTATGGCACCCCAAATTCCGGTAGCACATGTGGCACCCCAGATAGCACTTCTGGGGAACTTTAAAGGGCCACTTTTCAGTGTAGATTTTAGGGGGTCGTGTCCGATTTCAGTTTTGTACCTAAAGGATTTGTCAAAACAGGTGACTGTAGCTTTTGTTTTTGATAGTCTCAAGATGGCAGGTGGGACAGAAGTTATTATCCAGGGCCAGCCTAAGATGAGGAGTCCAAACGGAGGCTTTTCAGGGGTTGCACCCTTGAGGAAGGATGAATCAGAACTAACTCCATCCCAGTAATTCCACTTCCTCTAAAGATCACATGAAAAATTGCTTTGGCACAGAATAAAATATGAGACAATGACTAGTCACTAACGAGCTGTTAACAGAAGCTGGTACTCACACATACTTGCAGTCAGAACTTCTTCAATAAATGAATTTTAAAATGAAAAGATTTTTTTTGTTTTTTACCCAAAAACCTTTTATTTAAAGTATACAAACTTCATGCATTTTATAACTACAAATTTAAGGACATAGTGATTCTTCCCACCCTTCCACCTACTCACACATTTCTTCCTCCTCCCTCTCCCATTCCCATTATTTTTTACTAAGATCTATTTTCAATTAACTTTATATGCATCAGATTAACCCTATACTAAGCAAAGAGTTCAACAAATAGTATGAAACAAACAAACAAAAAAAAACTATTCCTCAGCAGTCGAGACAATAATGTAGTTTAAAGTGGTCCTTACTGGTATTTGGTACTGGTACTGGTTCTGGTACTTTTGTGCATAGTAGAACAAACACAAACGTACTGTGGAGGAAAGTACCTTCATGCTTACACTCCAAAAATGCCTGCAAAAGAGAAAACAACACAGTGAAACTTATGGGATGTAGAAAAAGAGTCCTCCGAGGAAAATTTATAGCTACAAATGTCTGCATTAGAATGAAGAAAGGACTCAAATACATAACCTGACTTTACACAGCAAAGAACTAAAAAAAGAAGAGCAAACTAGACCCAAGGATAATAAAAAGAAAGAAAGAAAATAGATATTAGAGTAGAGATAAAAGAAATAGAGAGTGGAACAAAATTGACTTCAGTGAAGCCAAAAGTCAGTTGTTTGAAAGATCAATATTGAAAAACATTTAAGTAGCCTAGAAAAAGAGAAGATGCAAATATCTAAATCATAAATAAAAGTGAAGGGAATACTACTGGTCTTAATAACATAAAAAATTGCAAGATAACACTGCAAAAATTGTGTACCAATAAATTAGTTAATATAGATGAGATGGACAATTCCTAGAAACATACAAACTGTCAATCCTGCCTCAAAAAAATGGAAATTCTGAATAGGCCTATAAAAAGTTTTTAAAAATCTATAAAAAGACTGAAACAGTAATCAAAAATATTCCCTCTAAAAAGAAAAGTCCAGGAACAGATGGCTTCACTGCTGAATTCTACAAAACATTTAAAGAAGAATTAACACCAATCCTTGTTAAGCTCACCCAAAAAATAGAAGAGGAGGAAACATTTTTAATTCATTCTATGATACCAACATTACTGTTACTAAAGCCAAATATATAATGAGGAAAGAAAATTATAGAGCAATATACTCAGAAAATAATAGCAAACTAAATCTAACAGCATATTTAAAAAATATATGTCACATTTACCAGGTTTGAACAATTATACAGCATTAAGTGGGGAAGAGGACCATCAGTACACACAGGTTGGGAGTAGAGCCATTGGTGGTAGAGTAGAGGTTATGATTACAAAGGAATGAAGCCCAAGTGCACTAGACAGGGTCTAGAACAAAGGACAGAGTCATTATTAGAGGAGCTAAGAAAGGTGCTGTCTAAGCTACAATTAAGTTTTCTGATGGAGAGGCAAATAGAACCTGACAGAAGGGGCTTGATAATAATCTGGTGGGCTTTAGGCCTTGTAAGTTAAGAGGCCCAGACCTATCTATCTCTTCACATGGCGTACATCCTAAGGGAGGTGTGAACCTCCTAGGGGAAGGCACTCTGTTGACTTTCATTACTTGGCTGGCCTGGGAGGAGAGCTGGCCAGGTAAAGGCAGGGGGCATCTCTAATAAGAAATTTACAGTTCTGCCTGCAATGTTGCTGACCCTACTTGGCCGTCCCCTCAGCTGCAGTGGTCACTTTGGAAGTTGGGCTGAGTGAAGGGCTTTTCAGCTTAGAGCCAATAAGATCTGTGGCTCTGACCTGGGCATCCTTCGACTCCAGGGCAGGTCCATTTCCAGTGATCCAACTCTTGGCAGAGCTGCCAGGGCTCTTCACAAGCTGACTTCTGCTGAAGCCCAGGCTTACCACATTGAAAGCCACTGCAGTGGACTGGCCTGTTGGGTCTCCTTGAGGGCAGGTCACTGTAC
This sequence comes from Lepus europaeus, assembly GCF_033115175.1. Lineage (NCBI taxonomy): Eukaryota > Metazoa > Chordata > Mammalia > Lagomorpha > Leporidae > Lepus > Lepus europaeus. The sequence continues at coordinate 53,002,230 of NC_084850.1, forward strand.
AGATCAGCCAATAATAGGCCTGCCACCCATTGCTTCTGATGCCGAGCTTTCTTTTCCTCCTGGTTTGTGTTAAAGCAGACCAGAGGATGCAAGTCAAGGGAGGGCCCAAGACCCATCTCTAATCCTCGGTGGCCTGAACTACAAGTCTATAGTCACAGGCATGTTCTGTAGTAGTTTTTCTAAGGTAGACAATGCCCATGAGGAAAATTATATTCTCACTTTAAAACTTTCTTTCCCTTTGTTCTGGAAGGGAGGTTTTTTCTACTTACTGTATACTTCGCTGATGGCGAAGTGAATCTAGCTATGAGATTGTTATCTAAGTTCTTATTTTGGCTATGCTATTACAGAAAAATGTTAACCATCTCTTTTATAAGGTCTAAAGATTAAATTGTGCGTCCTACAGATTCCTTCATAATAGAATTAGTTTCCTACCTTGAAGAGAATAGAGAAATGAAAGAAGAAGTTGGGCTTAGAATAGAGAAATGAGGGAGCAAGTCCTAGATCGCTTGCTGACAATAGCAATATTACATGAAGACTTAGCAAACCGTTTCAACCATTAAGTAACAACTTAAGAAAACATTTACCAGAAGGTCCAATGCCTTCTATAAATTTTAAGAATCATGTATTTGAAAACACCTCTTAAATATCTAACATGGTGTAGTTTGTTTAACCAGTAAACTTAGGCACAACCATATAAAATGTTTTTAGTTTCTTTCTACCAACAATTTTTAAACATATGATACACACATTCAAGTCACACAAATTAAAATGTATCTTTGATTGATTTTAGCAGCTTAAATTTATGGACAATCTTATCTATAAGCCATTTAAAATAAAACTCTTGATAAAATTTCCCCATGTGGACATACAATATGTACACACATATAACAGCATAGTAGACCGATATAGCAATTTTAATAATAGCTTTTAAAATCTTTAACTCTTTTTGTAGATTGCCAATTGATTTGAATTGCTTTTTGTTTTTAGTAACCTCAGTTAACCATACTTTCTCTCAGTTGGTACTGTTAATACATTATTGGCTTCATCTGTTTACAGAGCCATCCCAAAGTTCTGAATACAATAGAAGTGGCTGGGAAAAGTCCATAGGAACCTATAGGAGGACAGCTAAACACAGAACCAACAACGCTTTAGTTGTATGAGCAGCAAATCATATATAAATATGGATGACAAAAGACTTTAAGTCGCCATGTTTAAAATTATAAACTCATCAACCAACAAGAGGCACTTGTTTAATTCACAGTATTTTTGAAAGCACCTGTAGGATTTTACAAGTATTTAGCCCTTTAGGCCTCTGGGGCTTTCTCATTAAGATAACTATCAGGTCTAGTAACACAAAATCATTAGACTTTTTAATTCTCAAACATTTGTATTAATAGCATTTTCCATTATAGAAACTTAAAACTTGGTACCACGTCACATCTTGACAGTACTTCTAATATAATCCAAATAGCCTGATTAGTTGGTATCTCTATAAGATGAGAGCCATAGGTCCTTCAATTTTTTCAGTTGGGCCCACACTGGAAAAACCAAAGTCCAAGATTTACTGGAAATTTTAGAGACCAGATTGTTTGAAACTTTGATTTTTTGAATGCCTGTCAAGAATGCCAAGAAGGCTCAAAATCCAAAATATCTGGTTGAAATAAAATTCCTTAAAATCATGACATAACATAGACCAAATTTGATCATTGTTACAAGGTGATTATTCAAATCCTTGAAAATAAGCACATATTTAAATAACCCTTAGCTCTTAATAAAAATTCAGCTGTTTTTGAACAATTTGAATTTAACAGACATCAAGAGAACATAATAGATTACTTTAACACATTGCTTTAACAGATCATCAGAGTTTAATTCTATGTCAAAGAGAAATTGAGCTTCCTGTGGTCTTTTGCTGTGAGGTTTCCTTCCTTTACCTTCTTTCATATTGGTGACCATGTTTCTGTGTTTCTGTGTGTAACACATCTTTAAGCATCTTTTGCAGGGCAGGACGAGTGGCAACAAATTCTTTCAGTTTCTGTTTGCTGTGAAAGGTCTTTATTTCACCTCCATTCAGAAATGAGAGCTTTGCGGGATATAATATTCTGGGCTGGCAGTTTTTCTCTCTTAGTACCTGGGCTATGTCTCGCCATTCCCTTCTAGCTTGTAGGGTTTCTGATGAGAAGTCTGCTGTGAGTCTAATTGGAGATCCTCTGAGAGTAATCTGACGTTTCTCTCTTGCACCTTTTAGAATCTTTTCTTTATGTTTCACTGTGGTGAGTTTGATTACAACGTGTCGTGGTGAGGATCTCTTTTGGTCATGTTTATTAGGGGTTCTATAAGCTTCCTGTACTAAGATGCCTCTGTCCTTCTCCAAACCTGGGAAATTTTCTGCTGGTATGTCACTGAAAATGCCTTCTAATCCTTTCTCCCTCTCCATGCCTTCAGGAACTCCTAGACCCCGAATGTTGGGTTTTTTAATAGTATCCTGTAGATTCCCGACAATATTTTTTAGATTTCTAATTTCTTCTTCTTTTCTTTGGTTTGCCTGTTTCCTTTCCTGTTCTCTGTCTTCTAAGTCTGATATTCTCTCTTCTGCTTCGCCCATTCTGTTTTTCAGGCTCTCTAATGTGTTTGTCATTTGATCTATTGAATTCTTCATTTCATTATGATTTCTCGTCACTATCACAGTTTCTTGTTCCACTAGTTGTTTCATTTCATTTTGATTCCTCCTTAATATTTCATTTTCACGAGAGAGATTTTCTATCTTGTCCATTAAGGATTTCTGTAGTTCAAGAATTTGTTTTTGAGAACTTCTTAATGTTCTTATCAATTTTTTGAGATCCGCTTCTTGCATTTCTTCGATCTCATCATCTTCATAATCTTGAATTGGGGTGTCTTTTTCATTTGGGGGTGTCATAGTGTCTTCCTTGTTCCTGTTACCTCGGTTTTTGCGTTTGTTGTTTGGCATGTTGGAGATATTTGGTTTCTTCACTGTGGTGTTTTTTCTTGCTACACTATGGCTCTATATTAAGTGGACTGCTTTCAGTGGAGCCTTAGAGGCTTGAGATGAGTGTGGACTGAGAGCTGTGTTTGGTTCCTCAGGGTTGTCTTTCTTTCTTTTTTTGATTCAAAAGGGAATTAATTCCGCACAGCTGAACGTAATTGGAGGTAGTTAGCAGGCAAATGATATACCCACAGGAGCCAGAGATTGGAAGCTCTTTCCCAAGGACCACACAGGGAATCTGTGCTGCCCTCAGTGTGGGCTCCAATTCTCCTGCAGTCTCCCACTTGGTTGCCAAGTTAGATGCTAATCTCCTGTTATTTCACCCCTCCCCCCAGAGTCAGGTTTTTCTGCTAGGCTCAGGGCCGGTGCAGACCTGAGGTCACCCTGCTTATGACGTATGTCCAACCTGGTAAATGCCACTCTTAGGATCACTGGTTACTATCCTCACTCTGTCTTTTATGACCTGTCTAAATATGATCAGAGTCGGCAAACTTGGAAGGCTCCCATAGCCTTGGCAACTCATGACGACAGCCTAGGGTGGTTACTGGCGCCATAAACTAGAGTGTCAATTTGTTGGGTCAACAACAGGAGCCACTGTGCAGTTGCTCCTCATGTGGGATCTCTGTCCTTAATGTGCTGTACATTTTGATTTAATGCTATAACTAGTACTCAAACAGTATGTTTCACTTTGTGTTTCTATGTGGGTGCAAACTGTTGAAATCTTCATACTAAATTGATCTTCTGTATATAAAGAGAATTGAAAATGAATCTTGATGCAAATGGAATGGGAGAGGGAGCGGGAGAGGGGAGGGTTGCGGGTGGGAGGGAAGTTATGGGAGGGGGAAGCCATTGTAATCCATAAGCTGTACACTGGAAATTTATATTCATTAAATAAAAGTTAAAAAAAAGAATTAAAAAAATTATATGTCGCAACTAAATGGTGTTTATCCCAGGAATGTTAGGGTGATTCATTGTAGGAAAATCAATGTGTCTACGGCAAATTAATAGAATACGGATGATAAATACGGATGATAAAAAAATCTCGTGGTCATCTCAATTGATGCAGGATAAGAATTTATAAAAATCCAATACCTATTCATGATTAAAAAAATTAAAACCTAGTAAGAGAGGAGAATTTCATCAACAGGATAAAGGATGTTTGCGAAAACACATAACTCACTTCATATTCAGTGGTGAAAGAATGAAAGCTTTCTTCCTATGATCGGGAACAAGACAAGGATGTCTCCTTTCACTATTGTTATTTAACATTGTACTAGAACTTCTAGTTCTTGTCTAAAACAAATAGGCAAGATGAAGAAAGGCACCCAAATTAGAAAGGAAGAAGTTAAACTATCTCTATTTGCAGATTCCCAAGAGATCCCCAAACATCCTCCATCCCCCTCACACATAACCTACTAGAGCTAATAAATAAATTCAACAAAGTTATAGTGTACAAGGTGAAAACACAAAGAGCAGACTGTAAGACTATAATGTTTCTGTAAGTCTGCAATGAGCAATATGAAATGTAATGTAAGAACCTGATTCAATTTATATCATCTACAAGGGTAAAATATGAATGAATAAATGTTAACCAAGGAACATGAAAAATACATACATTGAACACTAGAAAACATTGCTTAGGAAATTAATTCAATTGGTCTGTTATTGCAGAAACAGAAAAACTAACCTTCAACTTCTTAAGGACTTACAAGTGGCCTTGATTAGTGTAGACCTTCTTTGAAAATAAGAAAAAATGTTAGAAGGTTCACACTCCGAAATTTCAAATTTTCAAACAAAGCTACTATAAACAAAACAGTGTGGTGCTGGCCTACAGATAACTTTATAGATTAGTGTACTAGCACTGAGAGTCCAGAACTAAACCCATATATCTAGGGCCAATTAATTTTTTACAAGAGTGCCAAGGCCTTTCAATAGAAGAGAGTATTCTATTTTATAAGTAATGCAGGCACAACTAGATAGATATCCACATGCAAGTGAATGAAGTTGGACTCCTACCTCACAACATATACCAAATGTCTATTAATGGGTAATGCATAAATAAATTATGATACTTTCACGCAGTTGAATGTCATTCAGCCATAAAAATGAAAGAAACATTGCTGCAAGGTGAATGAACCTTGGAAGTATTACATAAGTGAAAGAAGCTAGACATAAAAATTCACATATCTTAAGAGTCCATTTATATGAAGTATCCATAACAGGCCAATTCATAAATATTTAAAGTAGATTTGTTTTTGGCAGAGTTAATTTTTCTTGTTGACAGAGTGAACAGTGAGAGAGAGAGACAGAGAGAAAGGTCTTCCTTTTCCATTGGTTCACCCCCCAATGGCCGTTGTGGCTGGCATGCTGAGGCTGGCGTACCGCACTGATCTGAAGCCAGGGGCCAGGTGCTTCTCCTGGTCTCCCATGTGGGTGCAGCCCAAGTAACTGGGCCATCCTCCACTGTACTCCTGGGCCACAGCAGAGAGCTGGACTGGAAGAGGGGCAACCAGGACAGAATCTGGAGCCACAACTGGGACTAGAACCCGTGGTGCCGGCGCCGCAGGCAGAGGATTAGCCCAGTGAGCCACGGCACCGGCCAGGGAATTAATTTCTTAATGGACATAGTATTTAATTTTGGGTTTATGAACATTAGTTTAGGACCTATATAGATATGATTATTGGATAACATTGTAAATGTGCTATCATGGAATTGTTCACTTTGAAATGGTTAATTTTATATTACATAAATTTCACTTCAATAAAAATTAGTTTTAAAAAGTTTAGAAACTATCCATAAGAATGAGTCACCCACTGTCAAAATGACAATGGAAAATTGTAACAAGGCAATGTGATTGAGGGTCAAGGGAACCAAAGGACATTAGAAAATGCCCCAAAGATTTCAAAGGTTGAATTTATGAGACATAAATTTGGTTTTGATTATGTTAATTAAAATATGTCTGTTATATTCAGGCAAATAAATGATAATGTTAAAATCTCTTTAGGGAACAGGAAATATATGATAGCAGATTTGAATTGCAATTAAATATAATTTCTAGAAATAAAATATCTGAAATTTGAAATTCAGTGGTTGAAAACTGACTACAGAAGAAATAGAAAATCCAAATATCTCTATATGTACTAAAGAAATTTAATAAATAATTTAAAAAATTTGTACAAAGAAACCATGAACCACAAGTAGCTTGATGGATAATTCTGCCAAAATTTTGAGAAAGAAATTATGTTAATCTTATACAAAATCATTCAGAAAATAGAGTAGAATGGGGTATTTCACAATACATTTTGTGATGCCAGAATTTCTCTGACATGAAGGCCAAACACATACACACACACACACACACAAACACACGTCAAGGAAACTATAGCCCAATATCTTCATGAACACAGACAGAAAAATACATAATATTCTGAGTCCATGGAATAGAGAAGGGAACCCAGATAGAGTCTTGTATATGCTGTAAGTTAAGAGGATGATGCTGATAGAATCCAGGGAGGCAAGAATATTTACAATTACAAGGCAGGGTATCAGAGCGGAGACAGCTAGATAGGGAGTGAACTCTGTATATTTGCAGAGGATCACCCCCCCAGTACTCATACTCATGGAAATATTGGTAAAAATATGAATTTGAAGCAGTTACCTAAGGCAGAGTAAAGAAAAATTTGATAGGATTAAACAGAATGATTCCTGAAACTCTCACAGGATAGAAATTGTTATTCCTATTATCAGAGTTGGAAACTTCATTATTAGTGAATATTTGGGTAGTCTCAGAAGACTTTGCTTCAGAAGTGGAATAACCAGAGCGAGAATTCTGAAGGAAAATGATTTTGTACCTACATTTTTGTGTGATGTTAAATTAGCATTTAAATGTGATGGTGAAACAAAGACATTTTCAAACCTCCAAAGCCTCAGAGAATGTACCAATCAAAAACCTTTTATGAAAGAATTACTGCAAGATGTATTCCCACAAAATGAAAAAGTACATCGAGGAAGAAGATATGGGATTCAAGAAAAACTGGGTAAAGCACCAATAGACTCAAAACCTAGAGCAGGAGAACCATCCAGTGATGGCTTGAGCTTTCTGTTTATTAAGAGGTAAAGATTGCTAAGCCAGAGGTGAAGAACATAGAGACTGAGGAAGAAGAATCTTCAGAGTTGGAAGAAAAAGGAACTCCCAAGTTGGAGGAGCAAGAGGCCTCATGGGTAGAGGAGGAGTGGGAAGAGACCTTGTGGCTGGAAGAGGAGGAGGAAGGGGAAGAAGCATCAGGGATAGAGGAGGAGGAAGAGACCTCGGAGCTGGAAGAAGAGGGAGAAGAAATCTCAGAGCTGGAGGAGGAGGAGGGAGAAGACACCATAGAGAAGAGTTATAATAAGCATGAAGAACAGTCCTGTATAAACTTGAGTACTTCATCAGGGATCATCACAGTTTTAAAGAAAACAGAGAAAGAGAAACACAAAACTCTAAAATTAGAAGAGCTAACTGCCAAAGAACCGGACTTACTACAGGAAACAGAAGAAAGCTTTTGAAAAAGCGTGGTTCATCTCTTCAGAGAGATTCAAGAGGAGAATGAAAACATAAAAAATTTCCATCCAGAAGTCTTGGAAATTAAAGATTCAGTAGATGACCTGAGTAACAGAATGGACATACTTGAAGAAAGAGTGGATAGTCTGGATGATCAAGTTGAAGAATTCTCTAAGGATGCAATGCAAATGGCCAAACAGATAATCAATAAAGAAAGGTTAAGAGATATAGAGGATAGATCCAGAAGTGCCAATATCCATTTGATAGGTATTCCAGAAAAAGAGAATAAAGAGAACAGTGCAGAGGACATAATAAGAGAAATAGTTGAAGAAAACTTTCCAGAGCTGAAGAAAGATTCAAGACTTGAGATTGTCAGTGCACACCAAATACCCAGTAAGAGCGATGAAAACAGATTCACTCCTAGACACATCTTGGTGAAATTTTGCAATTCCAGTGATAAAGAGAAAATCATAAAGGTTTCCAGAGAAAGGAAAGAAATAACCTACAGAGGAATTAGAATCAGGTTGACTGCAGACTTATCATTGGACACCCTGGATGCTAGAAGTAAGTGGGCCAATATCATCAAAGTTCTGCAGGAAAAAGGCTTTAAGCCAAGAATCTTGTTTCCAGCCAAATTAGCATTTGATTTTGAGGGTAAAACAAATGTATTTTTCGATATTGAAGAATTCAGGACATTTGTTTCTTGTGTATCCCCTTTGAAAGAATTACTGGAGAATGTGCTTAGTAATCTAGAATGACTACCAAGACACACATGCCATGTGCTTCCCTCCTGCCCGCACACACCAAGTCATGTAAAGCACCAATCTGTACTCAGAAGGATGGACAGCCAGTGGCTTACTGGACCTGGGCGGGAAAGAAAGGTCAGGCGTTATCTTTGTGTTGCTGTAGCCAAAGGATCCATTGAGTGGGTTTCATGACAGCCATCCGCCTGTACAGGGGGAGACTGCTACTGGTGGGAGGGGAATCATCAAGGGAACAGTGGTTGGGAGGGGGAGGGCAGGCTTCAGAAATGGTGACAGGAGACTCCTGTCACAGAGGGGTTTGAATAGATTTTAATTTTCATAATGTGAATCTTAAACCTTTACATTAAAACTTAAAATATGGAAAAAAAAAGAAAAAAAACCTCATGTTTAATTGCAGTTCTCAAAAGAAATGAGGAGGGAGCAGAAAAATATTTGAAGAAACAATGGCTCAAAGTTTTCCGGATTTGAAGAAGCTTATAAAAGAAGCTCCACACAACTCAAGTACAACGAATATGAAGAAAACTATAGCCCATCTCCTGGTTATTCATGGCCTTCTGAGTGTGGGATGGACCTAATGAATAGAATACAGAAAAAGGGATGGTATGTAATTTCTGGGATTTCTTTACAAAAGACTGTGCCTTCTGTCTTGCTGGTACTGTCTTGATCACATTGATGAAACCATCTGCAATGTTTTGAACTGCCCTACGGAGAAGCCCTCATGTCATAAAACTGAGGCGGTCCTTTAACTAGTAGCTAGTGAGGAACTGAAGCCATCAGCTCACCAACTCAAAAATATGCTAACTCTGCCAAGGATTAATAAGTGATGTTGGAATCAAACTCTAGACCAATGGGACCTTGAGATGATTGCAGTCTCATCAATAAATTGACTGCAACTTGGAGAGATACCCGAACCACAGATGCAGGCAAGCTCCGTGCAGACCTGAATACAAATATAGTGAAATAACAAATACTTCTTTACTAAGCCACTGAGTTTTGAAAATAATTTGTGTGCGGTAATAGAGAATCAGTACACAAAGATGTATTATAATGAATTGTTTAAACCGATGATAAAGGGAAAATCTTAAAAGTAGCCATGGATGTCATAAATAAGAGTGTCAATTGTTAAATCAACAACAGGAGTCACGGTGCACTTACTCCCCATGTAGGATCTCTGTCCTTAATATGTTGTACTACGCGAATTAATAGTAAAACTAGTTTTTAAACAGTACTTTATACTTTGTCTGTGTGGATACAATCTGTTCAAATCTTTACTTAGTATATACTAAGTTGATCTTCTGTATATAAAGATAATTAAAAATGAATCTTTTTTTTGTTTGTTTTGACAGACAGAGTTAGACAGTGAGAGAGAGAGAGACAGAGAGAAAGGTCTTCCTTTTCAGTTGGTTCACCCCCCAATGGCTGCTGTGGCTGGCGTGCTGCGACCGGCACACCATGCTGATCTGAAGCCAGGAGCCAGGTGCTTCTCCTGGTCTCCCATGCGGGTGCAGGGCCCAAGGACCTGGACCATCCTTCACTGCACTCCAGGGCCACAGAAGAGATCTGGACTGGAAGAGGAGCGACCGGGACAGAATCCGGCACCCCAACCAGGACTAGAACCCGGGGTGCTGTCGCCTCAGGCGGAGGATTAGCCTAGTGACCCACGGCGCTGGCCTTTAAAAATGAATCTTAATGAAGAATGGGATGGGAGAGAGAGTAGGAGATAGAATGGTTTATGGGTGGGAGGGTGGTTATGGAAGGAAAAACCGCTATAATGTAAAAGTTGTACTTTTGAAATTTATATTTATTAAATAAAAATTTTCTAAAAAAAAGTTGCCACAGGAAAAAAAAGACTCATTATTTACAGAAGAAACAATCACTGTAAATTTCTGAAGACACAATACAAACTGTGAAATAGTACAGAAAAATTCTTAAAGCACAGAAAGTGAAAAGAAATGAAAATATTAAGGACCTTGATTGGCCAACACAACTTCAAAAAAGAACAAAGTTGACGAAGTTGCACTAGCTGATTTTCAATTTTCATTTTAATTCCTCAGTAATCAAGACAATGTACTATTTAGCATCAAGACAGAAAATTTAGATTGATTTTTGCTAGCATCCTTACAACTGCAGCAGGTCAACTTGTCAGCTTGCAAGTGGCATAAAATCTTAGTTTTTTTTGTTTTTTGTTTTTTTTTTACAGTTCCTGACACAAAGGCCCTCAAAGTTATTTGAAATTACATATTTCTTGAACTGGGTATGAGTACACTGATGGTCATTTAACATTTATTCTTTATGCCCAACATACAGATTTGGTTTATTTTTATGTATTATATATTTAAAAATAAAAATAAAAATACTAAGTAAATTATTTGGAAAAACTAGGTAAATTCATGTCACTTAGAAACATTACTCTTCAGGGCTCAGCATTGTGGTGTAGTAGGTTAAGCCACCACCTGCAATGCTGGCATCCCATATGGGTGCCAGTTCATTTCCCAGCTGCTCCACTTCCATTCCAGCTCCATGCTAATGTGCCTGGGAAAGCAATGGAAGATGGCCCAAGTACTTGGGGCCCTGTCCCCATGTGGGAGATCAGGAAGACACTCCTGGCTCCTGGCTCCTGACTTCAGCCTGACCCTGCCCCAGCCACTGGGGCAATTTGGAGCATGAACCAGCAGATGGAAGATTTTTTCTCTTTCTGTAATTCTGCCTTTCAAATAAATAAATCTTAAAAATAAATATCACTGTCCATTTCCAATTTAACACCAGGTTGTTTTTTTTTTTTCATTTCCAATTCTCTTTATATACAGAAGATCAATTCAGTATATAATTAGTAAAGACCTCATCAGTTTGTACCCACTTAGTACTCCAATGGTAGTTTTTTCACTTTATGTTGCTATATGGGGCAAACTGTTGAAATCTTTACCTAATATACTAAACTGATCTTCTGTATATAAAAAGAATTGAAAATGAATCATGATGTGATTGGAAGGGGAGAGGGAGCGGGAAAGGGGAGGGTTGCAGGCGGGAGGGAAGTTATGGGAGGGGGGAAGCCATTGTAACCCAAAAGCTGTACTTTGGAAATTTATATTCATTAAATAAAAGTTTAATAAATGAAAAAAAAATAGAATCTGAAAAAAAAATAAATATCACTGTCCAATGACACTGATGTATAACAAATATAAATTTGAAACTAGATCATGCAATTCAGAAGCATTCTTCATTCAGTCTGCTTCACAAGGGTTTACAGGTTCTTACCCTATGTTTAAAGAATTAAAACTAGAGGCCAGCGCCATGGCTCACTAGGCTAATCCTCCGCCTTGCAGCGCCGGCATACTGAGTTCTAGTCACAGTCGGGGCGCTGGATTCTGTCCTGGTTGCCCCTCTTCCAGGCCAGCTCTCTGCTGTGGCCAGGGAGTGCAGTGGAGGATGGCCCAAGTGCTTGGGCCCTGCACCCCATGGGAGACCAGGAGAAGCACCTGGCTCCTGGTTTCGGATCGGCGCGGTGCTCCGGCCGCAGCGACCATTGGAGGGTGAACCAACGGCAAAGGAAGACCTTTCTCTCTCTCTCTCTCTCTCTCTCTCTCTCTCTCACTGTCCACTCTGTAAAAAAAAAAAAAGAATTAAAACTAGAAATCATTGATGACACTTTTGAGCGAGTTTTCTTGAAGAAAAATGATGGTGTAGTCCTTGATTCTATGTTAAAATATTGTGAAATGAATGTATATTTATGTTTTAAATTAGAATAAAACATCTAAAATCTAAAATATGTAAATATCCTTTTTCTTCTGCTTTCTGCTTTAAAGTATACTTAAATTATTCAATCTATCTGTCTCATTTCCATTGATAATGGCACCTGTATTTCATTTTGACTAATGTAGCAAAAAAAAAAATCCTTGAGTAAATAATGCTTGAATGTTTGGCTTTTCATTTAAGTAAAAACTCCAGAGCTCTGAGGGAACGTCAAATCTCTGTGGCATCCAGGGATTCATTTTTCAGCTTTGAATACAACAGGAAATCTGATATGGATTTTGGCTGAAGTTGAGCCATTCAAGGGGACAGGATAAATTTTGACGTAATTGCATATTTGTCTGTGAGATTTCAGGTAAAGGTTCAGTGCTTCAGTAATGAGATTTACTATTCCTTAAAATCTCACTTAACAAATGTCTTTTCTTTTTCTGGACCATTCTTGCCTTAGAATATTTCTTTTTTGGGGGGGGGAGATTTATTTATTTATTTGAAAGTCAGTTACAGAAAGAGAGAGAGGCCTTCCATCTGGTGGTTCACTCCCCACTTGGCTGCAATGACTGGAGCTGTGCCGATCCGAAGCCAGGAGCCAGGAGCTTCTTCCAGGTCTCCCACAAGGGTGCAGGGGCCCAAGGACATGGACCATCTTCCACTGCTTTCCCAGGCCATAGCAGAGAGCGGGATCCGAAGTGGAGCGGCAGGGTCTCTAACCGGCACCCATATTGGATGGTGTCACTTCAGACCAGGCTGTTGTGCCACAGCACTGGAGCTGCCTTAGAATATTTCAAGGTGCTTCATATCTCCTTTCCTGGCAGATGATAGTAGGGAGAAGTAGAGGGGGTCGATTGTGTGAGGGAAGGACAGAGATTAGACTAGAAAAGAAAGAGGGAGGAGTAAAGAAGAGGAAAGGAAGGGACCAAACAGTAAAATAAATAGAGATAGCAGAACAAAGAAAAGTAAGCAGAGGGGGAAAAGGAAACTGGGACAGGAAAATTGTAACAATGATGATAATATTGAATTCTAATAAGAGTTTCTGGCATTTATTATGTTCCTCCTATTTACTAGACAATATGAATGATTTTTATGAATGATAATTTATAAATTTATATAAATCAATATAACTTATAAATTTTATAAATTATATTTCAAAATATTATTTGTTCTGTACAATATCATGAAGTAATAGCTATTATTTTTATTTTATAAATACAGAATGAAACCTGAATGTATTAAGTAACTTGCCCCTGGGTGATAGAGTCTGGATTTGAATCCAGGTCTGCTTGTCTCTAGAGCCCACACTTTTTCCATTGTATTAGGCTACATCTATAAGGGACAAAAACGACAGATTGAAAGACGAAACCTTTAGTTACATAGGTTATTTGGCATCATATAAACAGAATACACAACACAAAATAACTTATCATTATCCTTAGCTTTTCTTTCCCTTCATATGTCTCCTCATGCTCCCCACCACTTAAAATGATTTCATTTGGTTACAGTGGTTTGTGAGGAAGATAAGCGGGCAGGCAGTTTTCATTTTTCTTGGAGTTTTCAGGTCAAGCAGACAGCTTACATCCTCTGATTTCGCAAAGGACTTAATGCCCAGTTAATTCACAAGAGCTACGTCCAAACCAACATTTTCTACACTTTTTTGAGGTTATGGACCCCTTTGAGATTCTGAAGAAAGCTAAAGATACTCTTTCCAGAAATAAGCACATACATGCAAATTTTGCATAAAAATTCAGAAGTTTCATAGAGCCCCTTTAAGATCCTATGTTTTGCATCTGAGATGAAAGTTTTATTGCATCTGAGAAGTTTTAGAGTCCAGAGCTACAAGGAAAGTGACAATGAATTCTGACAGTGAGGATGAGCACCAAGCCTGGCACCCTGGCTCTAAAAGGACTTTCATGAATCCTTTTCAAATACAAGGTTGGATGTGTTTGTCTTCTTACCCATTTCAAGACACATCCCTATGAACAGTTGTATGCAAGAGGCTTAAGTTTAAATTGCTCCCTTGACTCAAATTTGATAATTGATTTGCACTAAGAAAGATAAGTTCCCTTACAGCATTAAATTTTGTGTACATTACAGTGTCCACTGGTGCTCAATGAAACATCTTTTGCTTTCACTGTTTTGATGTTAGAGATGGTTATTACTTCCTGGAGAATGTATCTTCTCTCTAGAAGTGGCTTGCATGCAATTTTTGTTTTTTAAATTCATATATTCCATGCAAATTTTGATGAGGCCCTGTTGGGGTTCAGGGTGAAAGAGTGGCATATAGGAAAAAATACTGAACAGAGTCAAGACTGCCTTTAGTTTGATTTATTTTTAATGACGGTAAAAGACATAAACTTTGTGTAGAAAGCATTGACACCTGTAACATAAGGTAATGTAGTATTATTGTGATTTTCAAACCTCTTAAGCAGTGAAAACATTTGTTCCAATGAAAATTTTGTGCATTCCATTATGTAAAGAAATTACAGGGCTTTTATGATGGAAAAAGTGATGAAGTGGTGGTAAGAATTCAGATTCTTTCCCTTGTTCTATCCCTCTTTCCCCTCCACACACTCAAGAAGAAAATTTGTGGAGTAATGTGCTGTACATTGTTATTTAATGCTATAATTAGTACTCCAATGGTAGTTTTTTCACTTTGTGTTGCTATATGGGCAAACTGTTGAAATCTTTACCTAATATGTACTAAACTGATCTTCTGTATATAAAGAGAATTGAAAATGAATCTTTATGTGAATGGAAGGGGAGAGGGAGCGGGAGGGGGGAGGGTTGCGGGTAGGAGGGAAGTTATGGGAGGGGGGAAGCCATTGTAACCCATAAGCTGTACTTTGGAAATTTATATTCATTAAATAAAAGTTAAAAAAAAAGAAAAGAGTTGATCTAGAAAGCAACAGTGTGTAATGATCAAGAGCATGTGTTCTGGAGTCAAGCATATCTGGGTTCTAGTCTTGGCTTGAATATTCAATAGCTCTGTGCTCACAGCAAATTTCTTAATCTCTTTATGCCTCAGTTTCCAAGTCTGACAAGTAAGGATAGTAAACACCTCTTATCACATGAAGTGCTTATGGAGCTTTAATTAGTTAATAAAACATGTAAAGTGATTAATCAAGTGCCTGGCACATGGCAAGTGTTTAATCAATGTTTGCTTTATCATTATTATTGATTATAGTTTCAGATAAGGGCTTAGCTCTCACATGCAAAAAAGATCATACAGCTTTCCCATTCTGCTCTCTTGCAAAGTAACTTCTTCCTTCTTATTCCATGCTAGAGCAGATGTAACTGGAATACTAAGCAGGGCCTCCAAATCTCTCTAATGTTTTAGCTACACTATAATAAATGAATATAATAAAAATTAGTCACATAGCAGATTGTTTCAGTTATACCTGTGATTTTCAAATCTTTCTTTTTAGTTATGGAGTTCTTTTATTTTCAAATAAAATATTGCCCAGATATTAAGTGCATAAAGCAGATAAGAGTGGAGATGCTCTGATCGATGCAAGATGGAAAGGGAGCATTACCTTCTCTACCTTTAGTACTCTTCTTGTCCCTGACCCACATGATACATTCTAGAAAACAGAGGAACTTCTGTGCTCTGTGGAACAATGTTTGAAAGCTACTGGACCATTGAGTTCCTTCCCAATATTAGGGTTTTTGGGACAAGTTCACTTTAGACTTGCTCATATCCCATGATTGAAAGCATCTCAAATCTATTTCCTATGAAATCCATCTGTATTTTTTTAAATAGCTTTATGGGATGTCTCCATCTCATATCGCAGTGCCTGGGTACACGTCCCAATTCTGCTTTATTTATTTTATTTTATTTTGACAGGCAGAGTGGACAGTGAGAGAGAGAGACAGAGAGAAAGGTCTTCCTTTGCCGTTGGTTCACCCTCCAATGGCCGCCGTGGCCGGCGCGCTGCAGGCGGCGCACCGCGCTGATCTGAAGGCAGGAGCCAGGTGCTTCTCCTGGTCTCCCATGGGGTGCAGGGCCCAAGCACTTGGGCCATCCTCCACTGCACTCCCTGGCCACAGCAGAGAGCTGGCCTGGAAGAGGGGCAACCGGGACAGAATCCGGCGCCCTGACCGTGACTAGAACCCGGTGTGCTGGCGGCGCTAGGCTGAGGATTAGCCTGTTGAGCCATGACGCCGGCCCCAATTCTGCTTCTAATTCTGACTGTCTGCTAATGTGCACACTGGGAAACAGCAGATAATGACTCAAGTACATATGTCCCTGCCACATGTGGGGTTTTAGGGAGGGGACCTGATGATGGAAGGTCTTTCTCTGTGTCTCTCTCAGCTTTTCAAAGACAATGAAAATAAATAATAAATTTAAAATATTTATTAAAATTGTACACATCTAAAATCTATAATTTAACAGGTTTTCACACACGTACACACACTGAAACAATTATACCAGACTATGGACATATGCCATCAATCTCTAAAGTTTCAACAGATCCCTTTGGAATCACCTCTCAGAATCAGAAAACTACTGAACTGTTTTTGATCATTATGCACACTAGTTTGCATTTACTGGATTTTTGCATAAATGGAATCATATGATATGTACTGTTTTGGTCTGGCTTCTTTAACTCAATATAGTTAAAAATTTTTAAGATTTATTTAAAAGGCAGTGTCAAAGAGAGAGAGAGAGAGAGAGAGAGAGAGAGAGAGAAACAGATAGAGAGAAGTGGATGAGGGAAGGAGAGGGAAGAAGAGGAAAAGCAAGATGAGGAGGGGAAAGGCAAGATGGGGAAGGAGGGGAGGGGAGGGGAGGAGGGAGAGGAGAGGAGAGGAGAGGAGAGGAGAGGAGAAGAGAGGAGAGGAGAGGAGAGGAGAGGAGAGGAGAGGAGAGGAGAGGAGAGGAGAGGAGATATGTTTTTCACTGAAATGGAGGCAATAGCCAAGTGCTGGGCCAGGCTGGAGCCAGGAGCTAAGAATTCCATCTGAATCTCCTATATGGGGGCAGGGGCCCAAGTATTTTGGCCATCATCACTGTCTTCTTATGCACATTAGCCTGAAACTGGATCAGAAGCAGAGCAGCTAAGTGTTCATCCCTCATAATGGATGCTGCTGTCATAAGTGGCAGATAAACCCACTGTGCCACAATGCCAGCCCCTCAATGTAATTGTTTTTAAGTACATCCATGCTGTACTGTATATAAACAATTCATTCATTTATATTGATGAGCAAAATTCCATTATATGAGCATACTGCAATTAGTTCATCTATTAGCATAAGAATAGAAAGTAAGCTGTTTCCAGCGTTTAAATCTTACAGATAAAGTTGCTAGGAATGTTTGTATGCAAGTATTTGTAAGGACACATGCTCTTGTTCCTCTTGTATAGATACCTAGGAGTAGAATGACTGAATTATTTTACATGTGTAAGTTTAACTTTTACATTTTAAGAAATTGTCAAACTATTTTCCAAAGTGGTTGCACTGCTTTAAATTTCCAACAATATTGTATGAGAGTTCCAATTGCTTTACATCTTTCCAACACTTAATAAGATCAATCTGTTTTGAATTCAGGCATTATAATAGGCTTATAATGGTGTTTAATTGCAGTTTTAATCTACATTTCCCTAATGATTAAAGATACTGAACATCTTTTCATCTGCTTGTTGGTTACCTCCATGCTTTTTTTGTTGCTGAAATGTGTACTCACATTTGTTCATCTAAAAATTGGGCCAATGTTTTTCTTATTACTGTGTTGTAAGGTTATTTAGCACATGTGTTTTGTAATTTTTTTTTACTTCCAGTCTGTAGCTTGTCATTTCATTCTGTTACTAGTGTCTTTTAAAGTACAAAGTTATACTTTTGATGAAGTCCAATTTGTAGTTGTTTTATTCGAAATATGCTATTTACACAGTTTCCAAGAAATCTTTGTTTAACAATATTCTCCTATGTTTTCTTTTAATGGTTTTTAAGTTTTAGGTTTTACATTTAAGATATAGTTCATTTTGAGATAATTTTTATATGGTGTGAGATATAGATTGAAGTTCACTTTATTTTTGCATGTGGATATCCAATTTTTCAAGCAAAATGCTATTATTACTCCACTAAATTTCTTTTTTTTTTTTTTTGACAGGCAGAGTTAGACAGTGAGAGAGAGAGAGACAGACAGACAGAAAGGTCTTCCTTTTCCGTTGGTTCACACCCCAAGTGGCTGCTATGGCTGGCGTGCTGCGGCCGGCGCACTACGATGGTCTGAAGCCAGGAGCCAGATGCTTCTCCTGGTCTCCCATGAGGGTGCAGGGCCCAAGGACCTGGGCCATCCTCCACTGCACTCCCGGGCCACAGCAGAGAGCTGGACTGGAAGAGGAGCAACCGGGACAGAATCCAGCGCCCAGACCGGGACTAGAACCCGGGGTGCTGGCGCTGCAGGTGGAGGATTAGCCTAGTGAGCCGCGGCACCGGCCCACTAAATTCCTTTTGAATATTTGTCCAAAATCAATTGGATTTTACATATATATATATATATATATATATATATATATATGTCAATCTATTTATTGGTGCTCTTTTTTGCTATATTGACCCATTTTTGCATTCTTACATGAATACTGAATTTTCTTGATTATTTTAGCTTTATAAATGCTAAAATTTGTGTGTTCTATAGTTTTCAGTATACAACACTTTTCTCTCCTTTGTTAAGTCTGTTCCTAAGTATTTGTTTTCTTTTGATGCTACTGAAATGTCCTTTGTGAACAGCTTGTTTTTAGTGTATAGAAACACAATGGATTTTTGTTTGTTGATTTTACATTCTTCAGTATTACTGAATTTTTTTGTTAGTTATAAAATTTCTTGGTGGAATCCTTCGGCTTTTCTTTCTTTTCTTTCTTTTTTTTTTTTTTTTTGACAGGCAGAGTGGACAGTGAGAGAGAGACAGAGAGGAAGGTCTTCCTTTTGCCGTTGGTTCACCCTCCAATGGCCGCGGCGGTAGCGCGCTGCGGCCGGCACACCGCGCTGATCCGATGGCAGGAGCCAGGTGTTTCTCCTGGTCTCCCATGGGGTGCAGGGCCCAAGCACTTGGGCCATCCTCCACTGCACTCCCTGGCCACAGCAGAGAGCTGGCCTGGAAGAGGGGCAACCGGGACAGGATCGGTGCCCCAACCGGGACTAGCACCCGGTGTGCCGGCGCTGCAAGGCGGAGGATTAGCCTGTTGAGCCACGGCGCCGGCCCGGCTTTTCTACATATAAGATCATATTATCTACAAACAGATAAGTGTACTTATTCCTTTGCAATTTGTATGCCCTTCACTTCTCTTCTTGTCTAAAGGACTTCTGTTACTATGTTCAATGGCAGTTGCAAATGGTGGGTATCTTTGCCTTGTTCCATATCTTACAGGAAAAGCTTTCAATTTTTCACCATTAAGTATGATGTTAGCAATGGAATTTTCAGGAAGTTAACCAAGGATGTTGTCTTGGTTTGCTTTTTGTTGCTAATAATACAATATCACAATATCACAGACTGGGTAAGTTAAAAAGAAAATATGTTTGTTTCACTCATGGTTCTGGTCTACAGTTGAGAGGCATATCTGGTGATGACTCTTGCTGGCAAAGTTCCAAGGGGGCTCAGGGCATTGCATCACAACATACTGCAATAATATATATATATATATATATATATATATATATATATATATCTATATATATCTTCTGGCATCTTTTCTCTCCTTCTAAAGCCACCTGTATTCTCTCATGGAAATGGGAATGTAACGACTTTATCTAATTCCAAGCACTTCCCAAAGGTCCCATCTCTAAACAACACAGTTGGATTGTTTCCCCCACAGTGGGGACTAAACTCCTACACGTGAATCCTTGGGGGACACACTCAAATGATATCCAAACCATAGCAGAAGTGAAAGGCTTGTACATTGGAAATTATAAAACATTGATAAAAAAACCAAAAGAGCACAAATTCATGGATTGGAAAATTAATACAGATTGAATATCTCTAATCAAGAAATTCAATATCCAAAATCATCAAAATCCATAAATTCTTGAGTTACAATATGATTTCATAAGTGGAAAACTCTACACCTGATCTCATGTGATGTAAAATTCCATATCTGAATTTATGTGATACACAACAGTCAAAATGCAGGGACACTCAAACTATTGTATAAAATTATCTTCAGGCTGGAGTATACGAAATATAAATGAATTTCATGTTTAGACTTAGGTTCTATCCTTAGGATATCCCAATATCTATATGCAAATATTCCAAAATCTCTGAAATATTAAATACTTCTTTTTAAAAAAAATATTAATTGATTTTGATGGTCAGAGTTGCAAAGAGAGAGAGAGGGAGGGAGGGAGGGAAAGAGAGAGATTGAGATTGAGATTTCTGTCTGCTGGTTCACTTCCCAGATAGCTGCAATGGCCAGCGCTGGGCAAGGCCAAAGCCAGGAGCCAGGAGCTTCTTCTGGGTCTCCTACATCGGTGGCAGGGACCCAAACATTTGGGCCATCCTCTCTGTTTCTTTTCCCTGGACATTAGCAGCGAGCTGGATTGGAAGTGGAGCAGCCAGGATACAAACCCGGCACCCATATGGGATGCTGGCATAAACAAATAAGTTTCTACGAAATAATCTTAGAGATCAACTGTACAATATTTAATCTGTAGTTAACATCACTGTACTGCAGTGACATACTTAAATTTTTGCAAAGACATATCTTATGTTAAGATATGTTTGATGTGTTCTTATCAATAATCATGATGATGATGATGGAGGAAAATTTTGGAGGTGATAGATGTGGTTATGGTACAGACTGTGGTGATGGTTTCATGGGTATACTTATGCCCAAACTCAAGTTGTATACATTAAATATATACAGTTTTTTGTATTTCAATAGTAATAAAGTGGTTTTTAAAAGGAGTCTTAAAATTGCATAGTGTCTTTAGTCCAACTATGTTCTCTTCCAAAGTTGTTTTGTTTGTTCTAGGTCATTTGCATTTGCAAATAAATTTCAGAATCAGCTTGTCAAATTTTAGAATTGGCTTTGTCGGGGCCAGCACTGGGGCATAGCAGGTAAAGCCACTGCCAACAGTTCCGGCAACCCATATGGGCACTGGTTCAAGTCCTGGTGCTCCACTTCCAATCTAGCGCTCTGCTATGTCCTGGGAAAGCAGTGGAAGATGACCCAAGTCCTTAGGCCCCTTCACCTGTGTGGGACACTCAGAAGAAGCTTGTGGCTCCTGGCTTCGGATCGGTGTGGCTTTCGGATTGATGTATCTCTGGCCATTGCGACCATCTGGGGAGTGAACCAGTGGATGGAAGACCTCTCTCTCTCTCTCTCTCTCTCTGCTTCTGTCTCTCTGTAGCTCTGCCTTTCAAATAAATAAATCTTAAAAAAATTGGTTTTGTCTACACCAAATCTTGCAAGATTTTCAATTTTTTAAAAAAATAAGTTTAGAGTTACTGAAGAGTTGCAAGAATAGTATATACTATTCCTAGCTATATTTTGCTCAGGTTCTCATAATGTTAATATCCTATATCACCATAGCACAAAAATCAAAACTAAGAAAATAAACATACAATACTGTTATTTTAAGAATTTATTCAGATTTTACCTATTTTCTACTGTTGTCTATTTACAATTTGAAGGTTCAAAAAATAGTTCACATTATTCTTAGTGGTCATTTCAGTCTGTGGGAGTTCCTCAGTTTTTCATGTCCCTAGAACCTTGAAACTTTTGAAGCATACTGGTCAAGTATTTTGTAGACTTTCTTCAATTTGAATTAGTCTGATACTTTCTCATTATTAGATTGATACTATGGATTTGGAGAAAGAATACTATAGAAGCAAAGTGTCCTTCTCCTCTCATAATATGAGAGATTGCATGATATAAAAATGATTAATCACAGATGATATTAACCTTGGCCATTTAGTTAAAGTAGTGCTATTGGATTTCTCTGATGTAAAGTTGCTGTTTTTCTGTTTCCATACTCTGTTTTTAAAGAAAAAAGTCGCTAAATCCAGCGAATAATCTGGGGAAGAGGGATTTTATTCTTTCCATCTTCAGGAGGGAAGAGTACTTAAAAATACTGTAGGCATATGTTAAAATCACCACAGTAATTAATAAATATTTTGGAAAATACACTTGGAGGCTCTATAAATATACTGTTTCTCCACAAAATTTAACACACTGTTTTTAACTTTTACCAATCCATTCTGCTTGCAGAAAATGTCATTGTGATGTTTTAAGAGTTGTTTTCTATTTTCCCCATTCTTTCTGCATTTATTAATTTGAATTATTCACTAAGGAAGAGTTCTCTCCCACTTATTTATTCATTGAATCATTTTTTATCTTAGTATGGACTCACAGATATTTCATTCTTTGGATTTTAATTCTGTAATATTAACTATATTATTGCTCAGATTGTTCAAGTTTTGTCCATTAGGAGCTCTCTCAGGTTGGCTTATTTGTCCCTATGACATATCCTAAATTTTTAAAATACTTTACTTTTTGGCTCTACAAGCTGTTCCATCTCCATCTTTTGTTGTCCCTGTTCCTGCCGAAAATCAGACACTTGTCCAAGTAGCCCTTGTTCCTTTGATTGGAGGAATAGTATTGGAAATAAGTATCTGGGTTCTAAGTATACTCATTGCTCCTTGGTTGCAATTGCTTTTAGTTACTCACATTATACATAGCTAGGAAATGTATGTATCTTGATACATTTGGGGCTGTTATAACAAAATATTTTAATCTGGGTAATTTATAAATAACAGAAATGAGGCCGGCGCCGCGGCTCACTGGGCTAATCCTCTGCCTTGCGGCGCTGGCACACGGGGTTCTAGTCACGGTCGGGGCGCCAGATTCTGTCCCGGTTGCCCCTCTTCCAGGCCAGCTGTCTGCTGTGGCCCGGGAGTGCAGTGGAGGATGGCCCAAGTGCTTGGGCCCTGCACCCCATGGGAGACCAGGATAAGCACCTGGCTCCAGCCATCGGATCAGTGGGGTGCGCCGGTTGCAGCACGCCAGCCGCCGCGGCCATTGGAGGGTGAACCAACGGCAAAGGAAGACCTTTCTCTCTGTCTGTCTGTCTCTCTCTCTCTCCCTCTCTCTCTCTCTCTCTCTCTCACACTGTCCACTCTGCCTGTCAAAAAATAAAAAAAATAAATAAAAATAAATAACAGAAATGGATTGCTTATTATTAAGAAGCTGAGAAGTCCAAGATCAAGTTGCCAGCAGAATCAATGTCTGGTGAACACTTGTTTCTGGCTTCAAAGATGGTGCCTTCTTGCTTTTTCTTCATATGCTGGAAAAGGAAGAAAGGAACCCTCAAGCTTCTCTTATAAAAGTACTGTTCTACTTGTGAAGGCTTTGCTCTCATGACCTAATCACCTCTTAATGCTCCACTTTTTAATACTATTAATTTGGGGATTGATTTCCAGCATATGAATTTGAGAGGAACACCAACACGCAGACAACAGAAGTATATCTTTGTACGAACCCATTTTTGAAAAATTTCATGTGACAAAATCCACTGTTTGTGATACTACTCTATGACTTTGGACAATGCATAGAAATGTATCCACTGCCACGGTACAATACAGAACAATTATAACACGGTGCTGTACCTTTGCAATAAGATAATTCTCTACAATTGCAGTTTCACGCAATTGGGAAGAGCTGATGGTTTTTTAACAATATTGACTCTTCTATTCCACAAACATAGTATATGTTTCCATTTATTTAAGTCTTTAATGTCTCTCAGAGATGTTTGTAGTTTTCAGTACAGAGTTCTTGTACATCTTTAGTTCAAATTTATCCCTAAATATTTAAAATATTTTATGCTTATATAAATGATATTCTATTTTTATTTCAATTTATGACTGTCCATTGTTAATCTATATAAGTGTAATTAATTTTTATCTTCAATATAACTAAACCCACTCATTAATTCTTATTTCTTTTTTTAGATTACATTGAATTTTCTACATAGATATTTTCTACATGTCATCCATAAGTAAAAGATAGTTAATATCTTTCTTTATAATATCAATATTGAATTTCCAATATCCTTATCAATTTGGGTCCCTGACACCCACTTCAGAGATCCAGATTGAGTTCCAAGCTCCTAGCTTTGGCCTGTCTCAGCCCTGCCTATTGCAGGTATTTGGGGAGTAACTCAGTAGATGGGAGATCTCTCTCTCTGTCTTTCTCTGTTTCTGCCTTTCAAATAAAATGAAAATAAATCAGAAAAATAAATTTTCCTTTCTCTAGTTGTTTTTCATTTGTCATGTGCATTGTTTGTTCTTTTTCTTGTCTTTTCCTTTCTTTTCTAATTGAATTTTCATTACATTTAATCTCCTTTATTGGTTTACTAAGCTTTATTTTTAAATATTTTATTTATTTGAAAGGCAAAATGAGAAAACTGGAGGTACAAAATGAGGTCTTTTATCTGCTGGTTTACTCCCCTAAATGGTAACAATGCCTAGGACTAAGCCAGACTGAAGCCAGGAGCCAAGGTCTCCAACCAGATCACCCCATGGATGGCAAGGACCTAAGCACTTGGGCCATCTTCTGCTGCCTTTCCAATCAAGGGGTTGGATAGGCAGTAAAGTATCTGGGACTTGGATTGGCACATGGATATGGGATAGGAGCATCACAAGTGGTGGCATAACCTGCTGTGCCACAATGCCAGCGCCAGCTCATTAACTTTAACCGTTTGTTTTTTATTTTATTAGTTCCTTTGGAGTTTATAAGATACATTTTTAACTAACTATAGTCTCACTTCAAATAATATTCTAGTACTTCCCATATAATATAAGAGCCTATCAGTAGTATACTTCTACTTCTCTCCTCCAAGCCTTTGTGCTATTGTCAGACATTTTACTTTTACACATCTATCAAATCTCACAATAACATTTTATCATTTTTGTTTAAGTAATCAATTACTTTTAAAAATATTTAATAAAATATTTATTTTATATTCATGTATATACCATTTAAATTTTTAAATTTTTTTTATTTGAAAGGCAGAGAGAGAGAGAAGCAGACAGAAACAGACAGAAGAAATCTCCCATCCACTGGGTTCATCCCCCAAATGCCTGCAGCAGTCAAGGCTGAAACAGGCTATAGCCAGGAGCAGGGAACTCAATCTGGGCCTCCCAACATAGTTGACAAGGACCCAAATACTTTAACTATCACCACTGTCTCCCAGGGTCTCAATTAGCAGGAAGCTGGAGTTGGTAGCCAGAGCTGGGACTCAAACCCAGGCATTCCAATAAAGGATGTGGGTGTGCCAAGTGGTAGTTTAGCCACTGCACCAAATGCCAGCCATTACACCATTTTCTTGGTATTCTTCACTCTTTTATGTAGATTCAGATATCCATCTGGTATGATTTCTCATCTGCCTAACAGACTTTAACATTTCTTGCAAGATGGATCTGCTGGTGATGAGTTTTGTCAGCTTTTGTGTGTTTGAAAATGTCTTTATGTCCCCTTCAACTTTTACAGATTTTAAAAATTATTGTAAATATATTTATAAACATAAAATTTAACAACTTAATCATTTGCTGGAACTGAGTACATTCCTTTTGTGTAACAATAACTATCACCCATTTTCAGAAATTGCTCATCTTCAACTGAAACTCTGTGTCCATTAAACCCTAAATTCCTATTCTGCCTTCCCTGTAACACCTGAAGATCACAATTTTACTTTCTGTCTTTATGATTTTGATGGCTCTAGAAACTTTTTTTAAAGATTTATTTATTTATTTATTTGAAAGTCAGAGTTACACAGAGAGGAGAGACAGAGAAAGAGAGATCTTCCATCCACTGGTTCACTCCCAAATTGGCCGCAACGGCCGGAGCCGTGCCAATCTGAAGCCAGGAACCAGGAGTTTCTTCCGGATCTTCCACGTGGATGCAGGGGCCCAAGGACCTGGGCCATCTTGTACTGCTATCCCAGGCCATAGCAGAGAGCTGAATCGAAAGTGGAGCAGCCAGGTCTCGAACCGGCGCCCAAATGGGATGCCGGCACTGCAGGCGGCAGCCTTACCCACTATGCCACAGCACCGGCCCCTGCTCTAGATACTTAAAGTAAGTGGAATCATGAAGTATTTGTGTTTTTTGTTGGATTATTTCATGTAGCAAAGTGACCTCAAGGTTCTTCCATGTCGGAACATGTGCCAGAATCGTATTCCTTTTAAAGAAAGAATGATATTCTGTTGTATAGCACATTTTGTATAACCATATGTTAACAAATAGATACTTGGGTTGTTTCCACTTTTTGATTATGAATACTGCTGCTATGAAAGTGAGTATATAGTATATAAATTCCTGTTTGAGCCCTTGCTCTAAATTAAGTACTGACTTACCTAGTTATTTTACTGTGTCCTATATGTCTTCTCTTGCTACTAAGACTGCAACTTTTCCTATATAATAGGGGCCCATTTTCCTACTTTTCATATATCCACCCCTCAGCTGGGCAAATACTATTTGGTTTATCCATTGGGATGTAACACCTTACTTTGTAGAATACCACAAGCACAAGTTATATATATATATATATATATATATATATATATATATATATATATGTGTGTGTGTGTGTGTGTGTGTGTGTGTGTGTGTGTATAGATATATGTATATATATACATATATCACATAGGCATCAAAAATATGGGGATCTGTTTCTATGTGAATTTTGCATGGTTTCATTTCATCCATGAAACATTGGAGCACTGGTCAGTATCCTATTAGGTGTGCTGTACACACAGGTGACCTTACAGGTAGGCAAAGTAGCCACACTTACAGTATGAGTAAGCTGCCAGCCTTCTGCTCCTAAACATGTACTCTTTCTCCTGTCACTGCATTGTTAGAAACCCATTTCTGATTGAAGGCTGTTTTTGGCCCAGAGAATTCTTTCTTAAATACTACTGTGTTTTAGAGGGTTCATTTTTTATTTGAAGATTTATTTGAAAATCTATTTGGTTTTTGAAAGGCAGAGTTACAGAGAGAAAAGAAGAGATGGGACACAGAGAGAGAGAGAATCTTTTTTAATAAAGATTTATTTGAAAGTCAGAGTAACACAGAGAGGGAAATGTCTTGTATCCATTACTTCACTCCCCAAGTGGCTGCAAGGGCTGGAGCTGTGCTGGGACTTGAACCATATGGGATTCCGGCACTGCAAGTGGTGGCTTTTCCTGCTATGCCACAGCACCATCCCTGAGAGAGAGAATCTTCCATTCACTGGTTCACTCCTCAAATGGCTGCAATGGATAGGTTCATCCAGGCTGAAGCCTAGAGCCTAGAACTCTATCGGGGTCTCATACGTGGGTAGCAGGTACTCAAACACTTTGGCTATCTTCCACTGCTTTCCCAGCCACATTAATAGGGAACTGGGATAGGGAGTGGAACATCAAGGACTCAATGAAGGTTCATGTTTAAATGTCTTATCAAGTAATACCTTATCAAGTAATACTTTATCTGGGGCACTATGAGGGTGCCTTGGAGAGTTGGAGGAAGGTGCTGGGAGGAAAAAATGTTGCTGGAAATGTGGGGAGAATCACATTAATAAATTTCATAACTTTGGAGTTTGGTAATTGATGTATAATAACTTTAAAGTTCAGTACCTAAGGGCTTTGGAATATTTATTCCCAGTGATGTTTAGAAAGAAAAGTGATACTATTAATTTCTGAGGGTCTCTATACTTATACCTTTTAAGAAATCTGCAACTGGGAATATGACCTCTTGCTTTGTCTTCTGGTACAACAGTGTTGTTATTTGTACTTGCCAACACTAAACAAGGAAGCTGAAAGAAGCTAATGATCAGGTAGCCAAATTAGGGGAGATAGCAACTTTATCTTTTTTTTTTATTTTTGACAGGCAGAGTGGACAGTGAGAGAGAGAGACAGAGAGAAAGGTCTTCCTTTGCCGTTGGTTCACCCTCTAATGGCCGCCGCGGTAGCGCGCTGCGGCCGGCGCACCGCGCTGTTCCGATGGCAGGAGCCAGGTGCTTCTCCTGGTCTCCCATGGGGTGCAGGGCCTAAACACTTGGGCCATCCTCCACTGCACTCCCTGGCCACAGCAGAGAGCTGGCCTGGAAGAGGGGCAACCGGGACAGGATCGGTGCCCCAACCGGGACTAGCACCCGGTGTGCCGGCGCCGCAAGGCGGAGGATTAGCCTGTTGAGCCACGGCGCCGGCCGCAACTTTATCTTTTGTACAAAGTAATAAAATCACCACTGAGAACAAATTCACGACACCTTTGAAGTCAAGAAAACAGCACCACTATTACTAGCTTCTCTTCTAGAGCTGTCTCTGGGTTGTCTCTTTAGGGTGATGGGTGCAAGCAAGATAGGGAAAATTATATTACTTGACAGATTTCTCCCTTTGATGTTTCTGTCTCTGTGAACTCAAAATCTCAAGTTCTACTACAAGAGGGGGAGAAGTCGCAAAAAAATAATCCAAGGGAATGGTAGTCTCTCTATCCTGAGGGGTGGAAGACCTTAATGGGTTCACTGCTTTACTCTATCACAGATCTCTTATTAGTATGCATCTCTAGAACCATCTCCTTCCTTTCCAGTAATTTTTCTCTGATTCACTGTACCAGATGAAGTAAAGATCAGCATCTTGGTGATCGCCTGAACTGGTGATATACCCAAGACAGGATTCTGAGAGACAAAACAATGGTCCTAGTCTAAGGCAATAACTGAGTTAGTTGTCCTTTTTCTGATAAGTTCTACCAGACTTTAGAATGAGAGAAAACAAAGCTACATGGAGTTTGAAAATCCTATAATTTGTGCCTTTTTTAAAAAAAATTATTTATTTGAAAACCAGAGTTACTGAGAGACAGAGGGAGAGACAGAGAGAAAGAGAAAAATCTTCCATCCACTAGTTTACTCCCCAAATGGCCACAGCAGCCAAAGCTGGGCTGATCCGAAGCTGGGAGCCAGGAGCTTCTTTAGGGTCTCCCACGTGAGTGGAGGGGCCAAAGGACTTGGGCCACCATCCACTGCTTTCCCAGATGCATTAGCATGGAGCTGGATCAGAAGTGGTGCAACTAGGACTTGAACTGGTGCCCATATGGAATGCTGGCACTGCAGACAACGGCTTTACTGCTGTGCCACGGAGCAGGCCCCAGTGCCTATTTATATGTATATGTGCCTATGTAATTGGCATGTAAGCAGTATGTCTTAAGCTGAATGGCAGACTATTTCATCTTCTATTTATGGCTTATGTTGACATATATAAAGACATATTTTGATAACAGAGAAGAAAGTTTTTGATATCATTACCATTATTGAATATGTATTTAGTGATTATATATGGTATAGAATAAATCAGTCAGAAAGCTCTCTGTCTTTACCTGCCAAGATGACTATTCAAAATCATCTCATAATTACTCCTTGAGGAACTTAGCCAATTTGTCCATAGTTTTTTTTTCAGATAAGTAAGTCTCAAATAAGAATTAAGTAGAAAATATACAGCAAGCTGTAGTCAGCTTCCATATATTCACTTTGTGGAACCTACTTTTGACATTATTGTTGTAACACTGTGGATTAGCATTCATGAGGCTGTTGTTTTCTTTCAATTTGATTGTTCCCAATTAGGATGCAGCCACACAAAAAATGCCAGCAATGTCTTTATTTGTGAAGTCACATGATTAAATGTACAATGCACATATCTCATCTGTGATCTAGATCACAGACATTAGGATTTTTTTTAAGCTTTACTTTATTTCTTTGAAAGACAAAGTTACATGGAGAGGTAGAGACAGAGAGAGAGGTCTTCCTTCCACTGGTTCACTCTCCAGATGGCTGCAACGGCCGGAGCTGCGCGGATCTGAAGCCAGGAGCCAGGAGCTTCTTCTGGGTCTCCCACGTGGGTGCAGGGGCCCAAGGACTTGGACCATCTTCCATTGCTTTCCCAGGCCATAGCAGAGAGCTGGATCAGAAGAGGAGCAGCCAGGACTAGAACCGGCACCCATACGGGATGCTGGCACTCCAGGCCAGGGCTTTAACCCGTTGCACCACAATGCCATCCCCAGACATTAGGTTTTAATTAGAATGTTTTTAATAAGTCCATATATAATACAGATAAACTTCATATAGAACAGTATTTATTGGTAAGAGGATCACCTACTGCAGAATCACCAAAAAAAGCTTATTACAAAAATGTACATTTCTGGGGCTGGTATTATGGCATAGCTGGGTAAACTGATTGATTCAGCTTCTTGCTGATGCACCTGGGATGGAAGAGGAAGATGACCCAGGTACTTGGGTCCCTGCCACCATGTGGGAGACTGGCATAGTGTTTCTGGCTCTTGGCTTCCACCTGGCCCAGACCTAGGTGTTGTGGCCTTTTGGGGAATGAACCAGCAGATGGAACATTTCTCTTTCTTTGTTACTCGGCCTTTCAATTAAACAAATAAATCTTTTTTTTTTAAAGTAAATTTCTGTGCTCTACACCAGACATACTTATTCAGAATATCTGGGTGTGGGGCCAAGGAGTCTACATTTTTACCAAGATTCCCCATTGAACTGTGTTGTACATTAATATTTTTTAAAATTTTCACTGCCTGCACTATGGCATAGTGGCACTGTGGCACTGGCATTTCATGTGGGTGCCGGTTGAGTCTAGGCTGCTCCACTTTAGATCCAGCTCCCTGCCAATGGCCTGGAAAAATAGCAGAGGATGGCTCAAGTGCTTGGGCCCCTGCCCCAACATGGGAGACCTGGAAGAAGCTCCTGGCTCCCGGCTTCAGATCTGCTCAGCTCTGGCTGTTACAGCAATTTGGGGAGTGGACTAACAGATGGATGACCTTTCTCTCTCTGTCTTCTTCTCTCTATCTGTAACTCTGCCTCTCAAATAAATAAATCAATCTTAAGAAAATATTTTCCCCAGCTTTTGTAAAGCACAATTGATAAATAAAAAAAAATTGATAAATAAATAAATAAAAATTGATAAAAAATAGTTTATAACATTTTGATCCACACACTTGTTTTGAAATGACTAAATCAAGCTAATTAACATATCTGATCACCTCATATAGAACTACCTTTTCTTTAAAGGAAAGAATCCTCTGTACAAATCAGTCACTTTCTTCTTTTTTGTTCTTGTTTTTGTTTTTGTTTTCAATTCTTTTTATATACAGAAGATCAATTTAGTATATATTAAGTAAAGATTTCAACAGTTTGCACCCACATAGAAACACAAAGTGAAACATACTGTTTGAGTACTAGTTATAACATTAAATCAAAATGAACAGCACATTAAGGACAGAGATCTCACATGAGGAGCAAGTGCACAGTGACTCCTGTTGTTGACCCAACAAATTGACACTCTAGTTTATGGAGCTAGTAACCACCCTAGGCTCTCGTCATGAGTTACCAAGGCTATGGAAGCCTTCCAAGTTCGCTGACTCTGATCATATCTAGACAAGGTCATAAAAGGCAGGGTGAGGATAGTAACCAATGATCCTAAGAGTGGCATTTACCAGGTCTGAACAATTTACAGCATTAAGTGGGGAAGAGGACCATCAGTACACAAAGGTTGGGAGTAGAGCCATTGGAGGTAGAGTAGAGGTTATGATTACAAAGGAATGAGGCCCAAGTGCGCTAGACAGGGTCTAGAACAAAGGACAGAGTCATTATTAGAGGAGCTAAGAAAGGTGCTGTCTAAGCTACAATTAAGTTTTCTGATTGAGAGGCAAATAGAACCTGATAGAAGGGGTTTGATAATAATCTGGTGGGCTTTAGGCCTTGTAAGTTAAGAAGCCCAGACCTATCTATCTCTTCACATGGGGTATATCCTAAGGGAGGTGTGAATCTCCTAGGAGAAGGCACTCTGTTGACTTTCATTACTTGGCTGGCCTGGGAGGAGAGCTGGCCAGGTAAAGGCAGGGGGCATCTCTAACAAGAAATTTACAGTTCTGCCTGCAATGTTGCTGACCCTACTTGGCCGTCCCCTCAGCTGCAGTGGTCACTTTGGAAGTTGGGCTGAGTGAAGGGCTTCTCAGCTTAGAGACAATAAGATCTGTGGCTCTGACCTGGGCATCCCTCGACTCCAGGGCAGGTCCATTTTCAGTGATCCAACTCTTGGCAGAGCTGCCAGGGCTCTTCACAAGCTGACTTCTGCTGAAGCCCAGGCTTACCACATTGAAAGCCACTGCAGTGGACTGGCCTGTTGGGTCTCCTTGAGGGCAGATCACTGTACAGATCAGCCAATAATAGGCCTGCCACCCATTGCTTCTGATGCCGAGCTTTCTTTTCCTCCTGGTTTGTGTTAAAGCAGACCAGAAGTTGCAAGTCAAGGGAGGGCCCAAGTCCCATCTCTAATCCTCGGTGGCCTGAACTACAAGTCTATAGTCACAGGCATGTTCTGTACTAGTTTTTCTAAGGTAGACAATGCCCATGAGAAAAATTATATTCTCCCTTAAAAACTTTCTTTCCCTTTGGTCTGAAAGGGAGATTTTTTATACTTACTGTTTACTTCGTTGATGGCGAAGTAAATCTAGCTATGAGATTATAATTTAATCTCTTATTTTGGCTATGCTTGTACAGAAAAATGTTAACCATCTCTTTTATAAGCTCTTTCAGTTGGGCCCAAACTGGAAGTCCCTTTCTTCTTAAATATTTCCAAATATAATATCTTCTACCATTGTATTTAATCTTACAGTGATATTTCAGCAGCTATCCTTTTTAAAATATTTATTTATTTTCATTTACTTGAAAGGCAGAGAGACAGAGACAAATCTTCCATCTGCTGATTCACCCCCCAAATGTCTGCTTTAGCCTGGGCTGGGCCAGGACAAACCCAGGAGCCTGACACTCCATGCAGGTTTCCCATGTGGTTGACAGGGTCCCAAACAATTGGGCCATCATCTGCTGCCTCCAAGGATATACTAGCAGGATTCTGAATCAGAACGGAAGTGCTGGGACCCGAACTGGCACCCTGATATGAGATGCAGGTGTCCCAAGTGGCAGCTAACCCCCTGTGCCACAATGCCCACCTCTCAATGCTCATTCTTAACTCATTAACAATATTTTCTCTTTGGGTGAGTTCCATTTGTGGTGTTTAGGCTATGTTTGGGTCAAGAGGCCTCTAGTGGCTTCTCTTAGCCCCAGCTGTTTAACTCCATTGCAAAGTGGATATATTCAAGTAATTCATTCTGTGGTTTAAGCATGATTCCACTCCTCAACTTATATAGACATTTAATCTCCAAAGTCATAAATTAATGGTACCAAGAGAGTGGAAACAATTCAATTATGAGGCTTAGAAGGTGGGTTTAGAGGGAGGTGCTTAGGTCATCTGAGGTCATTGGAGGTATGCCCTTGGAAGGTAGTTCTTTCAAGAAGACTGTTATAAAAACGTGAGTTTGTGTCCAGCTACTCTCTCTGCTTCCTGGCTCACCATGTGATCGTCTGCATTCACTCTTCCACTGTCACCTCTGTCCTCCCCTGACAGCTGAACCAATAGGGTCTGCCGCATCTTATCTTGTGAATCTGCGAAACTGTGAGCTAAAATATCCAGTTTTTTTCCTCTATGAACTTAGTTGCTTTAGTCATTTAGTTATGGCACTGAAAAGTTGACTAATACAATGTTACTGTTGCTTAAAGCAGTGGTTTTCTCTCTTTAGGGTGCATCACTATGACCTGGAGGGCTTGCTAAACCCGTGGATTCCTGAGCCCCATTCCTGGAGTTTCTGAATCAGTAGATATGAGTGAGACTGAACCCATAATCCACATTTCTAACAATTTCCTGGGTAATGTTGCTGCAGGCCTCCAGGCCATACTTTGAAACCCATTGATTTAAAAGAACAGACTTCGGCTGCTGCTCTCCTGTGATTTGAATCAGCTACACATGGTTCTTATGTCTGAGTACATGTTGGAATCACATGGGAAGCCTAAACAACATACTACTGCCTGAGACTTGTTCAAAATGGATTAGGTCAGAATCACTAGTAGTGAAACCTAGGCATGCATATCCTTTTGTATTTCCAGGTGATTCTAATGTGAATTCAAGGGTACAAACCACTTTGTTACAAGCTGAAGGACAAAATCCTCACTATTATCCCATATCTTCTCTCCTGTGTAACTTAATATTAAATGGAAAAGGGGAAATCTCCCTGCCCTTATTCTTCCACTGAACAAATTATCTCAGTGTACTATGTTGTATAGAGCTAATCTTGTTTTTTGATCCCAACTTTAACTTATTATCCTGATGCTGGCTTGGAGAGATTTTGCAAGTCAACTTGCTCTTTCCTTCCTCTCCTGTTATCTATGGTTCTACAAGTCAATTTTTGTCTGTAGCAATAAGCTATTAGTCATCATAACTAATATCGTGAATGGTTCTGTACAGGAGCTCTTTTCCCATAGAATGTAACAGATGATTTTTAAACCTCTTTATTTATAGAATCATCCTAAACTGAAGTGTGCCAACCAAGTGATGCTGGTTGGAATACCTTAATTGTTGCACATTCATCATGATGATAGTTCAAAACAATACTTTTGATCACAACGGATCCTTTTTCATTATCATCTTTTGTGCATGGGGAAATTACAGTTTTGCCATGAAAAGAATGCTTTCAGAAATCTCTATTGATGCTTACTTCCCTTGTCAGGGTGTTGAACAAAGTCGCACTGAAACTCTAGTAAAATTTATTTCTCATTCATGTATACAACAACTATTTGCTGAGGACCGGGCACTGTTCTAGGTCTTAGAGATATAACAGTGGGCTAGGTAAAACTCCTGCCTTCAGGGCAATGACATTCTACTGGCTAGTGTGTATTAGGGGAGGCATTAAAAATATAAATAAGTAAAATATTATATATATATATATACATACAATTTAAAATTGTAATAAGTGTTGGAATAAAAAGAGAGTTTTGGATACAGGGTACATTGGTAGTGGGGCAGAGTTATGCTGCTTTACCTAGGGTTGTTAAAAGAGTCTCTTAGCAAGTGAAATTTGAATGGGGACCAGAATGATGATAAAGTAGAACTGCAAGGAAAGTTTGTGAAAAGCACATCTCTAGTAAGAGAAACAAGTGTAAATTCAAGTGGCTGTTGGGCCCAAACTGGAAAAACCAAAGTCCAAGATTTACTGGAAATTTTAGAGTCCAGATTGTTTGAAACTTTGATTTTTTGAATGCCTGTCAAGAATGCCAAGAAGGCTCAAAATCCAAAATATCTGGTTGAAATAAAATTCCTTAAAATCATGACATAACATAGACCAAATTTGATCATTGTTACAAGGTGATTATTCAAATCTTTGAAAATAAGCCCACATTTAAATAACCCTTAGCTCTTAATAAAAATTCAGCTGTTTTTGAACAATTAGAATTTAACGGACATCAAGAGAACATAATAGATTTCTTTAACACATTGCTTTAACAGAGAATCAGAGTTTAACTCTATGTCAAAGAGAAATTGAGCTTCCTGTGGTCTTTTGCTGTGAGGTTTCCTTCCTTTACCTTCTTTCATATTGGTGACCATGTTTCTGTGTTTCTGTGTGTAACACATCTTTAAGCATCTTTTGCAGGGCAGGACGAGTGGCAACAAATTCTTTCAGTTTCTGTTTGCTATGAAAAGTCTTAATTTCACCTTCATTCACGAATGAGAGCTTTGCAGTATATAATATTCTGGGCTGGCAGTTTTTCTCTCTTAGTACCTGGGCTATGTCTCGCCATTGCCTTCTAGCTTGTAGGGTTTCTGATGAGAAGTCTGCTGTGAGTCTAATTGGAGATCCCCTGAGAATAATCTGACGTTTCTCTCTTGCACCTTTTAGAATCTTTTCTTTATGTTTCACTGTGGTGAGTTTGATTACAACATGTCGTGGTGAGGATCTCTTTTGGTCATGTTTATTAGGGGTTCTACAAGCTTCCTGTACTAAGATGCCTCTGTCCTTCTCCAAACCTGGGAAATTTTCTGCTAGTATCTCACTGAAAAGGCCTTCTAATCCTTTCTCCCTCTCCATGCCTTCAGGAACTCCTAGAACCCGAATGTTAGGTTTTTTAATAGTATCCTGTAGATTCCCGACAATATTTTTTAGATTTCTAATTTCCTCTTCTTTTCTTTGGTTTGCCTGTTTCCTTTCCTGTTCTCTGTCTTCTACGTCTGATATTCTCTCTTCTGCTTCGCCCATTCTGTTTTTCAGGCTCTCTAATGTGTTTGTCATTTGATCTATTGAATTCTTCATTTCATTATGATTTCTCGTCACTATCACAGTTTCTTGTTCCACTAGTTGTTTCATTTCATTTTGATTCCTCCTTAATATTTCATTTTCACGAGAGAGATTTTCTATCTTGTCCACTAAGGATTTCTGTAGTTCAAGAATTTGTTTTTGAGAACTTCTTAATGTTCTTATCAATTTTTTGAGATCTGCTTCTTGCATTTCTTCGATCTCATCATCTTCATAATCTTGAATTGGGGTGTCTTTTTCATTTGGGGGCGTCATAGTATCTTCCTTGTTCTTGTTACCTCGGTTTTTGCGTTTGTGGTTTGGCATGTTGGAGATATTTGGTTTCTTCACTGTGGTGTTTTTGCTTGTTATACTATGGCTCTATATTAAGTGGACTGTCTGCTTTCGGTGGAGCCTTAGAGGCTTGAGATGAGTGTGGACTGAGAGCTGTGTTTGGTTCCTCAGGGTTGAGAGTGTGTCAAAGATGACACTCCCAGGTCAGGCGTGGTAAATCTCTTTCTTTCTTTCTTTCTTTCTTTCTTTCTTTCTTTCTTTCTTTCTCTCTTTCTCTCTTTCTCTCTTTCTCTCTTTCTCTCTTTCTTTCTTTTTTTTTTTTTGATTCAAAAGTGAAGTAATTCCTCACAGCTGAAGGTAATTGGAGGTAGTTAGAAGCGAATGATATACCCACAGGAGCCAGAGATTGGAAGCTCTTTCCCAAGGACCATACAGGGAATCTCTGCTGCCCTCCGTGTGGGCTCCAATTCTCCTGCAGTCTCCCACTGGGCTGCCAAGTTAGATCCTAATCTCCTGTTATTTCACCCCTCCCCCCAGAGTCAGGTTTTTCTGCTAGGCTCAGGGCCATTGCAGACCTGAGGTTGCCCTGCTTATGAAGTATGTAGAAAATGGCGCCTGCTCTTTGTCTTGCTAGCCTTTGAGGGGTGAGCGGAGAGAGAGAAACTCGTGTCCATATCGGTCACTTTTTTTTTCCCTCTCTGTCTTCTAGTTAGCCTGGTGAACTTTTCCCCACGGAGTTTCAAGCCTCGTTCCCTCTAGTCTCCTCTTTCCACTTGCCCGCTGATGTCTCGGGCTATTGAGGTTCGGTTCACCTCGTGTTCCAGTGCTGGTGTGTTGAATCTGCCGCTGGTGTCCCGAACTTGGGCTCCCACGCTCTCCACGCAGGTCCACTGTGAATCACTAGTTCCGGAAGAGTTTCCTCTCCTGTTTCTTCCCCTACTCTTCCTTGACCCTGCAGTATCTCCACTTTTATTAACCTGTGTCTTGCCGAACTATCAATGTGCTCCCTTCCTATTCCACCATCTTGCCACTCTCCCTCCCTGCCTTTTCATACTGCTATTCTTCTCCTTCTTCTTCTTCATTTAAGCTTAGGTTTTTGTCACAAGCTTGTCTCCAGATTCCTTAGTGTAAACAACTGTGTGTCTGAGAAATGAGTTACATATGTTATTGCTTTTCTGGATGAGGAATTTGTGGGTCAAAGCTATTTAATATTGTAGTTTTCTTAAACTGTTGTGACTTTGAATATATAGAAATATGAGCTTGAGGCTATTTCTCCAAGTTTCCCATAATCTAAGAAGTAGTCTGGGTACTAAAGGCAGGATGTCACATCTTGCCTATTGCTAATTGCAATCAGAGGCACGGAACATATTTGGTAGATTTAGTAAATAAGCTTCAAGAAGAATGAAAGTGTGCTAGAGTCTTAGCCATCAGGTGGTCATAATGAGGGCAAAATCTTAGGTTGTATCAGTGCAGGTAGATGATATGATTGTGACAGAGCTAATCTGTTAATTTCCACTGTTTTAATTATTTGCTTTCCTCCCAGGGCAGTGCTGAGTGCTAGAACAGCTGACATGAACAAGGCTGTTCTGCCACAGAGTACTCATAATATGAGGTTCATCAACAGTTTCACACCTTTCTAATGCAACATTACTAATGTATCCAGACCTTTCCAGGTTATTTGCACACATATCTCATTTCATCATTGTGAGAGTAGCAGGCCACGGTTTATTATGCCTTTTTGC
Organism: Lepus europaeus; assembly: GCF_033115175.1. Lineage (NCBI taxonomy): Eukaryota > Metazoa > Chordata > Mammalia > Lagomorpha > Leporidae > Lepus > Lepus europaeus. The sequence continues at coordinate 53,040,471 of NC_084850.1, forward strand.
AGGTGAGGAAATTGAAAGGGTTTTGCTTGTAGCCAAAGAATATCAGACCACTACCTTGAATCCAGTCTTCTAACTCCAAGTTCATTGCTTCTTTCTGGATGTAAATCTGTCACAGAATTATGAAGTAGTCTTTACTAAGTGCCTAGTTGTACTGCAAGTTGTATTAAGATAAACAGACTGTACATATATTCATTTTCTCTTTGTTCTCTGTATATAGAGTGTATACATATGATAAATAGGAACACCGGGGTAAAACAAACATTGAAGTCAATGTCAGCAAATGTAGGTGGAAAATATTTGTACTGTAATGTGGGAAGAGAGTTAGTGAGGTTTGTCTATATGGTCTGAGTGACATCTAGAGTGAGGAAGCATCCCAGTTTGCCTGGAACTGATAGGGTTCCTGAGACAGAATTTTCAGTGCTAAAACCAAGAAACACCTGGCAAACTGGGACAAGTGGGTCACCTAAGACAAGCTGTCCTGGGGGAAAAATATAAAGGCAAAAAGATGTCATGGAAGAAGCATTGGGCTTCAAAGTAAAAATCTAGGATAAGTCCTGACTCTGTCATCAACCAACTGTGTAACCTGGGGAATGTCACTCTGTAGGTCACAGCTTTCTTATCTGGAAATGGTCATGTCAATAGCATGCATCTCCCAGAGCAATGAGTATTAAATGAAACAATCTGTATAGGTTAAAATGCTAAATAATTGACTAAACAAACATAAGGCTTTATTTTATTTGATGGTGAATCCAAAGAAAACAGTGAGTACAAGTCTTATGCTAGTCCTATGGGTCTGTTCTGTATATGAAACTACACAAAATTTCAATGAGCCTGCAGTGATATGAAGAGTCAAGTCAGTCAATAAAATATTCAAATTGAAAACAACATCCTTGGCGTTGGGCTGTTTCTTTCATATATATGGAGAATAAAACGTTGGAATTATAGATGTAACTTATGTTTATCCTATACCAAAATAAATATGAAAAAGCTTTCTTCTTCCACTTCCTTTTGTTGGCCAATTTTCTCAAACATTGTAGCGATCAGACTTAACATGAATAGCATCTGCAAAACCCCAAAAGGGAAAGTAAAATATTTATGTCAGTTGGGGATTTACTTTCCTATATGTTTCCTACCTTCATTCCAAATCCTTCAATGGTGATTCTGAGGGAATTACGCATTTTCACAAACTGTAACCATTTCTATTGAAATTGGGACACTACAGGTAATTAAAAGAAAGGGTTATTATCTATAAAGTTCTTCTTATTTATTCATTCAACTCATTTATTGAGCATTTGCCAGGTCACTATTGCACACTTGTTACTGGCAGTACCATCAATGAACAAAGCAGTCCAAGTTCTTGTCCTCATGAGCTTACATTCTACTGGGAGGAATCAGATGTTAAACACCTTTTACACCAGGAAAAACATGATAATTGCACATGTCGAAAAATGCTATGAAAGATAAGGGCCAGGGGCTTTGAAGAAGAATTGTGGAAATTTTAATTTAGATGTGGTTGCTTGGCAATGGAACTTTTATTTCAAGGTCTCATATGTCTTTGGAATAAGAAGTGAAGTACATAATTGTAGAATTTTTTTGCCTAAATTTCCAAAAATAAACTCAGTTTTGGGGCTTTGATATTGAAGTCTTCAGTCAGCATTCTCTATTGTTCATTCAAAATATTTACTGAATATCCACTATGTGTTAAACATTGTGCTGTGATATGATTCAGTGAACAAAGTTTGGAGTTAATGTCCAGTGCAGGCAGAAAAAATAAATATATGTCATATGGTGAGATATGCTATAAAGAAAAGTGAATCAAAGTAATGGGAAAAAGAAAAGTTGTGTGGATTTAGTCACTACTTTATATAAGGTGATCAGGAAAGAACTGAGTAGGGTAATATTTCTGGAAAATTGAAGAACACAAGAGAGCCAGCTATGAGATTTCTAATACAATTATTTCCAGAACAGTGCAAAGGCTATGAGATTGTGGTATGCTGGTGTGTCCAAGGACCAGTGAGGAGGCTGGGGTGGCTGGAGCAACGTGAACAAGCAGGAGAATGGAAGAAGATAAAGTCAGAAAATTGGTGGGACATAGGGGGATGCAATTATAGGGAATTTGTTTTTTTATTACTCTGCTTGAAAGAATTCATAGTGATCTTTTAAGAAAATACTATCTCTAAAGCTTGGCAGGATAATTCTATGGTCCCTATCTAGCAAAGGATATATGTACCTTGTAGGAAGCTTGAATAATGCCAGATTGGCCCTGGTGAAGGCATCCATGTTTTAGGAATTGATAGAAGCTGGATGACTTTTCTTAGAAATAGAAAGTTCAAGTTGGTACATTAGAAATAATATGAAGACCATGAGATAGGATGATTTCCAAGTGTGGACCAAAATCTTGGTATATAATTAAAGAAATTTTGGGACCAAGGATGTGGTTTACAGAATAGATTTGTTAACCAGGTAGTATTTTTCTGATTGTATTTGGATATTCCTTACATTGTGGAAGGAGCAAATGGAATGGAGAAGATAAGAATCTTGAAGAGAATAAAAGGCATGGTAGAGACCTAGACAGTGGGTCTCATTTTAGCTGTCCCAACCAATTGCTCTTCACTGAGATGAATCATCTCCCTCCCCCACCTCACATTCCCAGATATAGCTCTTCCTAAAAATGCTCACTTTTTTTTTAACTTCTCCCTTTCCCTTAAATTTGCTGAAATTCAAGAGAGAAAATGTATAGATTTTCAGTAGCGGCAACATACAAGATTGTGATTTTTTAACCTTTTCAGAGTAAAAGATCCCATTGAAAAACCTCCAGTCAAAGATCTGAAATCTCTATTTAGGAAAGCACTCATTCACAGATAAATGTGAACTGCTGTATAATATTTGCATAGATTTGTGGACTCTTAGCAACACACTGATGGGTGCTCTAGGAACACAGAATTCAAGCTAAATACCTCTGTCCTAAGAGATCAGTGATTATTTTCACTTTAAAAAAGGTAATTGTAGGACCTAGAAGACTAGGGGAGGAAACAGGATACATTACACTGATGGCATCAATTGAGGAAGTTTTCCCATTTACTCATTTATTTTTTTCTGGACTCTGAAAAGCACTCTTTGTTTCTGGTCTCCATGGTGCTGATCATTTGGCTTACATAGGGAACTTGAAAATCAGGCAGGTGCTACTGAGGACCCTCTACTTTCTCATTCTCCCATGGGAAATCTGGCCACAGTCTGAAATAAAGTTAATTCAGAGAGAACAATCTAAATCTCTTTCTTAGGAATTTATAATTCTTCCCAAAGGAAGCATGCCTTTATCAACAAGATCCAGACATACAAGACTGCCCCAGGCTGGGTATGAATGCTGTCACAGCATGGTTTCACATTGGGAATGTTGTCATTGTCTGGAAGTTTCCCTTTCCATGGGCATGATTTTTAAATCTTTCAGCAAATATTCAATGGAAAAAGCTCGGGGCCGAGCCAAAGGCAATTATGAAGCACTTACAAAGTTGGAGACTGACAAGTGGTAATTATTTGTAGATGGGTTGCTTTCTTTGCCTTTTCACTGCTCTTCCCAACCCCATCCCACAACCAGACATAGGCTGGTGATTATTTTGGCTTATTTACCAAAGTTTACCTTTATCACTTCACACTTATGTAGAGAAATATCAGTAATGAAGTGGTCTGTGCTACTTCTCTAGAACTGAGGTTTGCTAGACCTCTGATGACTGCATGTCAATACTGAATGGCTTTTCACAATTTCCTTTCATTAGCCCCTGGGAAAGGAAGAAACAGACTTTTTTAAAGGCAGTTTATTTATTTATTTATTTAATTTGGAAGTCAGAGTTACACAGAGAGAGAAGGAGAGGGAGAGGGAGGGGCAGAGGGAGAGAGAGAGTGAGAGAAAGAGAGAGATCCTCAACCTGCTGGTTCACTCCCCAATTGGCCGCAACCAGTGGAGCTGAGCCAACCCGAAGCCAAGAATCAGAAGATTCCTCTGGGTCTCCCACATGGGTGCAGAGCCCAAGGACTTGGGCCATCCTCCACTGCTTTCCCAGGCCATAGCAAAGAACTGGATAAGAAGTGGAGCAGCCAGGATATGAACTGACACCCATATGGGATGCCAGCACTGCAGGCTGTGGCTTTATCGACTATGCCATAGCGTCGGCCCCAGAAACAGATTCGATGGTGTTCAATATGTTCTATATGTTCTCCTGGAAGCAAAAGGAGTTGAAATCATTTGTACAATCTCACCTTTTGTCTCCCTCAGTGTGGCAGGTGTTCATGCTGCTTTAATCCATTCAAAGCAATGAGGGAGCAAGCTATTTTGCAGGAATTCTGTTCCAAGCCCTGATCCCATAGCTCCTAGGCTCACAAAATCTCCATGTTGACAGCCATGTGTGTTTACAAATGGAAGCTATGGGGAAACAAAGAGGAGGAAGTAGCCCCTGTGGGCCAACACAGTTGTTAATGTGCTTGTGGGGTGTTTGACTAAATCCACAAAGCAAAACACCATCTGGGAGAGAGGTGTTTTTTCCTGTCAGATTTCTAGGCTTCCAAATACGAGTCAAACATAACAAGATAAGGTTATAGTATCTAGCTTAGGACACTGTTGCTGAAAAACACCTCATACTGGTTGGGGACATTGCTGTAGAACACCTACAGTAGGTCCACTTGCCCAGTGCACAGAAAGTCAATCAGGGTGTTAGAAGAAAGTAGATATTTATTGCAAAGTACAGAGCAAGGAGCTGGGCACTTATTGCTTAATTCTAGGATTTTCCAAGGAGTTAGGGATGAAGGTTCTTGTAGATTGAAATTGGGGTTGAGGTACATAAGCAGCTCATGTCCAAGTTCTTGGTTGCTCAGTGGTGCTCATGACCTTCGTTTGATTGGTCAGCAATCCTGTGCTCTTTAGGGAATTTATGGTGGCCAGGTCTTGCTCCAGTTGTTCTGGGTGTTATATGAAGGTGGCAGCTACATTCTGCCCAGACCAGATATTCCCCTACACAAACCACCCCAGAACAATCCAGGCCATCAAGGTTCTTATCTTTTGGAAAAGCAAATGACTCCTTGAATCTGGAGATTTGAACCTTGCAGTGCCAGCTGGATCACTCCCTCAAGTCACTGAACTCTTTGGATAAAGGACAGGCAAGGACAATTTGGGCTATGGAGGACAGACAAGAAGCTGGGTCCTGCCTTTACATTATAGGGATTTGGTTTTAATTCTTTCTTATTTTTTGAATGTTCATTTATTTTATGTATTTGACAGATAAAGGAAGGGAAAAATAAAGTTCTTCAGGTATGACCCACTGGCTTTCAAACCTGGGGAAGCATGCAAGGGTTTGGCTGGGGAACAATAAAGAATATGAGATGGAACTGATCTCTTGATAAAAGGCAGAGTTAACAAGAAAGTTAAAATGGCAGAGGCTGATGTCTTTGTTCCATCAATCCTTACTCTGAGTGTAGATAAGGAGATGGGGCGTTGGTTTCTTTCTGGCTACTTCCTGCTGATACAGGGTGTAGACATGAGGTGAGGGTCTATACTCAGGATCAGACTGACTGAAGAAGAGTAGTCTTGTGTTGTTCCTGTGTTATGGCTTGGGATATAGCAGTCATTCGTTCTTGCAAGGACTTTTGGAATAAGTTAATTATACATGGCAGAACTAGGAGCACTATGATTTTGAGGACAAAAGGAGATATTAGTGACATTCTCCATGGTTGAAAAGATGGCTGAAATGAGGAGGACAAAGGGGAAAATAATAAAGCAAGAGTCCTGTCCAGTTAGCGGGAAGACAGGTGTATGCCTGGTTGCCACAGGGAAAGAATGCTCCCATTTTATTTGGTGTGTACGTGCTGGCAAGGAACCATGGGAGGGAGTTAGTTTTGCCTGCTTCTAGTCCTGGGCTCCCTCATTTCCTCCCTCTGTTTAAGGAAACCCTGGCTGTTGTCAGGGGTCTGGGTGAGGGCTGATACTGAGTTCTTCAAGCTGAGTAGGGATGGAGTAGGGACCTGTGGTCAAGACAGGGTTCCAGCAGATGACCTCTTGAGGGGGCTGTAGCACTAGCTCACAGAAACTGTCTCTATTTGAGGATTCATGTGCATGGCCATCTAGAATTTTATTGCCTGGAGCAATCAAATCTAACAAGCAGATTAAATACACAGGGTTCAAACCAGGAGGGAGTTTTCCCATTGAGAGGCAAACAGAAGTCAATAGGAGGGGCTTGATAATAATTAGATGGGCGTTAATACCTGGCCAGGTATATATGAAGTCCAGACCTATCTATCTCTTCACATGGGGTACTGGAGTAGACATCATAAGGGAGGTGGGAATCTCCTTAGGGAAAGTACTCTATTGGCTTCCATTACCTAGTAGGCCTGGGAAGAGAGCTAGCCTGCAATAGGAAGTTAGTATCAAATAGGTGGCATCTCTAAAAGCAAATTTGCAGTTCTGCCTTGACTGTTACTGACCCTAGGCTGTCCTCTTGATGGCAGTGGTTACTTTGGAAGCTGGGCAGAATGAAGGGCTTTATAGCATGGGTCCTGACCCAGGAGTTTTTCAATTCTTAGGGCAGTTCCATTTCCAGTGGCTTGGCTCTTGGCAGAGCTGATGGGGCTCTTCAAGACAGCTACTTGTCCAATGCCCTGACTCCTTATATTGAAAACAGGTGCTATTTGAGGGTGGACTGGCCTTTTTGGGTTTCCTTGATAGGCAGATCATTAATTGGCAAGCCACCTATCCTTACATTGTTCCTGCTGCCTCACTTCTCTTTCTCCTGGTCTTGCTAAAAGTAGAACACAGAGGAAGCCTTTAGGATGTCAGTCAAGGGGGACTCAATCCCATCCATAATCTTTGGTGGCCTGAGCTAGAAATCTGTGGTCACATGCATGCTGTTACAATATTCTTCCTGTGAGATAAGATGATGCACATGAGGAAAAATATGTCCTTCTAGGTAAGATCAAACATTAAGACCACCTTACCCAAACTGTCTTATATAAGGTCTAAAGATCAAGCTATACATCCTTTTGGAAAGTCCTACAGAATAGAAAGTTTTTCATCTTGAAGAGAATAGAGGAGAAATGAAGAAACAAGTCAGGCTTTCCAGATCGTTTAATATCAAGTGAACACTTAAACAATTTTAACTGTCAAATAACTTATGAAAACATTTACCAAAAGATTCAATGCCTTCCATAAATTTTAAGAGTATATGTAGTTGGAAATATTTCTTGGATATCTAACACAAGTGTAAGCAATTAAAACAGAGATGTTAATAAATTTTCCATTATTGCGTAGAATATTTACACACATATAACTCATTACAGGAAAGAAAAACAAAATGGTTTCAGTTATTAGCAAATAAATTTTGGCTGCCACTAAATACGGTAGGGGAAAAAACAGAATAAGGCTAGGCATGGAGCATTCTTTTGAGTGAAGTTGCTCAGGACTTACCACTGTTCTGGAGTTTTTCGTTGCTAGCCCTGACAAATATATTACTAGAGATGGCTGGAACAGAGGTTTTGTCTTTGTGTAGATTTAGCTCTATTATGTTAGATTTTAGGATTTTAGTGTTCATAGAAGAGGAGGTCGCTAGTTAAAGAGGATTTATTTTAGGGAAGACAGAATAGGGAGCAAAGTGAGAGTAGGGGCTGAGCTCGCCCAGAGAGGGCAAGGGTGGATGTGGGGGTGTTGAAGTCAGGCTTGCTTGCATTTGAACAGCAGGCAGAGTCCTGCCTGGAGCTGCTTTGTTGGGGGAGGTGTAGAGCACCACATGGACTCTACCCACTCTATAAGGTGGGTAGAAGAAATGAGAAAGGCTCCCAGTGCATTGTCTTAGCAGTTTGGAATGTCCTAAGGTATAGGGTTTCCAGAGCAAAAATATTCTGCTAGTCTTTTCACTATTTTTCTGTACCCATGGGGTAAGTGGCAGAACAGAGTAGGGGGAGTCAGGAAGAGAGGTGAGTTTGTGCTGGGGAAGAATGGGGGTGAGGGGTGGGGGAGAGCAGGGTGAGTAGAGGGTCAAGTTCCAGAGGTGGTAGCACCCCTGAGGGAAGAGCAAAAGTGGAAGGAGGGAAAGTTGAGGGTTCGAGAGTAGGCTCTAAGATTTTCTCCTGCCAGAGGGCTTAGAATGAGGGAAGTTGACCTAGGAGGAGGACAAAGGTTGGGATGTAGGGGAATCAGGTGGGACTGCCAGAGAGGAAATACCAGATGGAGGCCTGGGAGGGCCTGCTGGGCCAAGATCTCAGAGAAGATGGGATGAACGGGATGAAGGAGGGGTGGAGGGCATACAGGGAGGTTATTCTGGAGAGACCAGGGGGGAGGGGCAACAACTGCCTCTGCTGCCACTGGTGAGAGGGAACAGCTGGCGCTAGAGAGAGGGGGGAATGCAGTAAGTGGAGGGGTGTATGTTTCTGAGACACCAGCTTCTCAAGTGGAGAGGAAGAAGGGAGAAGTAGGGAGGTAGAAGATTTGAGGAGAGGCTCCAGGCTTTCTTCCTCTATGAGAACTTGAAGTGAGAAAAATTGACCTTGAAGGAGGAAAAAATCCTGTACATAAGAGACCTCTGGCCATTTGCCGTTTCTCTTTGTAAAACTATTAAGGTTGCAGAGAATTTGGAGAGCAAAGGTGCTGAATTCTGGTCATTTGGAAACATTGTCTTCCTTTAGGCCCAGCTTGTGCAAATTTAAGAGGCAGGCTAGTTGAAGTTTAGAACCCATGGATTAAGCAAAATATGGTCTGAGGGAAGGGGATCCTTTCACAGGGCAACCCCCACATAGACCAGCATCCCAGTTCTAACCTGTAGTGGATGGGCATTTCCTCTGAGTGAGGGAAACCAAAGGAATACCCAGGCCCTATGGGGGGAGATGAACTATCCTGTTTGAACATGCCAGGCTGTAAATGGGGGGATGAACCAGTCACAAGCATTGCCCCAGCACATTTGAGGCGACAGAGACATCTCTTATTAATCTGATGGGTTGAGAATTAGGTCTCATGTGGACATGTAGCAATGAGATCTGGCAAAGGCTCTGCTATGAATTTGTTGGGAAATGAGAAGTGCAATGAGAGTGAGAAAGTGTTCTGGACAGGTGTCTCTCGAGGCCATCTCTGTCATAAGGATAAAGGAGAGTATAGGAAAGTGAAGGTAGGGGTGGGCAGAGACAATAAAAAGGGGAAAGAATCTAGAAAGGAGAAGAAAGTTTGGAGGAAGGGTGGAGGACTACAGCTCTTATGCAGAGACTGAATTCTCTGCTCCCCTCTTCACATGGGGCACCAAAATATTAGGAAAAGAGGTACAGATCAGAGAGGAGACAGAATACAAACTCACAGCCAGATCGAGTTTATTCAGAGAAAATAAACTCAGAGATTGACCAACTGCCATCTTGCTCACAAACTGTACACGTGGCAGAGGCCCAGACCCCAGGGCTGGGCCCTTTTATATCTTCGGTGGGCTAGGGGTGGAGGTGGGGGCAGGAAGCCAAGGTGAGCTTCTCCATACTGGTTCTTCAGGTTTGGCCCACTGGATTCCAAACCTGGGGAAGAATACAGGGTATGGGCTGGGGAACAATACAGGATATGAAATGGAACCACTCTCTTGAAAGAAGGCAGGGGTAACAAGAAACAAAATGGCTGAGGCTTATGTCCTTGTTCTACCAGTAGTCTCCATGGGGACATTGAAGTTGTAAACAAAGTGTAATCACTGAAGACAAAAAAAATGGTCATTATCAGTAGATGATCTGTTTTCTATGTAATTACTATATCCTGTTTATTTGAAAAAATGGCAATTTTAGTAAGATGGAAAGCTATTAAGTTTCAGTTGCTCAGAGTGATATTTCACAGCTATCAAAATATAACTGTTGAATGAGTGAATGAAAAGTAACTGTAGATAATGTTAAAATATTATACATTTCTCTAAAAAAACTGACAGGATTTACAATGTTTTGACTATAAATAAATGTTAAATACTTGAAATGATAAATATATTTACCTTGTTTGGTTATTAAGTAATGTATACATGTAATGAAGCAGCACATGGTACTCCATAAATTTACCATTTTTAATGGAAAAAAGGAACATGCTATTTTCTGAATAAATGAAAGTTGATTGTTGAGATATTTTTGTTATGGCTTTCATATTTTGATTTACTTGCTATCTGAGGTTTTTTTTTCCTCTCTGAGATAATTTTCCAATTTTCTTGTAAATATTTTGGCTATGAATCCAAAATCCAAACAATCAGGCCTTCTATAAGCTAAATATAATAATACAGAAATATGTACAGTTTCTCATGTAAGCATTCCCTTGTACAAAAGTGAAACTGAAGCTTATGTTTGACTGTTATAGTACAGAATGACCTAGAGAATCCTGCAGAATATAATTTTGTATATAGAGGCAAGTAGATACCATAATTTCAAGAGTTTTTTTGTCTTTGTCTTTCAGACAGGTTTGGTTATGATATGTCTAGGTGTGGATATTGTTGACCTTCTTGAATATGCAAATTAAAACTTCATCAAATCAGGGAAGATTTTAATCATTATTTCTTCAAATATTCTTTCTCTTCCTTTTTAAATCTCCTCTCTTCTGGAAATTTCTCTCACACACATTCTCTCTCTCTCTCTCTCTCTCTCTCTCTATATATATATATATATATATATATATTTGTATAGTGGTGCTTTATGATTTCCACAGGTCTCTTAGACTTCAGTTTTATTGTTTTCCTCTTTTTGTTCTTCAGACTAGATAATTTCAACTGACCTATTTTCAAGTTTGCTGATTCTTTCTTCTGCTTTCTCAAATCTGATTCTTAACCGTTCTAGTGAGTTTCTCATTTCAATTATTATATTTTTCAATTCCAGAGTTTCTATTTAGTTTCTCTTATGATTTCTATTTATCTCTTTTTACTACAACTGTGGAGCTGGGAGTGGGGTAATTGTTATGAACAAGGCATTTTAAAATGCCACAGTGCTCACTGGGCTTAACAAGATTCAGCTGTGGTTAATTTCAAGGGACCTGGAAAAAATGGATTTTTCCAGTTGTTACCAGTGTTCTTTTTGTTTTTTTGGAAGAGTAGTTTTTTTGAACATCCTTACTCTATGTTTTTACTGATGTTATTCTGCTAAATACCAAAATTACTAATCCTGTTATTAATATTTATTGTAAAATTTATTTATATAAAGGGAACAAATTTCATGTATTTCATATTTACAGTTTTAAGAACATAATGATACTGCCCACCATCTCTCCTCCTTCCTTTCTTATTTTTCATTTAAGTTTTGCTATGACATACATTCTTTTCTCATTTTTATTAATATAAAGAAAACAGATTTCATGTATTTCATATATACAACTCTAATAACTATACTTCCCTCCCTCAAACCCCCTCCTTCTTTCCTTTATTTTTAATTTTTGCCAAAACATAATCTCAATTTACTTTATAATCACAGGTTTAATGCACCACTAACCATAATATTCAACAAGTAAAATACCAACAGACCACTTCCACAGGAATATAGATAAGGGCTAAAAATAATAATCAAATCATATGATGCACATTTCTTTCTTATACATTTTTCTATTCTATTCAATTTCCTTTTAATCACAAGCTTAATCCTCCAATGAATAAATAATTCAGCAAGTAGTAAATAGAAAAAAAACACTGTTCCTCAAGAGCATAGGAAGGGCTTTAAAAATAATCATATCTCAAGATGTCAATTTCACTCATACACATAACATTTTTGAAAATATATCTATAGTGTTAACTTCAGCCTTCAATAAAACGTTTATTTTGACCTATTGTGGATGATACTGGGAGTTTTAGGACAAGTTTTCAGTGTCTCATTATTACATTGTATATAAGATTTAGTAGTGATTAGCTATTGTATCTCAGTCCAAGAAATGATTCAGATTATTGTTCTCCTTCAAAGCCTATTCTGAAAAATTTCATGCATGACTTGTTTCCCCTTTACAAATTAATTAATTTTCATTTTATTAGAGAGAGAGAGAGATCTTCTATCTGCTTATTTCTTCTCCAAATACCTTCTATTCAACAGCCAGGGCTGGGCTAGGCTGAAAGCAGGAGTCAAGAATTCCATCCAGATTTCACATGTGGGAAGCAGGAAACCAAATACTTGAGCCATCACCTGCTGCCTTTCAGTATGTGCATTAGCAGGATGAACTTCTTTGTTTTAAGAGTTTATATTTTCAGGCTGGGGCTGTGGCATAGCAGGTGAAGCTACCGCCTGCGGGGCAGGCATCCCATATAGGCGCTGGTTCGAGACCCGGCTGCTCCACTTCTGATCCAGCTCTCTGATATGGCCTGGGAAAGCAGTGGAGGATGGCCCAGGTGCTTGGGCCCCTGTGCTCATGTGGGAGACCTGGAAGAGGCTCCTGGCTCCTGGCTTCGGATTGGCACAGCTCTGGCCATTGCAGCCAGCTGGGGGAGTGAACCAGCAGATGGAGGACCTCTCTCTCCCTCTCTCTTTGCCTCTCCTTTTCTTTCTGTGTAACTCTGACTTTCAAACAAATAAATCAACCTTTAAAAAAAAATCCCAGGCTGTTAAAAGCAAAAATAAAAAGAGTTTATATTTTCAATTTATTAAACTTTTCCTGATGAGAGAGAAAGAAATGTCCCATTCTCAGATAAAAACTTTAGGAGGAATTGTTCATTGAGTTATTTAATAATTTGAGGTCCAAACAGCTAAGTTTTCAGAAATCAAGTGACCTAAAGGTAAATGAAAAAGAGTTCAGGAGACATTTGGTCAAAATGGCATTAGCTCATGCTTGGAGGATACTTTCTTTCCCAACACATATCAATGATAGAGAAAGTATAGAGGCAATGTAGAAGACTTGTCTGGGGCAGCAGCAGCGGTGGGTTCCGCGGCACTCGTGGCAGGTGCCCAGGCCGTCCCAGGAGTCATGTGGAGAGCCACTGCCATGTTGGGCCCGTGGGGTTCCCAAGGCCCCAGCTAAGGGGGCAGCCCCCACGCCACTGGCCCCAGGAGCTGATCCAGCTGTTGGAGAGTGAGCTCTCCCGGGCCGTGCAGACCAATATCCTGTGCACTGTACACGGCTGCAGGAAGATCCTGCCCAGCAGCCCAATGTTCAACATGCACCTGGTCAAGAGCCACCTCCTGCAGGATGGGATAGTATATCCAACAATAAAAGATTTGAAAATTGTACCGAAATTCTACTGTTGTCAAATTGAGGGATGCCCTAGAGGCCCTGACAGATCATTTTCTCAATTTTCCCTTGTAAAATAGCACTTTATGAAGCTGCATACTGAGAAGAAGCATAAACGCAGTAAGTGCAGCAATTCGTAGGGTACTGAGTGGGACTTGGAAATATATACAGAAGACTGTGGGAAGACCTCCCAGTGCACGTGTGGCTGTCCCTATGCCAGTGGAACAGCACTGCAATCCTGCATATGCTGAACTGGCCACAAGATCCCTTCAGAACATAGGGATCCATCTAGTAACAAAAGGAAAATAGAAAACTGCTTACAAAACCAGAAGTTGTTCATTAAGACCATTGAATCACTGGGCAGCCAACCAAGTCCCAGGCCAGCTTCTCAAGAACTAGAAACTTTAGAAACAAAGCTGGGAGCCTCTTTGGAAGACTCTTGTGTCTCTAATGCCATAAAGCAGACTCTGACAACACCTCCAAGATATCCTCAGAAGTTGCTTTTACCAAAGCCCAAAGTGGCTGGTTATTAAACTACCTGTGATGCAGTTTTCTTCTGTGCCTGTCTTTGTGCCTATGGCTGACCCCATGGCCCAGCCTTTAGTGTTAGGTGTGGATCAGAGCTCTGTTGCAGTGGCTGTGCACTTACTGCCCTGGTCAGTAGGAACCCTGATCCTCGGCCTAGATTCAGAGGCCTGCTCTCTTAAAGAGAGCCTCCCTTGCCCCAAAATTATAATTATAATATATAATTATATATAATATATCTATATTATAATTATAATATATAATTATATATAATTATATTATAATATATAATATACATTGTATATTATATAGTATATAATATATTATATACACTAATATACACACTAATATATTATATATAACATTTTATACATTTATAATATATAATGTATTGTATATTATATATAATATATTATTATATAATGTATTTTATATAATATATAATATAATGGATATATATATAATTATATAATTATAATTATAATTGCTGTTGAGCCAATTAGTATAGGTGCTCAAGTGAACTTGGGTAAAAGTCCATCCAGTCTTTTAAAGGAAATGGGTAATAGAGGTCAGAAGAATAGTCTGTCTTCAACCAATGTGCAGACAGACTTGTCTTATGCCTCACAAAACATTATACCTTCTGTACAGGGGCTGGCCCCGACTCTGTTGTGTCCTTGTGTTCTCAGACTGACTTGTCATTTGATGCTCAAGTGTCCTTTCCCATTAGTGTTCACATGCAGACATTTGTGTTGCTAGATCCTTGCTTCCTGTCCGGTGGGGTCTCCAGAGAAACTCAGACCAGTGGGATGCTAGTTCCCACAGAGGACTGCATGTAGATGGACCATGCTGGGATGTGTGGGGGCATTTTTGAGAGTGTCCATTTATCATACAGTGTCCCTACAGACAATATGATAAGCAGAAGTTTAATAGCGGAGACAGTAACTCATGGTTTGCTGCCATGACTTTAAATCAAGATATTGAGAAATTGGCACCTGTGTTAAACTTCAGCAAATAGGACAGTATGTTTCCTTCACAGAACATGACGGATAATCAGACCCAACCCATGGACTTATTAAGTGAGTTAGAAAAATCTTGTCAAGTAATCTGCCTGGTCAGACATTGGGTAATCATAGTCTTGCCTGACACGAATCCTGGGCCTGACACCAGCTCCCACCTGGCCCAATTCAGAACCCTGGAATTGATTTTGATATTGGAGAGTTCTTTTCAGCCTCAAATACCCAGACACAAACTTAAGAGAGTGAACTCAACGCCATGAACACTGAACCTGTCTTGGAGTCACTTGTTCCTTGCTGCAACCTCTGCTGTGTCCTACAGGAACAGGGCAAGTTTTAACTTCCTAGGCCTTGAGATGTTTGACACACAGATACAGACAGACTTAAACTTCTTCTTAGGCAGTGGCCCTCATCCACCTCAGGGAAGAATTCTGAAACACTCCAGCTTCTCCATGAGTACCGACTCATCTGATACAGAGACCCACACTGAGGGAATCTGCAATGCTAAGAACATACCTACCCTGGAGAACAAGGTTGAGTTGAACAGTACAGAAACACAGACCATGAGTTCTGGTTTTGAAGTCCTGGGGAGCTTGTTCTTCACCAGCAATGAAACTCAGACAGCAGTGGATGACTTACTTCTGACAAGCCAACTTGGCCTGGAACATGATAGAGTTTCAGTTCAGCTCTGTAGAAACCCAGAGATGTACTGAACTGCACAGTCTTCAGCTTCTAATTGTGGAGTCCACGTGTGGGAAGGTTGGCATTTACCATTTCCTTCTGGGGTTAAAAAATGGGGAACAGGGACAACAGTATTAACTAGATCAAGTGCAGGTGATGATGCAGTTGTTTTGATTCTCTGTGTGTGGTTCTTTGTATTTTGTACTTGTAAACATGAAAATTGTATATAAATCTGAGTGTATTATATAGTGTAAGATACTTAGCTAAAAAAAGAAGACATGTCTATACTAAAAAGAAGATGAACATCATAATGTTGAAAAATTGTACAGAAACACAAGAAAATGAAAGCAAGATTAATATTATTGGTCTATATTATTCCTTGTCCAGATGTAGGCAGAGGTAGTTGTGTGTATATGCTGGAATAGCAGGTACTAATTTTGATAAGAAAATGACGAACTAGTTATAATTACTGCTCAGAAGTAGGGACTGGGATAGTGGTGGAGGTTAGTTTTTCCTGCATTAAAAAGAGGATGAAAAGAGATTAACCATTGCTTGGAATTATAACTTGCATAAAATTGCATACAAAGGAAGTGAGAGGAAGCAGATAAAGCCTAGTTTATAGGACTTGAGCTACATCCTTGAATGTCTTAATACTTGTATATGCACTATCACTAAAGTCACATCAGGATAGGTGGCCTAAGCCATCTGGTTATGCACTTCAGGGTTGGGGTGAAGGTGTTTGTGAGTAGAGGCAACTAAAAATCTATGCAGAGAGGACAGAAGAGAGGTTGATGCAAACATTCAAAAAATTAGAGAAAGGAAAGTAATCAATAAAATCAACAATCAGGAAGTCAATCGATTGCAAACCAAATGAAAATAACAGCAATGAGAAAATGATATTAAAATAATGCGTTAAAAATTCTGTTATTCATAGTCATCGCTTAAAAGTATCTAGACCAGGCAGAAATTAAACAAAAACATGTATAAGCAGAAATCCTAGAAATAAAATGTAGAGGCTAGAATTTGAATAAAAATCAAAATATATGGAACAAAAATAGAATACAAGATTACAATATAAGATGGGTTTCATTCAAAAAGCTGAGGATAAGAATCAGCCTAGAGTTCCTTAACTAGAGAAACTATCATTCAAGAGTAAGGGGTGATTAAAGACACTTTGAAATCTATAACAAGCTAAAAACGTTGCCACTTACAAAGCCTCTGTAGAAATACTTGAGGCACTGTGGTGTAAGTAGGCTAAGTCTCTGCCTGTGGTGCTGGCATTCCATATGGGTGCTGATTTGTGTCCTGGATGCTCCTCTTCTGATCCAGTTCTCTGCTGTGGCCTGGGAAAGCAGTAGATGATGGCCCAAGTGTTTGGACCCCTGCACCTGCATGGGAGACTCTGAAGAAGCTCCTGGCTCCTGGCTTCGTATCAGCCCAGCTCTGGCTGTTGTGGCTATTTATGGAATGAATCATCCGATGGAAGACCTTTTCCTCTGTCTCTCACTCTCTCTGACTGTAACTCTACCTATCAGACAAATAAACAAAATATTAAAAAGAAGTACTTGAGGTTGTATTGAAGTTTTCATCTTAACAAAAAGGGAGGCCGGCGTTGTGGCACAGTGGGTTAACACCCTGCCTGAAGCACCGGCATCCCATATGGGCGCCGGTTCGAGACCTGGCTGCTCCACTTCCCATCCAGCTCTCTGCTATAGCCTGGGAAAGCAGTAGAAGATGGCCCAAGTCCTTGGGACCCTGTACCCGTGTGGAAAACCTGGAAGAAGTTCCTGGCTCCTGGCTTTGGATTGGCGCAGCTCAGGCCGTTGCAGCCATCTGGGGAGTGAACCAGTGGATGAAAGACTTCTCTCTTTCTCTGCCTCTCTCTGTGTAACTCTGACTTTCAAATAAATAAAATAAATCTTTAAAAAATAGAACTGGAAATATATATAGGCTATATATAGACACATATATGTATATAGACATATATATATATAGGCATATATAGAGACATATATATGTATATAGAGATATATAGACATATATATATATATATATATTTCTTATCAAAATTAGTACCTGCTATTCCAGCATATATACACAACTACCTCTGCCTACATCTGGACAAGGAATAATATAGACCAATAATATTAATCTTGCTTTCATTTTCTTGTGTTTCTGTACAATTTTTCAACATTATGTTCATCTTCTTTTTATATATGTCTATATATATGTCTCTCTCTATATATATGTCTATATATATATGTATATATCTCCCTGTCTTAAAAAATACAACAAAAACATAAAGGAAGCAATCCAAAGAAGTGGCACATTTATTTGTATTTGTTTATTTTTATTTTATTGAGAGATAGAGAGAGATTTTCCATATGCTGGTTCCCTCCCAAAATGCCTCTTACAGCTAATGCTGGACCAGACTGAAGTCAGGGTGTTGTTCTCTATCTAGGTCTTCCACATAGGGATCAGGGACCCAGGTAATTGAGCCATCATCTGCTGCCTCCTTGAGCCTATATTAGCTGGAAGCTGGAATCATAAGGAGAGCCTGGGCTTGAACTCTGGCTCTCTGTTATGGGATACAGGCACACCAAGTAGCATCTTAACTGTCATATCAAATGTCTATTCTTGCATTTGTTAATTAGCTGTACTTAATCATTCTGAAATTTTATATATATTATGTTTTACATAAATAAAATTTTATTTGTCAATTAAAAATATAAAAAAAATAAGCCATCAAGATATGGATACAAGAAATAATGGTGAGTACAGAAACAATAACATATGATGAATATTTATTTGTAAATTATATAAAATAATGTCATCCATGCATTTATTACAAAAGCTGAAAATAAAGTTCTAGAAAACAATCCAAAAATATTTAGCTATCCAGTGTTAGTGAACATACTAAATCTTTGTCTTGTTTGAAAGGAGGATAGAGGTATTGGAAAACTTTGAACTAGCTCTGAAAATTTTGCAGTTAATATATATGTTAAAAATGTTAAGATGTTCACTAGAAATCTAAATAAAACTTGTGGTTTTTGAACAAGGGAAAATAAAAAACTTTGTCAAATCAACAAAACATAGTAATGCACAAAAACAAAAACATTTGACAAAATGAAGAAAATTATAAGGAATAGGTGAAAATAAATCATTAATCCTAATCAATGTAAATGAAATAAAACTTTTTAAACATACACTGGATTTAAAATATGAAATGCAGCTGTATATACTTTATGAGTTATATCTAAAATAAAAACAAAGAATGAAAATAAAGGAATATAAAAATATGAACCAAATTCAGTTGAGAAAAATGAGTAAAATCCATTCACAAAAGGCAACAAAAATATGTTTATAAAAAAGTTAGTGAAGTAGACCTGAGGAAAAGGAGCAACATATCATGTTCAGTGACCAGAAGACTTTGAACAATAAATACCTAAAAGTAAAAGACAAAACTTTGTAATTTCTCTGTAGATGAATATATGACCTCAGAACAAGCAAGGACCTTATAATAATGACATAAGAAGGACAAACAATAAAGAAAATAAAAAAAATAAAATCAAAGTTTTGCAACAAAAAGATAGTTTTCAGAATGTGAAATGTTTGCAGTACATTTAGCTAGCAAATGATCCAGACTATATTGTGAAGATAGACATAAATAAGAAAAAAACCTAACAACATGATTAGAATATTTGGAAATGTATAAGTAGGCTTTTCTCAGAAGAGAAAACCTTAATGGCCAACAAACATGCCCAGCTTCAGTAGTTAGGAGGGAAATGCAAATCAATGCCAAGTTTCACATATTACATTGGCAAAATTTTAAAATATTATTCCAAATGTTGTTGTGAATGTACAAAAAGTCATAGTAAAGGAATACAAATTGGCACAGCCATTTTGGGTGAGCTATGTCAGTGCCTAGTCAAATCGAGAATGTTTACATTGCGTGATTTTGCTGTTGTTGAGAGCATACATGATCATCGTTTTTGACATTTTCTTCCACACTGAGGGAGTCCACTGGTATATACTTTTAGTCTGTCTCTGCCCCTTCACTCATTCCTCCCAAGAGGCCAGAAGTTATGATTTTGACTGGTGAATTTGGAAGGAGGAACCACAATTGTAAAGCCAGTCCCCATACCCCTATCTTTCCTTCCACTTGGGAGGTTAGCATGAAGCTCAGCTCATATCTTCCTTTAGGCCATGTTTTAATATTTACTGTTCAGTATTGCTTGTGACTTAGTGGTTGAGATTGGTGGTAAATTTAGTTTTAGAATTATTCTTCAGACTGGTTTTGGCCTGGCTTAACCTTGGCCGTTGTGGTTGTCTCGGGGTTGGGGACGTGGGGGCGGGGGGTAAACTGGCTGATGCAAGATCTCCCTCTGTCTTTCCCTCTCTTTCCATAATTCTGACTTTTAAATAAATAAATATGTCTTTTGAAAAAGAATTAGCGGCCGGCACCGTGGCTCACTAGGCTAATCCTCCGCCTGAGGTGCCGGCACCCCGGGTTCTAGTCCCGGTCGGGGCTCTGGATTCTGCCTGGTTGCCCCTATTCCAGGCCAGCTCTCTGCTGTGGCCCAGGAGTGCAGTGGAGGATGGCCCAAGTGCTTGGGCCTGGCACCCACATGGGAGACCAAGAGAAGCACCTGGCTCCTGGCTTTGGATCAGCACGGTGCGCCAGTCGCAGCGTGCTGGCCACAGCGGCCACTGGGGGATGAACTAACGGCAAAGGAAGACCTTTCTTTCTGTCTCTCTCTCTCTCACTGTCCACTCTGCCTGTCCAAAAAAAAAAAAAAAAGAATTAGCATGCCTACATGGCTGAAGACATGAATATATTATCTGCTGTCAGCTTTATTTATTAGTAATAATCATCCTTCCTCTTAAAGTAAAAGAAAAACAAAACAGTTTTCAATGGATTAAACCTGAGTGAGGAATAGAAATGCTGTTTATTGTAAACTCAACAGCTGCTACCCATCATTTTCCTTTCATGCATACACATTGGAAAAACTCTCACAGTGTATACAAGGAGATATTTATAAGAATATCATGGCAACATTGTTTATAGGAGTGAAATTACAAACCACCTACATTTCTCTCAGTAGAATGAATAAGTACAATGAACTTTATATATGTATGTATATATATATATATATATGTCATGAAACATGTTCAATGAAAACATTAAGTGGTAAGATGCTATATATTATGTGAGACCATTCACATAATGTTTTAAAACACATAAAAATATCATATGCTGTACAAATACACAGGAAGGGGGAAAGTATAAGGGAAATTTTTTGAATCCTTATGCCAATTTAGGAGCATGGTAACTTCTTTTAAAAATTATTTTTATTTGAAAGGTAGAGAGAGAGAGAGAGAGAATATGAGAATCTTCTATATACTATTTCACTCCCCAGATGTCCACAGCAACCAGAGCTGGGCCAGAAAAGCCTGCAGCCTAGGACTCCATCTGAGTTTCCCACATAGCTGACAGGGACCTGCCTTCCAGTGTGTGTTAGCAGGACACTGGAATTGGAAGCAGAGCTGTGACATGAACCCAGACACTGTGATATGGGATGCCGGCATCCAAAGCAGTGTCGTAACCAGTGTGCCAAGCACTTGCACCACATTATCTCTTATAGGGCCAGGCAGGAAAGGGAATAATGTTGATAAAGTATACAAAGAGAATTTCAAATCTATATATGAAGCTTGATTTATTAAATAGAACTAGAGCATAGCTGGTAGGGTATTAAAATTAGTTAGCTCTGAGGAGTAAGTACACAGCTATTTATAATATTGTTTTCTGTATTGACTATTTAATAACACATAATATGTCCAAAGGATTAACTTTAATGTATCAACCCCAATTTCTTGCTGAAAATGCTTGCAAAATATTTCACACCAAGCACATCCATTTTGTTCTCTGGGCCAGAATTTTCTCTTGTATAAATCAAAGAGAGTTGGGGTAACTGATTCTGAATTATAATTCTAGCTCTAGATGTCCCATGTTATCGGGATATTTTCCACAGGGCAAAAGTTGAGGGGAAAAACAAAAATATATGCATAAGGAAAGTACAAAGTTTTGTTTGAAAAGTGGAATTAATGGATAATTTTATTTTTGTACAAACATATTTTTCAATCCATGCATAATATGTCCATAATATACCTTGCCCATGAACTTTTTGAAGATCCTTGATATAGCAGCAACAGTCTCAGATCTACAATCTTTGAGAAAACCTGTAATCTTCTGCACCCTACCCTAGGCATCCTGGCTGTTCTACTCTTGTTTCTTCTCTCCTCCGTCCCTTTGGTTGTTACCTTAGCTGGTTAAGGACGGGTGGGTAATGGAAGAATGATGCCATCAATTTTCCTTTGCAGTAGTTATCTCTCATATATATGTGCTCACCCATACACTACATTATCTGATCCCTTTGACACGTAATCCTATCTTTATACACAGCAGAATCATAGAATGGCAAATGCCCTAAACAGCACTCTGGCCTCAGAATGAGCCCTTAAGGCATTTGGATCTGGCTAAAAAGCCCATAAGAGTTTCTCAGGCATGGAAAGCCAAGACATTGGCAAAAAATGACCTAAATGGATCTAAATGATAGATCTCTGAGTGAGATCCCAGTGGAAAGAACGGGCCATCAAAGAAGGAGGTACCTTTCTCTGAAGGGAGAAGAGAACTTCCACTTTGACTATGGCGTTGTCTAAAAAAGGTCAGAGTTTGTGGACTCAAGTGGCTTCCATAGCCTTGGCAGCTCATGACAAGAGCCTCGGGTGATTACTGGGGTCATAAACAAGAGTGTCAATTGTTAAATTAACAACAGGAGTCACTGTGCACTTACTCCCCATGTAGGACCTCTGTCCTTAATGTGTTGTACTATGCGAATTAATGGTAAAACTAGTATTCAAACAGTACAAACAGTACTTTATACTTTGTCTGTCTGTGTGGGTGCAATCTGTTGAAATCTTTACTTGGTATATACTAAATTGATCTTCTGTATATAAAGATAGTTGAAAATGAATCTTGATGAAGAATGGGATGGGAGAGGGAGTGGGATATGGGATGGTTGTGGGTGGGAGGGAGGTTATGGGGGGAAAACCGCTATAATACAAAAGTTGTACTTTCAAAATTTATATTTATTAAGTAAAAGTTTTCTAAAAAAATAAAAAAAAAAAAACCTCTGACTTTTGAATGCTGCGTCCTTCAGACATGCAGTACACATCTGGCAGCCTTTTTCTGTCTATATGGCAGGCTATGAGGCACAGGGGTCTGGTGCAGGGGTGGGGTTGTTGCTGTGTGCTGCTGGAACCTAGCATGGAAACCCTTCACACTCACACCTTCTTGTGCCACTTCCTGAATGGCTGTCCCTCTTCTTTCTGATTGTCTCTGTTCTTTGGCTGTTTCTTCTTGTTTGATGTGAAGCCTCAACCCTGGTCCTTCCCATATACTTCTGTTCATTCTGTCTGATTAAACCTTGACTTTGCCAGACTCCCATGCTGAGGTCTTGCCTTTGGCCTGTTCACTCTGGATTTGCAGGCCCCTTTGTGGCTCTTCTGGCCTTTACCACACCGGCCTGGCCCCACCTGCCCTTACCCACTGCTTCCTGGGACGACTGCCTGGAAAGGAAATTTGAGTAACACTTGTCTCCAGCCTGCACTGCTGCTAGGAAATGGCCTGCCATTGATAAAAACAGCGAGTTATATCATCTCTGCCTGAACCAGAAACTCTTCTAAAAAAACTAATACATTTTCAAAAGCAAGCTGCTTTTTATATATATGTAATAGGTGTCTAATATAATTTTTAAATTGCCTTCTAAAAATATAATGGTAATGTTTATTATGTAAAAGGTAGGATACAGACTAGAAAATAAAGAAGCTAATAAGAAACACTTGCAATCCTACTCCTGAGAGCGATAAGGGATACTAACATGATCCATGTGCTTTTTGGTCTTCTCTTCTCTTTATATACATATATATGAATCTGTGTAGGTATGCATCTATAATGTATATTTGTCCATCTGCACACATGTACATAATTAGAACTTTTTAACAAAAAGGCATGTCGGCGCGGTGGCTCACTTGGCTAATCCTCCACCTGCGGCGCCGGTACTCCGGGTTCTAGTCCCGGTTGGGGTGCCGGATTCTGTCCCAGTAGCTCCTCTTACAGTCCAGCTCTCTGCTGTGGCCCAGGAAGGCAGTGGAGGAAGGCCCAAGTGCTTGGGCCCTGCACCCGCGTGGGAGACCAGGAGGAAGCACCTGGCTCCTGGCTTCGGATCGGCGCAGCGCGCCAGCTGTAGCAGGCATTTGGGAGGTGAACCAACGGAAAAAAAAAAAAAGGAAGACCTTTCTCTCTCTCTCTCTCTCTCTCTCTCTCTCTCTCTCTCTCTCTCTAACTCTGCCTGTCAAAAAATAGAAAAAAAGGCAGAATATGATTTCTCATTTAATGATATATGATTTCCATCATTCCATGTCATTGTGTCATTTTGTATTCAATGTTGGGCCAGCCTGAGTTAAGATTTGGGAACTCAATCCAAGTCTCCTTCATGGGTGGCAGGGACCCAACCACCTGAGCCATCACCTGCTAATAGGTAATAGATTTGGGAGTGGTGCTGGGACTCAAACCTAACCATTATGGTATACAACGCAGGCATCCCAAAGCAGCATCTTAATACTATGACAAATGCCCACCCTTCTGGAAAATTTTTAATGAGTTTACAGCATTCCATTATGGACATGCTGAGGTAAAATTTAATCATCATTTGATTGCTGGAGATACAAATTGCAGATTTTTGCTATTACAAGTAATTATGTGATTAATGTCTCTATGGCTAAATCTCTGGGCCAGTTTCTGATAATTTCCTGAGGATCAATTTCTGGAAGCAAAAATACTAGGCTAAAGAATGTGCATATTTTGAAGGCCTTTGAAAATGTGTAGCTAGGCTGACTTTCAAAAAGTTTACATTAATATGCACACTAGATTTGGCATATAGGAGAAGGCCTGTTGATATGAATTCTTATCATACTCCCTATTAATCTATATTTAAACTCTTTACCAACTTATTAGAAAAAAATGCCTTTCCATTTTTGCTTTAATTTGCACTGTTTGATTATCATTGTGGTTTTCAATTTACCATATGATTGGCCACTTGTACTTCTTTTTCTGTGAATTGCTTTTTTGTATTCTCTGCTCATTTTGCTATTAGTATGCTTGTCCCTGTCACATTGATTATAATATTTTTTAAGATTTATTATTTGAAAGTCAGAGTTACACAGAGAAAGAAGGAGTAGAGAGAGAGAGATCTTCCATCCATTGGTTCATTCCCCGATTGGCTGCAACAGCCAGAGATGTGCCGATCCAAAGCCAGGGGCCAGCAGCTTCCTCCAGGTCTTCCCACACGGGTGCAGGTGCCTAAGGACTTGTGACATCTTCTGCTATTTCCCAGGCCATAGCAGAGAGTTGTATCAGAAATGGAGCAGCCAGGACTTGAACTGGTGCCCATATGGGATGCCATCACTGCAGGTGGCAGCTTTACCCGCTATGCCACAGTGCTGGCCCCTGATTGTAATATCTTCCAATGAGATTCTAAACTGAGAGTAATAAATTAGCTTCATTATAACTGTACTAGGCAATTTTAATCATAGGCTTATTTTTTTTATTTTAGCAGCATTTTAGGTCAGGACTAGAGCCCCAAAGCAAGATAGATGAGTTTGAGAGCATTTAAAAAATTATTTATTTATTTGAGTGGTAGAGAGACAAAGAGAGACAGCGAGAGAGGTCTTCCATCTGCTGGTTCACTCCCCCAAATGGCAGCAACAGCCAGAGCTGGGCCCATCAAATCCAGGAGCCAGGATCTTCTTCTGGGTATCCCACACAGGTTCAGGGGCCCAAGCATTTGGGCCATCTTCCACTGCTTTCTCAGGCCATAGCAGAGAGCTGTGTCAGAAGAGGAGTGAGTGGAACACAAACCGGTGCTAATATGGGATGATGGCACAGCAGGAAGAGGCTTAGCCTACTACACAGCAGGGGTGACCCTTGTTTGAGAGCATTAAAATGTATCCCAGAGAGGTTAAGTGCTTACCCAGCATCACTGTGAAGCTCATTGGCTGATCTCGGCTATGACACTTACCTGCCCAAATATTGTCATGCTAAGGTACATATCCTATGTCACAGAGAGGTCTGGAGGAGGGAGGAGAACATTTTTCATGGCAGTTCAGACACTGCTTTGTATGCCTGCACCCCATATTGAAGTGCATGGATTTTAGTCCCTACTCACCTCCTGATTCCAGCTTTCTGTTAATATACCCCCTAGGAGGCAGCAGGAAATGCTTCAAGTATGAATCTCCCTTTGTGCCTCTCACATGGGAGACACTGATGAAGTTCCTGCCTTCTGCCTGGCCTATCCAGAGATATACTTGAGGGCATGAGGGGAGTGAATATCCAAAGGAAGAGTGCTCTGTGTGTGTGTATGTGTGTGTGTATGCCAAGAAATAAAGAAAGAGAGAAAGAAAGAGAGCTTCAGAGGGAAAATGGTGAAAATACCTCTCATGGGCCGGCACTGTGGTGCAGCAGGTTAAAGCCCTGGCCTGAAGTGCCGGCATCCCATATGGGTGCTAGTTATAGTCCTGGCTGCTGCTCTTCTGATCTAGCTCTCTGCTATGGCCTGGGAAAGCAGTAGAAGATGGCCATGTCCTTGGGACACTGCACCCACATGGGAGACTTCAGATCGGCATAGCTCCGGCTGCTGTGGCCATCTGGGGAGTAAACCAGCGGATGGAATACCACTCTCTTTGTCTCTACCTATCTCTGTAACTCTGCCTTTCAAATAAATAAAATAAATCTTAAAAAAAAGAAAATACCTCTTTTAGTGCCAATATATTTCAAATCAAATAACTCTAGAAGTTAAGTAATACACAGGCTATTGGGGGGAGCGGCAAGATGGCAGAATAGGAAGGGAGCACACTATTAGTCCGGGGGAGAGACAGGTTAATAAAAGTGGATATACTGCAGGGTCAAGGAAGAGTAGGGGAAGAAACAGCAGAGGAAACTCTTCTGGAACTAGAGATTCACAGTGGACCTGCGTGGAGAGCGTGGGAGCCCAAGTTCGGGACACCAGCGGCAGACTCAACGCACCAGCGCTGGAACGCGAGGTGAGCCGAACCTCCATAGCCCAAGACACCAGCGGGCAAGTGGAAAGAGGAGACTAGAGGGAACGAGGCTTGAAACTCCGTGGGGAAAAGTTCACCAGGCTAACTAGAAGAGAGAGAGAGAAAAAAAAAAGTGACCGATATGGACACGAGTTTCTCTCTCTCCGCTCACCCCTCAAAGGCGAGCAAGACAAAGAGCAGGCGCCATTTTGGACATACGTCATAAGCAGGGCGACCTCAGGTCTGCACTGGCCCTGAGCCTAGCAGAAAAACCTGACTCTGGGGGGGAGGGGTGAAATAACAGGAGATTAGCATCTAACTTGGCAACCCAGTGGGAGAATGCAGGAGAATTGGAGCCCACACGGAGGGCAGCAGAGATTCCCTGTGTGGTCCTTGGGAAAGAGCTTCCAATCTCTGGCTCCTGTGGGTATATCATTTGCCTGCTAACTACCTCCAATTACGTTCAGCTGTGCGGAATTAATTCCCTTTTGAATCAAAAAAAGAAAGAAAGAAAGAGAGATTTACCACACCTAACCTGGGAGTGTCATCTTTGACACAACCTCAACCCTGAGGAAGCAAACACAGCTCTCAGTCCACACTCATCTCAAGCCTCTAAGGCTCCACCGAAAGCAGACAGTCCACTTAATATAGAGCCATAGTGTAACACGAAAAAACACCACAGTGAAGAAACCAAATATCTCCAACATGCCAAACAACAAACGCAAAAACTGAGATAACAAGAACAAGGAAGATACTATGACGCCCCCAAATGAAAAAGACACCCCAATTCAAGATTATGAAGATGATGAGATAGAAGAAATGCAAGAAGCGGATTTCAAAAAATTGATAAGAACATTAAGAAGTTCTCAAAAACAAATTCTTGAACTACAGAAATCCTTAATGGACAAGATAGAAAATCTCTCTCGTGAAAATGAAATATTAAGGAGGAATCAAAATGAAATGAAACAACTAGTGGAACAAGAAACTGTGATAGTGACGAGAAATCATAATGAAATGAAGAATTCAATAGATCAAATGACAAACACATTAGAGAGCCTTAAAAAGAGAATGGGCGAAGCAGAAGAGAGAATATCAGACGTAGAAGACAGAACAGGAAAGGAAACAGGCAAACCAAAGAAAAGAAGAAGAAATTAGAAATCTAAAAAATATTGTCGGGAATCTACAGGATACTATTAAAAAACCCAACATTCGGGTTCTAGGAGTTCCTGAAGGCATGGAGAGGGAGAAAGGATTAGAAGGCATTTTCAGTGAGATACTAGCAGAAAATTTCCCAGGTTTGGAGAAGGACAGAGACATCTTAGTACAGGAAGCTTATAGAACCCCTAATAAACATGACCAAAAGAGATCCTCACCATGATACATTGTAATCAAACTCACCACAGTGAAACATAAAGAAAAGATCCTAAAATGTGCAAGAGAGAAATGTCAGATTACTCTCAGAGGATCTCCAATTAGACTCACAGCAGACTTCTCATCAGAAACCCTACAAGCTAGAAGGGAATGGCGAGACATAGCCCAGGTACTAAGAGAGAAAAACTGCCAGCCCAGAATATTATATCCTGCAAAGCTCTCATTTGTGAATGAAGGGGAAATAAAGACCTTTCACAGCAAACAGAAATTGAAAGAATTCGTCGCCACTCGTCCTGCCCTGAAAAAGATGCTTAAAGATGTGTTACACACAGAAACATGGTCACCAATATGAAAGAAGGTAAAGGAAGGAAACCTCACAGCAAAAGATCACAGGAAGCTCAATTTCTCTTTGACATAGAATTAAACTCTGATGCTCTGTTAAAGCAATGTGTTAAAGTAATCTATTATGTTCTCTTGATGTCCGTTAAATTTTACTTGTTCAAAAACAGCTGAATTTTTATTAAGAGCTAAGGGTTATTTAAATATGTGCTTATTTTCAAAGATTTGAATAATCACCTTGTCACAATGATCAAATTTGGTCTATATTATGTCATGATTTTAAGGAATCTTATTTCAACTAGATATTTTGGATTTTGAGCCTTGTTGGCATTCTTGACAGGCATTCAAAAAATCAACGTTTCAAACAATCTGGACTCTAAAATTTCCAGTAAATCTTGGACTTTGGTTTTTCCAGTTTGGGCCCAACTGAAAAAATCGAAGGACCTATGTCTCTCATCTTATAGAGACACCAACTAATCAGGCTATTTGGATTATATTACAAGTACTGTCAAGATGTGATGTGGTACCAAACTTTAAGTTTCTATCATGGAAAATGCTATTAATACAAATGTTTGAGAATTAAAAAGTCTAATGATTTTGTGTTACTAGACATGATAGTTATCTTAATGAGAAAGCCCCAGAGGCCTAAAGGGTTAAATACTTGTAAAATCCTACAGGTGCTTTCAAAAATACTCTGAAGTAAGCAAGTGCCTCTTGTTGGTTGATGAGTTTATAATTTTAAACATGGCTACTTATAGTCTTATGTCATCCACAGTTATATATGATTTGCTGCTCATAAAACTAAAGCGTTGTTGGTTCTGTGTTTAGCTGTCCTCCTATAGGTTCCTATGGACTTTTTCCAGCCACTTCTATTGTATTCAGTACTTTGGGATGGCTCTGTAAATAGATGAAGCCAATAATGTATTAACAGTACCAACTGAGAGAAAGTATGGTTAACTGAGATTACTAAAAACAAAAAGCAATTCAAATCAATTGGCAATCTACAAAAAGAGTTAAAGATTTTAAAAGCTATTATTAAAATTGCTATATTGGTATACTATGCTATGTTATATGTTTGTACATATTGTATGTCCACATGGGGAAATTTTATTAAGAGTTTTATTTTAAATGGCTTATACATAAGATTGTCCATAAATTTAAGCTGCTAAAATCAATCAAAGATACATTTTAATCTGTGTGACCTGAATCTGTGTATCATATGTTTTAAACTTGTTGCTAGAAAGAAACTAAAAACATTTTAGATGGTTGTGCTTAAGTTTACTGGTTAAACAAACTACACCATGTTAGATATTTAAGAGGTGTTTTCAAATACATGATTCTTAAAATTTATAGAAGGCATTGGACCTTCTGGTAAATGTTTTCTTAAGTTGTTATCTAATGCTTGAAACAGTTTGCTAAGTATTCATGTGATATTGCTATTGTCAGCAAGCGATCTAGGACTTGCTCCCTCATTTCTCTATTCTAAGCCCAACTTGTTCTTTCATTTCTCTAGTCTCTTCAAGGTAGGAAACTAATTCTATTATGAAGGAATCTGTAGGACGCACAATTTAATCTTTAGACCTTATAAAAAAGATGGCTAACACTTTTCTGTAATAGCATAGCCAAATTTAAGAACTTAGATAATAATCTCATAGCTAGATTCACTTCGCCATCAGCGAAGTATACAGTAAGTAGAAAAAACCTCCCT
The DNA here is from genome assembly GCF_033115175.1 of Lepus europaeus. Lineage (NCBI taxonomy): Eukaryota > Metazoa > Chordata > Mammalia > Lagomorpha > Leporidae > Lepus > Lepus europaeus. The sequence goes on from NC_084850.1 coordinate 53,070,433, forward strand.
TTCATGCCAAAGGGAAAGAAAGTCTTAAAGTGAGAATATAATTTTCCTCATGGGCATTGTCTACCTTAGAAAAACTACTACAGAACATGCCTGTGACTATAGACTTGTAGTTCAGGCCACCGAAGATTAGAGATGGGACTTGGGCACTCCCTTGACTTGCATCCTCTGGTCTGCTTGAACACAAACCAGAAGGAAAAGAAAGCTAGGCATCAGAAGCAATGGGTGGCAGGCCTATTAATGGCTGATCTGTACAGTGATCTGCCCTCAAGGAGACCCAACAGGCCAGTCCACTGCAGTGGCTTTCAATGTGGTAAGCCTGGGCTTCAGCAGAAGTCAGCTTGTGAAGAGCCCTGGCAGCTCTGCCAAGAGTTGGATCACTGGAAATGGACCTGCCCTGGAGTCGAAGGATGCCCCGGTCAGAGCCACAGATCTTATTGGCTCTAAGCTGAAAAGCCCTTCACTCAGCCCAACTTCCAAAGTGACCACTGCAGCTGAGGGGACGGTCAAGTAGGGTCAGCAACATTGCAGGCAGAACTGTAAATTTCTTGTTAGAGATGCCCCCTGCCTTGACCTGGCCAGCTCTCCTCCCAGGCCAGCCAAGTAATGAAAGTCAACAGAGTGCCTTCTCCTAGGAGATTCACACCTCCCTTAGGATATACCCCATGTGAAGAGATAGATAGGTCTGGTCCTCTTAACTTACAAGGCCTAAAGCCCAACAGATTATTATCAAGCCCCTTCTATCAGGTTCTATTTGCCTCTCAATCAGAAACTTAATTGTAGCTTAGACAGCAACTTTCTTAGCTCCTCTAATAATGACTCTGTCCTTTGTTCTAGACCCTGTCTAGCGCACTTGGGCCTCATTCCTTTGTAATCATAACCTCTACCACCAATGGCTCTACTCCCAACCTGTGTGTACTGATGGTCCTCTTCCCCACTTAATGCTGTATAATGGTTCAAACCTGGTAAATGCCACTCTTAGGATCATTGGTTACTATCCTCATTCTGTCTTTTATGACCTTGTCTAAATATGAGCAGAATCGGCAAACTTGGAAGTCTTCCATAGCCTTGGCAACTCATGACGACAGCCTAGGATGGTTACTGGTGCCATAAACTAGAGTGTCAGTTTGTTGGGTCAACAATAGGAGCCACTGTGCCCTTGCTCCTCATGTGAGATCTCTGTCCTTAATGTACTCTACATTTTGATTTAATGCTATAACTAGTACTCAAACAGTATGTTTCACTTTGTGTTTCTATGTGGGTGCAAACTGTTGAAATCTTTACTTAATGTATACTAAATTGATCTTCTGTATATAAAGAGAATTGAAAATGAATCTTGATGTGAATGGAAAAGGAGAGGGAGCGGGAGAGTGGAGGGTTGTGGGTGGGAGGGAAGTTATGGGCGGGGGAAGCCATTGTAATCCATAAGCTGTACACTGGAAATTTATATTCATTAAATAAAAGTTAAAAAAAAAGTAATACACAGGCTATTTAACAGTTGTCTAACCAAAGTAAGAGAAACATTTTATCACTTCATTCACCTTATTTTATCACTTTATTCCTCTTAACAAAAGCATATGGCAGTTCTCCTTTCTCTCTAATGAAGTCCAGACTCCCCACCTTGGCAGTCAGTACTCTTAAATAATTTGCTTCTCCACTCCTCCAAATGTACCCCATTCAGGATGATCATCTCAGTAATTCTACACATGCCCCTGCAGTAGCAATCCTCGTGCCTCTGTTGGTCTTCATGCCTGCAGTGCTTTTCTTCTCCTTCCACTCTTTTTTTATTTGTATGCATCTTGTAAATACAACATTAGGAACATGGTAATTCTTCCCATTGCCCTCGTCTTCCAACCCACTTCCCACCTTCCTCCCTGCTCTCCTGTTTGTTCCAAAAAACAAAAGGAAACAAAAACAAAAAAGAAGAAAAAATGGAATAAAAATTAAGAAAACTGTTCCTCAGCAATCTAAACAAGGGCTTTTCTTTGTTATTGCTTCTCGAAGGTGTCTTGGCTTTTTTCCTCCCTTCTTCTTTTTCCTTCCTTCCTCCCCCTTCTTTCCTTTTAGAAACTTAATTGTCTTTAAAGAAGAACCCAAGGATGATACATTTTTGTGAGATCTTAGATATAACTTATGAGACATAATAATATCCTCCATTTAATACACTAAAAATGATTCTTGAGAACAAGTTTTACTAATAAGTTCCATGGTACAACTCTCTGGGGACAGAGGTCCTGCATAGGAAGTTCGTGTACAGTGACTCTTGTTGTTTATTGAAAAGATAACACTCATTATAACATCAGTGATAACCCAAGGCTCTTGATCCACCTCAGCTATGGAAACCTTTTGGATCCACTATCTCAACAAGGCCATAAGCAAAGTGGGAGTTCTCTCCTCTCTTCAGAAGACAGTACATCCTTTGGTGGCCCCTTCTTTCCACTGGGTTCTCCCCACAGTGTTCCTTTACATAAGAAATTTTTTGCTGGAGTGTCTTGGCTTTCCATGCCTGAAATGCTTCCCATGGGATTTCCAGCTAGACCAGAGTGCCTTAGGGCTGATTCTGAGGTCAGAGCAATACATAAAGTGATTGTCATTCTATGGGTCTGCTGTATGGACTGCTTTCCATGTTGGAGCCTTCCTTCCTTTTTTAATTCTGCTATTCTTGTTTCCACAAACTTAGTCCTATTAATATGATCATTTTATCAATTTATTCTATCTATATGGCCCCTTTATCACTTAATCCTATCCATTTGGTTTTCTTTTTAACAATTAGACTGCTATCAGTCAACTTAAGGGATTTTGGGGTCCTAAGGCAAGTTGTTTACCTTAGGACCCCTTAGAAGTGAGTCCGTAGGAAAGTATGTAGGACTATACTGCTTTGAAGTTACAAACTTCATACATTTCAAAATTACAGCTTTAGGAACTTGGTAATTCTTCCCACCATACCTGCCTTCCCACCCCCCTTCCTCTTCCCTTTCTTATTCTCACTCTTTTTCTTTACTAAGATCTGTTTTCAATTAACTTTATACATATATGATTAACTCTGTTAAGTATAGAGTTCAATGGTTCATATGAAAGAGAAAAAGATAAGGAAATATTATAAAGGAAAAGAAAACCAAAAAATATAGAATAAAAAGCTGTTCCTCAACAGTCAGGAGAAGGGCTGTTCAAAATCTTTACTTCTTTTAGTGTCAATTTCATTTCTATATGTCACCTTTTAGGGGCTCTGTTAGTTATCACGGGTCAGGGGGAACATATAGAATTTGCCCCTTTGAGACTGGCTTATTTCACTAAGTATGCTGTTTTCCAGTTTCATCCGTTTTATTGCAAATGACCGGACTTTCTTTTTTCTGCTGTGCAATATTCCATGGTGTACATATCTCATAATTTCTTCATCCAATCTTCAGTTGATGGACATTTGGGTTGATTCCATGTCTTTGCTATTGTGAACTGAGCTATAATAAACATGGAAGTGAAGATAATTCCTTTATTTGCTGATTTCATTTCCCTTTGTCTATCTGCTTTCTTTGAATTATCTCATGTACCAACATGGCTTCATCTATCACAATGAATAGATGGCTTCTATGTATTTATTTTTCATGTCAAAATTTCACCTGATCTACAGAATTTATATGCAATTGCCTATCGGACAAGTCTACACATTGTATATTGAATATAATGTTTTCCAACTTTTCCCCAAATAATATGCTTTTAATATGTATTTTTTTTTTTGTTACCTACTACCATTCATCCATTTGTCAAAGATAGAAATCTGGGAGTTATTTCTAATTTTTCTCTCTTAAATATACTTCATATCTAAGTAGTCATCAAGTCCTGTTTCTTCTAATAGCATAGTTCTTTCTTCTTTACCTTCTGCTACTGCCTTAATTGAGTCTTGTATCACTTTACTCTAAGGGATTTTGGGGTCTTATGGCTAGTTGGCTAGTTGTAAGATTGTATCCTTAGAAGTAAGTCTGTGTGAATGTATATAGGACTATACTGCTTTGTGGTTGCATACTTCATACATTTCACAATTTCAACTTTATGATCTTGGTGATTATTCCCACTGTGCCCACAATCCCACACTCATTCCCACCCTCTTCCTCCTCCCTTACCTGTTTTCACTCTTATTCTTTTTTTTTTAACTTTTATTTAATGAATATAAATTTCCAGTGTACAGCTTATGGATTACAATGGCTTCTTCACTCTTATTCTTTACTAAGATCACTTTTCAAATAATTTTATACATTTATGATTAACACTAGGGTAAGTATAGTGTTTAATGAATCATAGGAAAGAGAAAAAGATAAGGAAAATATTATAAGGGAAAAGATAAACAAAGATATAGAATAAGAAGCTGTTCCTTGACATTCAAGAAAAGGGCTGTTCATAATCATTGCTTTTCAAAGTGTCAATTTCATTTCTACATGTTGTCTTTTAGGTGCTCTATTAGTTATCACATATCAGGGAGAACATAATGAATTTGTCTTTTTGGGACTGGCTCATTTCACTAACTATGATGTTTTCCAGTTTCACCCATTTTGTTGCAAATGACTGGACTTCATTTTTTTTACTGCTGTGTAGTATTCCATAGTGTACATATCCCATAATTTCTTTATCCAGTCTTCGGTTAAAAGGAATTTGTGTGAATTTCATGTCTTTGCTATTGTGAATTGAGCTGTAATAAACATGGAGGTACAGATAGCTCTTTCATACGCTGATTTCATTTCTCTTGGGTAGATTCCTAGGAGTGGGATGGCCGGGTCAGATGTTAGGTTTACGTTCAGACCTCTGAGGTATCGCCACACTGTCTTCCATAGTGGCTTTACCAGTTTACATTCTCACCAACAGTGGATTAGGATACCTTTTTCCCCACATCCTCACCAGCATTTGTTGTTTACTGATGTCTATTTGAAAGCCATTCTAACTGGGGTGAGGTGAAACCTCATTGTGGCTTTGATCTGCATTTCTCTGATGGCTAGTTATCCTGCGCATTTTTTCATGTGTCTGTTGGCCATTTGGATTTCCTCTTTTGAAAAATATCTGTTTAAGTCCTTTGCCCATCTCTTAATTGGGATGTTTCTTTTGTTGTAGAGTTTCTTTATCTCTTTGTAGATTCTGGTTATTAATCCTTTATCAGTTGCATAGTTTGCAAATAATTTCTCCCATTCTGTCAGTTCCCTCTTCATTTTCCTGTTTCTTTTTCCATACAAAAGCTTCTCAATTTGATGTAATCCCATTTGTTAATTTTGGCTTTAACTACCTGTGCCTCTGGTGTCTTGTGCAAGAACTCTTTGCCTGTGCCAATATCTTGTAGGGTTTCCCCAATGCTCTCTAATAATTTGATGATGTCAGGTTGTAGATTTAGATCTTTGATACAAATTGAGTGGATTTTGGTGAAAGGTGTCAGGTAAAGGTTTTGCTTTATGCTTCTGCATGTGGTAATCCAGTTCTCCCAGCAACATTTGTTGAATACACTGTCCTTGCTCCAGGGTTGATTTTAGCACCTTTGTCAAATATAAATTGGTTATAGATGCTTGGATTGATTGTAGGTGTTTCTATTCTGTTCCATTGGTCTATCCATCTGTTTTTGTACCAGTATCAGGCTGTTTTGATTACAACTGCCCTGTAGTATGTCTTGAAATCTGGTATTTTGATGGCTCCAGCTTTGATTTTGTTGTATAAGATTGCTTTTAGCTATTCGGGGGTCCCCTGTGTTTCCACATGAATTTCAACATCATTTTTCTATATCTGAGAAGAATGTCTTTGATATTTTGATTGGTATCGCATTGAATCTGTAAATTGGACATTTTGGTGATATTGATTCTTCCAATCCATGAACATGGAGGATTTTTCCATTTTTTGTCTTCCTCTATTTTTTTTATGTTTTGTAAATTTCATCATAGAGATCTTTGACATCCTTGATTAAATTTATGCCAAGATATTTGAATTTTTTGGTAGCTATTGGGAATGGGATTGAGCTTCGAAGCTCTGTTTCAGCTGTGGCATTGTCTGCATATACCAAGGCTGTTGATTTTTCTATGTTGATTTTGTATCCTGCTACCTTTTCAAACTCTTCTATTAATTCCAGTAGTCTCTTAGTGAAATATTTTGGATCCCCTACGTATAACATCATGTTACCTGCAAATAGATATAGTTTGACTTCTTCCTTTCTGATTTGTATCCCTTTGATTTCTTTTTCTTGTCTGATGGCTCTGGCTAGGATTTCCACACCAGTTTCCTATTCATGTGCACCCTGGGAGGTAGCAGGTGGTGGCTCAGGTAGTTGGGTTCCTGCCACCCATATGGGAGACTTAGATTGAGATCTGGGATCCCAGCTTCAGCCTTGTTCAGCCTCTGTCATTGCAAGCATTTGGGGAATAAGCCAGTGGGTAGGCATTCTCTCTGTCTTATTAAAACTATAGAAACAACAGCAACCTGGAAGAGTAACCCTGGCAAGCACCAGGTCTGATACTGTGTGGTTTATAAGAGATAACTATGCTTAGCACAGTTCCTGGAACATTATAGGTGATCCACAAATTGGAAATACTATAGTCTGTTACATATATTTGAGTTGTTATCCCTCCACTTCTAATACTATGACAGAGACAACTCTTTGTATTCTTCCCTCCAGGGTTCTCACCTCTCATGCTATTCTCTATACCCCTCAAGGGAAAGGAGAACCAGAGTTGGGTATTTGGTCTAGTGGTTAAAACACCAGCATCCCACGTTGTAGTGCCTGGTTCAATACGTGGCTCTGCTCCTGACTCCAGCATTCTCCTAATACAGACTCTAGGTGGCAGTAGTGATGGCTTAAGTAATTGACTTCTTTCCATACACACAGAAAACCTAGACTGAGTTCCCAGCTCCCAGCTTCAGCCTTGCCCAGGCTGTAGCAGGCATTTGGGGAGTGAACCAGAGGATGGGAGCTCTCTTGCTAGCTCTCTCTCTCTCTCACTCGCAAATAAAAATAAATTTAAAAAGAAAAACTAAAACTCATTCACATTAAAGGATGAAGGGCTTAATGTGTTCTCATGGAGTTACTTGCATTTTGAAGAGAAGATGGCTAAGAAAGGAGAGGTATTTTCCCAAAGAAATGAATTTTGTGCAGTGACAATGTTAAGAACTGGTGGATTTGACCATTAGGAAGAAATTTGTGATTTGGGGATACCGACAGTGTTTTCACCTTAAGCAACAATAGGGATAGTGCAACTGCAAGGATATATTACACAAAGCCACTTTCCATGAACATATCACATAGACACTCATAAGAGGCTTATGTTTACATTTCTTCAAAAGAATATTCTAATGTTATTTTTCACCATTTATATTGAATATTTTTCAGAAATCATAATCATGTATGTGTGTAGGGTACAATGTGATATTTTGATGTTTTCTACAATGTTGCATCATTTAATCAAACTAACATATCACCTTTCTTATATATTTTTATGGTGAAACATTTGAAGTTACTTAAGTATTTTAATACATTTAACACTTTACTATCAACTATGGCAACTATGGCATGATTTTTTTCTTCACTCCTATTTGTCGTTTCCTTTCTCTTTCCATACAGTTAATATTCTGGACATTTATATCTTTCTTGAAGTAGTCAAGGCCTTATGTAAGATGTTCCTACCCTAATTCTCAGAACTTCCCCTTCACTTTCTCACCACCTGTCTGAATACATATACATACACACACAAGACACATAGACACATACTCTTCAGTGGCTGTAACATATTCAAAAATAGTAATGCCATGTCTCTCCCACCACCCTCCAATTCAGTAATCAACTTATCCAGTTCAAATGTCCACCTTCCTCAAATCTTGACTCCATGTTCTGTTCCCACCCAAGCTAAAACCATCTACAGAGTGCCTGCCACCTCATAAGCCCTCCAGGGTAGCTTTCCCACCACTACCTGTGGCACATCATACATACTTTAACTCTAACACTTATCACACTGTATCAGAAACCATGATGCATATATGTGCTTTGTAAGAGACTGGTTTCTCACTCATCTCTATATCTCCACTGCCAAACATACTGCCTCTGCCTGACACACCCATGTGGGTGGCAGGAACCCAACTACCTGAGCCACCACCTGCTACTTCCCACGGTGCACATGAACAGGAAACTCGAATCAGGATCTAGAGTCAGGTCTCAAATCCAAGTACTCTGTTATGGGATGTGTGTACTCCAACTGCTAAGTCAAATACCTGCCTCTTTCTTTTTTACTTAAAAGAAAATCCTATTCTAATGTCTGATAAATACTTTTTCCCCCCATGCAAAAAATGACTTGACATAATAATGTCTAAATAACCAGTAACTTACAATTTGCTTCAACAGGATAGATTTTTAGAAATAACATGTATTTCTTCCAATTATATACAATTAAATTTTCTATTTATTAAAAAAGTTTTGGAGAGAAATTTGAGATATTTCTGTTACAGGGGAGTATTGGTATATAGTCCAAGGGTAACCAGATCAACTTGGTTTAACCGGAATTACAACAAAAAATAAAACTATAGGAAACATTTGTTTTATTTTGAATCAATCTAGCCTGAAGAGAATTTTTCTGAGGCAACTGACTCTCCTCCAAGGAATCAGATTTTCTACTCTTGACAGCTAGGAAAACTCGTCATGTGTTTTCCTTCACTCTTACTGGTGGCTTTTTTATTGGCATGGATGTGGCAGGGACAATATTTGCATGATTGGTTATAAAACTGATAAAAGCTGTCAGATATCCTTTTCCAGTTAAGAAGATGTTTGTCTTGCCTGTGTTCCCATTAATGAAAGGAGAAATTATTTTCCTGACATAGTTAGTATTAGGGTTTAGTTTAGAAACTCCTACCCACAATGCTTTCTACTACACTGTATTTCCTAGCAGGCATGACCTTCCCCCAATTAAACTGAAATAGTTCTATTTATTTATTTGACAGGTAGAGTTATAGACAGTAAGAGAGAAAGAGAGAAAGGTTTTCCATTCCGTTGGTTCACTCCCCAAATGGCCGCCACGGCCGGCGCTGTGCCGATCCAAAGCCAGGAGCCAGGTGCTTAATCCCTCCTGGTCTCCCATGTGGGTGCAGGCACCCAAGCACTTGGGCCATCCTCCACTGCCTTCCCGGGCTACAGCAGAAAGCTGGACTGGAAGAGGAGCAACCCGGACTAGAACCCAGAGCCCATATGGGATGCCGGCACCGCAGGTGGAGGATTAACCAAGTGAGCCATGGTGCCGTCCCCTGAAATAGTTCTTTATATAAAATCATACAGGGGAGGTTAAGTGTCAGAGCAAAATATTACTTTAGCATTAAGCCACTAAGATCCCTCTGTTATGGTGAATGATCCTTAATTCCTATCACAGAAATTTGCAGGTCCACTTTATGCCCTTTTTCATGGCCAGCAGACTAGCCTCCCCTCAGCGCAGTTTACTCAAAAATTCTCACTGTGGGCTTTTTTTCCCCCAGTTTTCTTATTGTGTTCTGTTCTGGAGGATCTTAAGGGATAAGAGTCTTGTCTTGAAAAGTCAGGAGAATTTATTACTATTACTGTCAAACCACGGAAAGGAGATGAATTTATTTAGCAGCATCTGAAAATAGAATTGCCTCAACGTTGACGCCTGCTGCTGATGCTAAATGATGAATACTAAGCACCTGGCACACACTTTGCACTTTTCTTCATTTATCTGTTCTTCATATTGCAGTGCTTTAAGATGTTTGCAGCACATTTTCACTGTGTCTGTGTTCTACTCTTGGTTGGGAGCCAAGCAGTAGATGTCATTGATTATTTGTTGAGCATCCATAACACATGGGGATCTGTACCAAGCACAGCACGGAGTTGCAGAAAGAATCAAAATGTGTAGAATCCAGACAGAAAACCAGTATTTACATGTTGGCTCTGTAAAGCTCTTAAGTTTGTGACCTTGGGAAAATAATCCAATTCTCATAAGACACTATCATTAACTTGTAAGATGGAAGTAATAATAGCAGTCCTGTGCACTTTTGAGGATTGATGTGACGTTCTGGCTGTGTTAATGTCTAGCCTAGAGTTCTGCAAACTGTGATGTTCAGGTCAGATCTCAGGGATTGTATTCTTAGTCCAATGTTGTCTCTTCAAGCTGTAAGCAAAAGATAACCCTTACCATAGTTATAGTGAGCAGCATTTTTCTTCTTTCTCAAAATGCTTCCACATGGTCTACACTTCTTTCACTTGAGGATAAAACGTTTCATTGCTTGACCAGAAACTCTGCTTCAGATGGTTGTATTTGGTAGTAGAAAATGTGTGTATGAATTTTGGTGCCAGATCCATTGACGTACTAGCTTCATGATCTTGGCAAAGACATAACCTCTCTGAGCTTTAATTTCCTCGTTATAAAATGCAGACAAGTAATAGTGCCTACCTTCATAAAAGTGTGAGAAAGTTTGAATGAGATGAAGTATGCAAAGTACCTCTCAGAGGGTAGGATTTCAATAAATGGTGTTCCTTTGAAAACAGGGAAGTGAGATGGATATTGAGTATGCACAAATCTTTTTCACTCTTTGGTTTTAATCTCTTAAGGCTGACAAGAATTGGATGAGCCTTTAGGAATAAAGCAACCGGTTGTCTCTCTACATAGCCATGGGGAGATAGTTTGGTGAAGTGTAAAGAAATGACACACATCCTGCCGGCGCCGCGGCTCACTAGGCTAATCCTCCGCCTTGCGGCGCCAGCAAACCTGGTTCTAGTCCCGGTCGGGGCACCGATCCTGTCCCGGTTGCCCCTCTTCCAGGCCAGCTCTCTGCTGTGGCCAGGGAGTGCAGTGGAGGATGGCCCAAGTGCTTGGGCCCTGCACCCCATGGGAGACCAGGAGAAGCACCTGGCTCCTGGCTTTGGATCAGCGCGGTGCGCCAGCCGCAGCGCGCTACCGCGGCGGCCATTGGAGGGTGAACCAATGGCAAAAGGAAGACCTTTCTCTCTGTCTCTCTCTCTCTTACACTGTCCACTCTGCCTGTCAAAAAAAAAAATAAAAGAAATGACACACATCCTTTTGCAACTCCAACTGTCTTCAGTAAAATGGGACTCATTTTTCCATTAAACCTACAGTGGAGAAGTGATTTGTCCATTGTGAACCAATTTGTAAGTGGTAGAGCTAGGATGAAATCCAGGTAGTCTAACTGCAGTCTGTGGGATTCTCATAAACTCAAAGCAGCCTTGTGTCATTGGAGTTTTATGAAATTTCTGTGGGCAGAAAATGAGGAGAGAGGTGCATGGTATGCTCTCTGCATGTATCCCAGCCCCTCACCTGTACATTGACTCCTTGGTACGGCCTGTAGTAAGGATCATGGCAACAGTAATTTCACCTTAATGGCATTTTTTTTAAAAAAGATTTATTTGTTTATTTGAAAGTCAGAGTTACACACAGAGAGAAGGAGAGACAGAGAGAGAGAGAGAGAGAGGTCTTCTATCTGTTGGTTCACTCCCCAATTAGCCTCAATGGCCAGAGTACGCTGATCTGAAGCCAGGAGCCAAGAGCTTCTTCCAGGTCTCCCACGTGGGTACAAGGGACCAAAGACTTGGGCCATCTTCTACTGCTTTCCCAGGCCATAGCAGAGAGCTGGGTTAGAAGTAGAGCAACAGGGACATGAACAGACATCCATATGGGAGCCGGCACTGCAGGCGGCAGCTTTACCCACTATGCCACAGCACTGGCCCCATCACCTTCATGGCATTTTCCTTCATAGCCATCATGCCAAAATTCCCAGTGGCTTTGCAACTTTTGGTAGAGGAAAAATAAACTTTTATTCTGGAACAAAGTTCTATATAAGTAAAATATCTCTATCCTAATGAATTGCTAAGACCATGAATGGATAGAATAGGCATGTCCTAGTCTTTGCTGGCTTCCCTTCCCACTTTGCTAGCCTTTACAATTTTTAAATTTATTTATCTTCATTTTTATTTGAAATCCAGAGAGACAGAAAACCAGAGATCTTCCATCTGCTGGTTCAATCTGCAAATGGCTGCAACAGCCAGGGTTGGGCCAGGCCAAAGTCAGGCGCCCAGAACTCCACCAAGTCTCCAATGTGGGTACAGGGGCCCAAGTACTTGATACATTATCTGCTGCCTCCAAGGGTGTGCATTAGCAGGAAGCTTGACCAGAAGCAGAGGAGCCAGGATTTGAATTAGGCACTCTGATATGAGCAACAACTCAATCTCTGAGTCAGATGCTCATCCCACTTGCCAGCCATTGCATTTCCACAGCCTGTAGCACATGGAGAGCAGGCCATATCACTGTGGTTGCATTGCTGGCTGTGGTTGTTGCCCAGAGAGGGCTTGATGTCACTACCCTTTTTACCACCCTATTCTACCTATCTAGAATCAAGTACCTACCTATCATCTGATTCTAGCCTGACCTCAACTCTGGCATGTTTCTGAAGTCCTCTCCATTTCCTTGCAGCAGAATAGGACTCTCTAAGGCCCACCATCACTACTCACTTCAGTGTGCCTCCATCAATCAGCTTATTTCCTGGCCATGCTTGTCTGGATATGGAACACCTTATATTGTAGACCTCTCAGAAAGAACAAGTCTATTTGCACCTGCCTGATCTCATGCTAGTTTTGTAAACACCTTCAGCTCCAGCTAGACTCCCCTGCCTGTTGTAAGGACAAATTCATTCCTGTAGCTGCCTTATTCATGCAGTTTTCTGTGTCCCTTCCCCTTACCCACATCCCAAGTGCTGCGTTGTATCTGCTGGTATATAATCCTATTGCACTCACTTTTTTTTTTACAGGCAGAGTGGATAGTGAGAGAGAGAGAGACAGAGAGAAAGGTCTTCCTTTTTGCAGTTGGTTCACCCTCCAATGGCCGCTGCGGCTGGCACATCTCGCTGATCCGAAGCCAGGAGCCAGGTGCCTCTCCTGGTCTCCCATGCGGGTGCAGGGACCAAGGACTTGGGCCATCCTCCACTGCCTTCCTAGGCCATAGCAGAGAGCTGGCCTGGAAGAGGGGCAACCAGGATAGAATCTGGCACCCCAACCGGGACTAGAACCTGGTGTGCCGGCGCCACAAGGCGGAGGATTAGACTGTTAAGCCACAGCGCCGGCCTATTGCACTAATTTTTCAGGTCCCTCATCAGATACTGCCTTATATGCAGTGGCTCTACTTCCTACTGGGATCATATAGATTGTTCCCATTTCTCAGAATCAGAGGCCATGGAGCATATTTCCATAATTTTAAGATGCACCATTGATTTTTTTTTAAATAAATCTTTTTTTTTCTTGACTGGCAGAGTTAGACAGTGAGAGAGAGAGAGACAGAGACAGAGAGAAAGGTCTTCCTTTGCCGTTGGTTCACCCTCCAATGGCTGCCGCAGCCGGCGCGCTGCGGCCGGTGCATCATGCTGATCCGAAGCCAAGAGCCAGGTGCTTCTCCTGGTCTCCCATGCGGGTGCAGGGCCCAAGGACTTGCGCCATCCTCCACTGCACTCCAGGCCACAGCAGAGAGATGGCCTGGAAGAGGGGCAACCGGGACAGAATCCGGCACCTTTACCGGGACTAGAACCCGGGGTGCTGGCACCGCAGGCGGAGGATTAGCCTATTGAGCTGCGGCGCCAGCCGCATCATTGATTTTTTAAAATTATTTTGCAGAAAATAAAATGGAACAGTGAAGCACTACATGAAATGTACATTGCAACTGTAAGACAGTCTTTATTTTCAGAAACATTAAAATGCCAAAAGAAATACATAGGTCTTAGTCTTTAGTAAAATTGTAGCCTGCATCATTCTATCTAACACTTGTTTATAGATTGGGGTGAACTGTTCTCTGTCTCCTGTCAGTGTATCTTGTCTTCCCAACTAAGTAGTCCATTCATTGAAGATAAAGACTTCTTTCCCCCCTTATTTCTTCTTAATTTTAAGTTCTTCCTCCAAAACCAACCTTATTCCTCCCTGCTCCAGGCTCATAGTTGGTATTCAAAATCATTAGGGAATTGGATTGATTAGATCCAGTCATCTTAATCACCTGTCTGTTGCTGCATTGAGACCAATATGAAATCTCATTCCCTGTGGACAGAGCTCACTGCCACTATGGGTGGCAGGAACACAATTACTTGAGCCATCATGTACTGCTTCCAATACTCTGCATTAGCAGGAAGCAAGAGTCACAAGCTGAAGGTAGATATTGAACCCAGGCACTCCAATATGGTATGCTGGCATCTTAACCAGCAACTTGACTGCTAGACCAAAAGCCTGCACCTCTGGCTTCTTATTCTTTTTTTTTTAAACTTTTATTTAATGAATATAAATTTCCAAAGTACAGCTTATGGGTTACAATGGCTTCCCCCCTCCCATAACTTCCCTCCCGCCCGCAACCCTCCCCTTTCCCGCTCCCTTTCCCCTTCCATTCATGTAAAGATTCATTTTCAATTCTCTTTGTATACAGAAGATCAGTTTAGTATATATTAGGTAAAGATTTCAACATTTTGCCCATATAGCAACATTAAGTGAAAAAACTACCATTGGATTACTAATTATAGAATTAAATAGCAATGTACAGCACATTAAAGACAGAGAACCTACATAATTTTTTTTTCTTATTCTTATCACTTCTGCACAATCAGGTAACAACCAAGAAAGGCCTTGCAGAGAACAAAGTGATGGAGCTGTCACTGTAACGACTTTCTTTCTATGCCTTTTGATGCTCTTTCAGCCCCAGGATGGTGAGGTCCTGCAGGTGAATTGTTGCACCTCCTATGGTTTCTTTTCTGTTGTAGAGTACCAGCATTGTAGCATTTTGCCTTTCATTCAAATGCTATTAATGGAGAATGTATTCATTAGAAATGGAGCATGTGCACATTAAAATCAATTCCTACACAAAAATACAGAGCTTTTAAGGAAGAAGAAGATTAGGGAGATTTGTAATCTGAGGAATAATTTACTTGTTGAAACCCCCTCCATCCAAGAGAGACTTTTTGTAAAAGCCCTAATGAATAATTGATATGGTGTTCTTAAAAAAGGCTCTGATTACTATTGGCCTGATGATCCTTATTATTGAGCTGTGTCTTTCAGAGAGGCTCTGTCCAACAAAAATATTCCAAGTGCTGATGTAGTCTCTGGGTCAACTAAGTGGAAATGTAAAGCTAGGATTGTAGTAGTCAGCTTTTCATTACCACATCAAAAATAACTGAAACAAGCTACTTATGAAAGAAAGAGGTTTATTGTGGTCATGGCTCTAGAGGTTCATAGTCGAGATCAGACAGGCCCCATTAGTTTGGCCTCTGATGAGGCTGCAGGATGGTAATGGTGGAACATGTGCAGAGGAAGGATCATATGGTGAGCCAAGAAACAGAAAGCAGCTGAGCCAAACACAGGCTTTTATAACTAACCCTTGCATGAGAACTGCATTCTGAGAGCATGCCCCCAATGACCTAAGGACCTCCCACTATGCTTACCTCCTAAACACCATAAGTGGATTCAATTTCTACCCTCTTAGTGCCACTAACTATGGCCTTGGGTGTATATGTCTGTCCTACTTCAGGGGCTAAATAGTATTCCAAGGAAAGCAAGGATGCAGTACATTCTTTTGAATATTCTTTAATTCTTTCCATCCCCTTTATATTTCCTATGGACACCATATTCTTTAATGACCTGGATAGGCAAGATGAAGGACAAGCGTAGGTGTGCAGGAGCCACAAACATTTTACATGTGTATGTGTTTAGGGGAGGGAGGCAACTACCTGGAGGACAAGAGCCAGTGAGCTCAGGTGAATGAAAAAGCAGGAACAAAGTACAGGATTAATTTTCAGTATCTGCTGGAAGGTCATTTGGAGATTTCAAGTACTAGTGAAAGTGGGTTGAGGATATTGCAGATGAGAGGAGGTGAGTAAGTAGGGGTACAGATGAATGTTCAAAAAGAAAATCTTCTTGGAGTAACTGATAAGAAGGGGTTTATCTTTTACCCAAGTTACTGCAGCATGTGCTTAAAAGTACTGTTTCCCAGAGAGGTTAAGTGTTGAGTGTATGTGAGAAAACAATCAGAATGAGACTCTTCAGAACCAGTCTGTCTGGCTCTACCACTTACTAGCTAGAATAGCTGCATGAGTCTGTGCCTCAGTTGCTTTATCTATACAACAGGAAATGAAAAGTACCTACTTTGTAAGGCTACTTAAGGTTGAATGAGTTGACATATGTGAAGTATTAAGAATGGGGTCTGAGGTGCCTGTGTTGTGGCATAGCAATTAAACCCATCACCTGTGGCCCTGGCATCCCATATGGGTACTGGTACATCCCATATGGCATCCCATATGCCCCGTCTATTGCACTTCCAATCCAACTCCCTGCTAATGGCCTAGGAAAAGCAGCAAAAGATGGCCCAAGTGTTGGACTCCTGCCACCCACATGGAGACCTGGAGGAAGCTCCAGACTCCTGGCTTTGGCTTGGCTCAGCGCTGACCATTGAGACCATCTGGGGAGTAAACCAGTGGATGGAAGATTTATTCATTTCCTTTCTCTCTCTCTCACTCTCCTCCCTTCCCTGCCTCTCTGCATAGTTGAATCTATAAACAAAACAACAACAACAAAAGAATGAGGCCTGGGACAGGCATTTGGTCTAACAGTTAAGATGCCACTTGGGACACCTTCATCCCCATATCGGGGTATCTCAAAGAGAGTCTCAGCGCTGATTCTGATTCAGCTTTCTGCTAACACACACCTTGGGAGACAGCTCAATACTTGGGGCTCTGGACCTATGCAAGAGACCTGGATTGAATTCCTGGCTCCTGACTCTCTTGGGAGCTGCTGGCTCTCTTGTGCACCTTCTCTCTGGCTCCCCTGCCTTCTGGCTTCCATATCCTCCCCTCTCCCCCTTTTTCTCTCCCCCCTTCTCTTTCTTCCTGTCTCCTCTCTCTCCCCTCTTTCTCCTTGTCTCTCCCTCTCAAATAAATTAAATTTAAAAATAGTAACAAGGCCTGAGATGCAGTAGCTACTACATAAATAATTTTGGTTATATTTTTGGTTTAAGCTATATACTAAATTGTTGGCAGTGATTTTCTTCTTTCTTTAAGCCTTGTTTAAAATTTTTTCCCATTTTTTAAAAATTTCTTTTTTTTTCTTTGTAAGTTCATCTATCTTCTACTTTAGGCTTGGCAAGCATTCCCTGCTCTGCTTTCTTATTTGACTTCTCCTATTTAAAGGTAAACATACTGAAAGCTTTATTTGTGTATCTGACAGAAAGTAATGAGATGAAACAAAAACTTCCATAGAGCAAAAATTGGAACATGAGTCTGCAGGTGCAAAATGTCAGGCTGGTGGGAGTCAAAGCCTTTGTCCATTTAGGATTCTCAGATCATTATGGTCACTGGCAAAATGGGTAGCTTTCCACCTGTTTGTTAGATTCATATTTAACAAGATGGCTCCTCCATTGACATACATGCAGACACTGTTAGGTTTATTAATTATTTCCAAAGGAAAGGAAAACATATGAGTAAAAGCAAGATGGAAGAAACAATTGCACAGCAAATTGGGTTAGTAAAATTGGAGAAAATTTCCTCCTTGGACAAAAGTGTCTGTATCTTATTTACTTGTCTCAACTGTTGCCTTTTCCTAATCCTCAGAGGCAATGTAAGCTAAACAATTTGAATCTTAATGTAGGGCTTCTATCATTAGTGTGCTTAAATTTTTGCTGAGGCATCTTCCTATTTATATCACTGAAACTCTCCTTTCAGAGAGCTTGTTTTTAAAAAGAAATATCTATTGAGTTCATGCTATGTGCCTGTTATTTTTTCTTTTGATATTTATAACAATCTGCAATTCACTCATATTATCCTTATTTAATAGATGGCTCTGAGGAATTGAATGTCTCCCCAAATTGCATTGGGAATTCAATCCTCAAATTCATATGTTGATGCAAGTTGGGACTTTTGAGAGATAACTAGGATTAGATAAGATTATCAGGGTGTTTATCCTCATGATGAGACTGGTGGCATTATAAGAAAAAAGAAACGAGCAGCATGCTCTTACTATTGCTATGTGATACCTTCTACCACATTAGGATGCAACAGGAAGGCCCTAACCGGATGCTTGCACCATTCTCTTGGACTTTCTGGCCTCCAGACTCATGAGCTAAATAAACATCTGTTCTTTATAAATTATGCAGTCTGTGGTTATCAGGTTTTTTTTTTAAGATTTATTTTTATTTATTTGAAAAAACAGTGTTACAGAGAGAGGTAGAGACAGAGAGAGAGAGGTCTTCCATTTGCTGGTTTACTCCCCAAATGGCTGGAATGGCCAGAGCTGAGCTGATCCAAAGTCAGGAGACAGGAGCTTCTTCCAGTCTCCCATGTGGGTGTAGGAGTCTAGGGATTTGAGCCATCTTATACTGTTTCCCAGGCCATAGCAGAAAGCTAGAACTGAAGAGGAACAGCCGGGACTAGAACCAGCACCCATATAGGATGCCAGAACTTTAGGCAGGGCCTTTAACCTGCTGCACCAAATCACCTGGCCCCAGTAATCAGTTCTAACAACAGAAAATGGGTGAAGTGGGAAATTGAGTTGGAGTGAGGTTTTGAAATGCCTAAGGTCATGTAATACTTTATATTCTGTAGTGGTATTTCCCAGAATAAAAAGGGTTTTGTTGCTGTTATTTTTTTATTATGGGAAAATATATACCCAATTTTCAAACAAATGAGAAGATACAGGATGGCCAAAAGAAATTAAAAAATAAAACCCACTGCCAACATTTTAGTACACAACTTTGTACCCCTTTTTCTTTCATCTGTCTTTATGAGGGTATTTCAAGATGTCACAACAAAAATAGAAATAAAAGGTAACTCTCTTGTTTCATTGTCAAGTATCATGGAGATCTGTTGAAGTGAAATGGACACTATAAGAAAAAATGACCTGATCAGCTCTTGTCCTGACTGTTTATGTACAATGTAATACTTTATCCTTTTTAGTATTTTTGTTGTTGTTGTTCTAGTACTAGTGGTTGAACTCTGTAATTAACACACAATTATTCTGAGGTGTTTAAATTTTAACTGAAAAGTGATCCCTGTTAAATATAAGAGTGGGAAAAAGAGAGGGAGATGTACAATTTGGAACATGCGCAATCGGACTTGCCCAAAATGGTGGAGTTAGAAATGTGCCAGGATTCCAATACAATCCCATCAAGGTGGCATGTACCAATGCCATCTCACTAGTCCAAGTGATTTCAGTTCACAATTGATCACACTGATAGGTCTAAGAGTCAAAGGGATCACACAAACAAGACTAGTGTCTGCTAATACTAACTGATAGAATCAAAAAGGGAGAGAATGATCCAACATGGGAAGTGGGATACACAGCAGACTCATAGAATGGCAGACGTCCTAAACAGCACTCTGGCCTCAGAATCAGCCCTTAAGGCATTCGGATCTGGCGGAAGAGCCCATGAGAGTATTTTAGGCATGGAAAGCCAAGACACTCTGGAAAAAAAAAAAAGAAGAAGACCTAAATGAAAGATCTCTGCGAGTGAGATCCCAGTGGAAAGAAGGAGCCATCAAAGAAGGAGGTACCTTTCTCTGAAGAGAGGAGAGAACTTCCACTTTGACTATGACCCTGTCAGAATAAGATCGAAGTCGGCGAACCCTAAAGGCTTCCATAGCCATAGCAACTCATGACTAGAGCCTACGGAGATTACTGACACCATAAACAAGAGTGTCAAATTGTTAAATCAATAACAGGAGTCACTGTGTACTTATGTCTCATGTGGGATCTGTCCTTAATGTGTTGTCCAATGTGAAGTGATGCTATAACTAGTACTGAAACAGTATTTTTACACTTTGTGTTTCTGTGTGGGTGCAAACTGATGAAATGTTTACTTAGTATATACTAAATCGATCTTCTGTATATAAAGATAATTGAAAATGAAAAAAAAACTGGTGTTAAATTGGAAATTGCATAGAAAATTAATCAATTTTTAAAAAAATATCATGTAGGTTCTCTGTCTTTAATGTGCTGTACACTCTTATTTAATGCTATACCTAGTACTCCAACAGTATTTTTTCACTTTGTATTGCTATGTGGGGGCAAACTGTTGAAATCTTTACTTAATATATACTAAACTGATCTTCTGTATATAAAGAGAATTGAAAATGAATCTTGATGTGAATGGAAGGAGAGATGGAGCGGGAAAGGGGAGGGTTGCAGGTGGGAGGGAAGTTATGGGCGGGGGAAGCCATTGTAATCCATAAGCTGTACTTTGGAAATTTACATTCATTAAATAAAAGTTAAAAAAAGTATCATAGAGATCGCATCTGTGATAATTTCATCTGTGATAGCACATGTCAAGTGCCACTCCGTTCATCCCAATCTCAATGTAGGGAATCACAGAACATCTGTCAGGGACACTTCCAGAGTAGAATGTAATGCAATTCCCCCCATATTACTCTCTGACTACACCCCCTGTTAGAAAACTCATATGTAACGCACAGAGAAAGCAAAGAAAGTGGGAAGGATCTTTGAATTGATAATAGAAAAAAGAGTCCTCTTGGGTTTTTGGTCTACTGGATAAAATAATGGTGGATGGCAAAGGAAAAAAAAAATTGGTTGATTTGAGTCCTCCTTGAGGAATAGATTCCCGGAATTCAATATTTTCTACACATTTCCAAACATGATCTGCACCATATTGTGGTAGGATAGGGAGCCAGACAGGGCAACTTGAAGGAAGGTGAAAAGGGAGGGTGGGAATGTTCTTTCACAGTGCCTTAAGCCATGACCTGCAATGCCAGCAACTCTTATTGGATTGCTGGTCTGAGTCTCAGCTGTTCTGCTTCTGATGGAGCTTCCTGCTAATGCACCTAGAAAATCAGCAGAAAATGTCTCATCTACTTGGGCTCCTGACACCCACATGGGAGACCTGGATGGAGTTCTGGGCGCCTGGCTTTGCCTGATCCAGTCCTGACCCAATGGCCGTTGCAATCTTTTGAAGAGTAAACCTGTGGATGGGAAATCTCTTTATCTCTCTACTTTCCATCTTACTCTGTTGTTCTGCCTTTCAAATAACTAAAAATATTTTTTTAAAGAAGAGAGTGAAAAGGCCCCCAGTTTCTATTGTCCCCTAATTAATGTGACAATAGTTATTTATCCCTGTGAGGTAGACTTAGAACCTATTATAGTGTTATTCTTACCTGAGGTGGAGGGGACAGTAAATCAAGTAAGGCTAATAGAGCCTGAATGACAGATGGGAACCTGGAGTGTGCCTTTGCTAGAAAGGAATATTCCAGTTTAAAATGATTAGATCAAAACCATCTAATGTCCTCACATACACAATAGCAAAAGCATAAACAACATCAAAAGAACAACAACAAAAAAACCCACAGCTTTAAGGAAAAATGAGTAAGCAAGTAGTTTTGCGGGTGGGCCCTTTAATGCATAAGTACTTTGACTTGGCTGTTTTTCTCCCTGGATTATATGTAGCTTCAATTCACAGATCAGAACCTGGTATTGCAGGGAGGGGAAGCAAAGGGTTGAAGTCAGAGAGACAGGAGCACCAGGTTGGTACAGTAAATCTTCAACTGATGGAAGTTGAGACCCAAAGAGTCAGCTGAGACAAAAAGGTGCAGGCAGGTATCACTGATCTATTCATTTATTCAACAGTTTTGGGGGCCTTAATTGTGTGCCAGGTACTATTTTAGGCACTGAGTGAATACAACAGACTGATACAGATTATAAACAGACAAAAGCATAATCTCTTAGGAAGTGGTAGGTGCTATAAAATATGTCAAGGTAATGGAATAGACACTGATGATGAGAGGTGGGCATGTCTCAGAACTAGGTGCGCATGATCTAGAGGCCAGAATATCCAGTATAGCAGCAAAATGGCACTAGTGGACAAGGGATGCTAAAGACAGAGTCTAGTGCTAAGAAAGAAGCATGTGCTCTCCTCTCTGTTTTGTTCATTGTTGGATGGGACAGACTTAAGTCTTCAGATATAAATCAGAGTCCTAAAGGAGTGTGAGGAACAGGGGCATATTTTACCTCTGATTGAGAAGTGGAATGACGTATGTGGTCATTAAAGTGCCTTGATGTTTAGAAACATTACTTTAATATGGCAACTGTGGCTTATACTTATGATATCTTGCATAGCTAACTCCCTTCCATTATCTGATAAAGAAGTAGGTTGGGAAACCAAAAAAGAAGGAATTTCAAAGTGTAAAAAAATCTTAAAATTGGCATTGAAGTCCCAACCCTGGAAGCTCAACATATAAATACAGCTCTCAAAAGCCCAAGAGCCAAAGAAATATGCCAATATTTAGTTTAGTTTATGATATAAAACCCATAGAATGAGTTTGGATTAAAAAAAATTGGAGAATCTAGGTGTTGTTAATTGTGACAAATCTATTAGACTAATATGAGAGGTTATTAACAGAGGAAGCCAGATGTGATTTAAAGATTGTGACAAATATATTATGCTAATATGTTACCCATAGGGAAACTGGGTGTGGGGTATATGGGAACTCTTTGTACTACCTCACAATTGTATTATAAATTTAAAACTCTTCTGAAATAAAAACTTTTAAGAAATAGATATTTGAATAAGTGAATTAGTTGAACAAATGCCACAGTGAAAGGAGCAGCTAGAAGCAAGAAAGAGATGAAAAATGATTTCGTGTGATAGGACTTTTTCCATAAACCAAAGTTCACATTGTGGATTTTGAATCTTTTGAGATAAAACCATATATAGCAGTCAATTAAATCTTTTTTGCTCTTAAAAATAACTCCATACTAATTAAATGAGATCAATTCATTTCTGTTGTTTAAACGACTAGTTAATTCACCTGTTGACTTGTGGTTCAAAGCAGTGTGATCTCATGCCATTTGTATACTTTCAGGATCTTAGCCTTGTGAGCCTAAAGAGAAGTCTCTTTATTTTTTATTTATTTATTTATTTTGACAGACAGATTGGACAGTGAGAGAAAGAGACAGAGAGAAAGGGCTTCCTTTTCCATTGGTTCACCCCACAGTGGCCACTTCGGCCGGCGCGCTGCAACTGGCACCGCGTTGATCCAAAGCCAGGAGCCAGGTGCTTTTCTCCCATGCGGGTGCAGGACCCACGGACTTGGGCCATCCTCCACTGCACTCCCGGGCCACAGCAGAGAGCTGGACTGGAAGAGGAGCAACCGGGACGGAATCCGGAGCCCTGACCGGGACTAGAACCAGGGGTGCCCGCCGCAGGCGGAAGATTAGCCTAGTGAGCCACGGCGCCGGCCAGAGCAGTCTCTTTAAATTGCTTCATTATCTTTAAGGATAAGGGGAAACATTTTTTTTTCCAGTTTGTCAGTTATATGATCCAGAACCTTCAGGATATCATACTGAATGTGTAGCTGTTCTTCATTTAAAAGATGCCTACCTAAATTATAACCTTAGCCATGATACGTAAACTACTTGCTTGCTTTAAAACTGTCATTTTAAAATTTAATTAGAAAAATATATTCCGTTGAAATTGAAAAACAACATATATTGACCAAGACGAGTATTTTATTTCAGTCAACTTTCATAAATCAGGAAAATATAATGATTTGAATCTAGACTCTTCAGAATGTAATTTTAAATGCCCTCACTCCCACTTTCTCCTAAAAGAAGAGAGAAAATAAATTCTAGTTCACGTTTCCCTTCCTGGCCAAGACAGAACGTATTCATCATTCTCTGGGCAGAAGGTCATGTGGTTTCTTTGACTCATGCTTTGCTTTCACATTCTGCTATTTGATAAAAGTTCCCCTGGAGACTTTTTGGATGAAGTGATCATCTCCCCAGAATGAATGTGGTCATGTTTTTCATTGCAACACAAGAATTCACTTGAGATCTCAGTGAGAGAAATGGATTATAACCTTTAGTTATTGCAAGACTAGTTTATGACTGGGTAAACTTGCCCCAGCATCACTGCTTTCTCTTTTGGAGTTCCAGCAAAACTCCCTAAAATTTAGCTACTGCGTTTTCTACTAAGAATATAAGTAATCACTCAGGAGTCCCAGGTATATTATCTAAGTGGTTTTCTTGACTGAGATGAAAACCTAGACAGACTCTAATTTCGTAGGCCACTGGCTATAGAATCCTAGAAGCAGAAGGAATTTTAGAGGTCCTAGAATCTAAACATGTTATCACATAATGGGGAAATGAGGCTCAGTGTGGAGGAGTCACTTGTACAGAGTTGTACCTCCAAATCAGTAGTGCAGCTAGGATTATTAGAAGTCATGTTTCCTATTTCCCAATCTTGTGAACTGTGCTCTATACCTTCATCAGTGTTTAACACTGCAGGCAACTTCTGCATGGTTATTCTCTCAGTAGGCTCATTTCTCCATTGTGGATTAGATGCCCACTGTGTTCTAGCAGTGGTGCCACGGGAAGGGAGGGGCTCCTGTTTTTTCTTCACCTTTGGTCAAATTTAGGGCAGGTTAGACTTTTCTTCCTACATCATCTATTTGTGTGGGTGTGTATGTGTGTATTTATATAAGTAGTCAGAGAAATAGATAATCTTATTCAGCTCTTTTCTTGTATTATGTGCTGTCATAGAATGGTGTTAACTTCTTGTACTTATATCTATATGCATAATTCCAAACTTAAGTTTGAGAGGCAGATAATATGGTAGTTAATCTCTCTCTGTCTCTCTCATACAAACAGATGCACACTCACATGCATACACAGAGTCATATGCTAAGTTGCTTAGGTTCAAAACTTGACTCCTTATGTTTATTAATTCTGTGGCTTGGAGTAAGTTGCTTAGTTGCTCTGTGGAAAAGGGGTAATAATACCTACCTCAGTCTCAATTAAATTTCAGCCAGAGAAGGAGAACCATCATTGGTCATAAGAAATAAGAAATTTTATCACAAGAATTAGATATTATGTGATTTGGGGAGCGAATTAGAATCCATAAGGCTCATTTTATCATTTTGTGTTGAGCTTTGGTTGGCAGAGGAAGTGGAAGGAGAATAAAGACAAATTGGAAAGAAAGAAGACAAACTGAAACCCTTGAGGACATCTGGAGCCTGTGCTTATCTTTTACTACCTCCAGCCTCTGTAGTTGCTACAGAAGATGCCACCCTTCATCACAGAGCTACATGTGTACCTGGTCTGGGATTTATGGAAGGTTAAGGAGGACATCTTGCAGTAGCTGGAGAAGTTGCTGACCCAACTCCTGTTCTTTGCCAATGAGATGGGCTGCAGGTTAGCAATCATGATTAAAGGTGCACCTTGCTCCACAATCCTTCATAATATTAAAAATGATTGCTCCTTCACTTTCTCCTTTTATATCTCATGGAGACATCTCTTGTGGGAAACTAATTTTATGCCACATAGGAGAAATAATTCTGAGATGCACAGTTTCAGATTGTAACTAATTTAACACCAGACAAAATGACTACACTGTGCCTGATATATTATAAGAACTACTAGACATTAGTTCTTAGACTTGTTAGTGTGGTTATTTGATTAGTTTTTTCTGTTCTACTAGCTTTCAAATGCTATGAGAGAAGAGAATATATATGTTTTTATTTACCATTTTATCTCTATCACCTAGTACAGTAACTGCTATATGGTGGGAACTCATTAAATATTTGTTGAATGAATAGAAAAGCAGTAAAAAGAAGGCAAAGTGGAAAAATTATAACATGTACAAAACAATTTATCAGCAATATTAGTGTTATAGGGGAATACAGAGAAATGCTAAGATCAGATCTCTGGCTTGATGGAGGGATGGAGAATCAGGCATTGTCATAACAGGAACCTTACTAGGACCAAGGAAGTATGACCAGGACAGAACTGGTTCATCTGTTGGATTCTTCTCCAATAGAATTATTTACCTGTATTGAATATTTTCCTTTTGTTTCTCCTATATCCAGTCCTTATCCATATGCATTCTGCTCTGTGCTTCAGATGATGGCCTTTATGATGTGTCATTTAGATTATTTTGCATTTTGATGTATCAGTTGAGTATAGGCAATTGGAGACAGTAGCAACACATGGAAGGAGACACTATTCATATTATTTTTTTCTTCAGGTTGATGTTGGCTAAAGTCTTCCACTAAAGGTCACAGATTTGGTGAAGTAAAATCACATCCTACAACCACAGCTATAGTCTGGTATCTGGTAACTGCTCACTCCATTTGTCCCTATGCCTAAGAGTGGAAAAGTTCCCCTGCTATTGCTAATTTTAAGGTGCAATTTTCACCATCCTTTGTTGGTTTCCATTAACCCCTCCCACATAATTTAATTAGCCCTTTCATTAAAGTTTCCTTAATCACTCTCTCTGAGGTTTTCTTCTGTTTCCTGCTGTGACACTGACTGATATTTCATCAGTCTAATACAGAACCCCAGGGACCATAAATAGTTTCTGACTTACTATGATTTGACTTTTGAGTTTTTGGCTTTATAGTGGTAGTAAATCCATATGCATTCAATAAAAACTATACTGGGAGTTTTGAATTTGGATCTTTTTCTGGGCAACTGATATGCCATACACTCTTCCTTCATGATGTTGGGCAGTGACAGTGAGCACAGCTTCCAATCAACCTGTGACTGGCAGAAGAGACAACCCATACTCCACAGTGTGCAGTGTTGCTGAGCTAGGGTGGTCTGTATGTTAGATGTATTTTTGACTTGTGATATTTTAAATTTCTGATGAGTTTATGGAGATGTGACCTCATTAGTCAAGGAGTATCTATACTGGGGTTTGAAAGACATGGGAGGAAGAGAAGCTAGGTGACAAACAATACTCAAAGTTTGTTGTGCAGTAGCATGCTGGTCCTCAATCAGTAGTCTTGTAATAAGACTTGCAGCGACAGCTGTGGGTACGATGGTACAGAACCCAACTTTCTGAAAAGTAACTGATTAAACCTAGGCACACAGACAAAACAAGCCTTCATTCTTGCCAGAAAACTGAGGACTGAGGTGAAGTTCAGTCATCTAGATTGAATCACCATGGGTTAAAGAGTAGGCATGCCAAAGAGATGTAAGTCCTTTCAGGTTTACTGGATACAAAGCATGGGGCAAAAAATTCTAAGGAAATCGATACCCACTGAGGGATATAAAGCTGCCAATACACCCTCAGCCATCATTAGTATTTGTAAGGTAATTGAGAAGGCTTGGTAGTATAGGTGGATGGCTGAAAGAAAGACTAATGATGTGGGAAAGGCTGGATGAAGCCAACTGAGGAGTACAGTCAGTACCAAGCAAAGGAGTTTGGATTTGAAACCATAGGAATGAAGAAGCAATTGATAATTCGGGGGCATTTAATGTCAGTGACCTTTGATAACTTGTTAAACTTGTTAGTATAATGATTTATGGATGTCCTTACAGCCAACATGGAAAGAAATTGATGTTGATCATGATGATGTTAAGCAATTGCCATTTATGGAACATCTATTAGGTGCCAGTCACGTAACCCACCTTTTATATATGATATTTAATCTTTACAAGAAGCCTTATGCGATCACTGTTATAATTATCCTCATTTTGCACATGAATTCAATGAAGATCAAGAAAGCCTTAAACACTTTGCTCAAGGTGATGAGGCTGGAGTTAAGCCTAGGACTGAATGACTCTAAATCCTGAGCTCATAATCTCTATAATAGACCATCCTCATTTCTTATTCTGTTGTTTTTCCTCACCTTCATTCTGTTTCTGGCCTTTTGTCTTGAAGTTGACATTGTCCCCTAAGCAATGTCACAAAGGATACCAATTTACCAGCCTTATTCATGAACACCAAACATTGCCTTCATTCCCAGGCAGATACTGGGCTCTTTGCCAAAGTAATGGCTCTGATAGGAATCTTCTTCCAATCCTTCTGTATTTGTACAGCACATGATGATAAAGGAGAGTCCAGAAACTTTGAATCTGACTTTGGGGTTGCCCTCTACAATTCCCTTGAGGCATTCTTAAAATGAGTCACCAACTTTCCTGACTGCATTTACTGATCCTTGGAGAGGAAATGTTCTCTAGCTTGGCATTGGACTTTTATGGCTCTCCAATTCCACTGACCCCAAAGCTTTGAGAGGATACCTAGTGTCCTTGAAATAGAAAAGAATTCATCTTTTAAAAAGGCTGAATTTTATTGCATGGTTTGTTCATCTATCCCCTTTCCATCTTTATATACTTATTATTTTTGAGTAAATGTCTGAGTTTGAAAGACCTGTATTTATTTATTATTTTTTAATTATATTATTTATTTGAAGGGGAAATTTACAGAGGGAAAGAGAGAGACAGAGATCTTCCATCTTTGGTTCACTCCCCAAATGGTGTAGGCTGGGCCAGCCTGAAGCCAGGAGCCCAGAACTCCATCCTGGTTTCCCACATGGATAGCAGGGGCCCAAGTACTTGAGCCATCTTCCACTGCTTTCCCAGGCTCATTACCAGAGAGCTGGATTTTAATTGGAGAGCAGAGACTTGAACCAGCACTCATGGGCAATTCTGGCATCACAACTGGCACCTTAACCCACTGCACCACAAAGCTGACCCCTGAAAGACCTTCAAGGATCTAGTCCAACCTTCTTCAGATTATAAATGGGAAAGATGAAGCCTATAGAGCATAAATTACTTTCCTATGGTCATGTTAGAGTCAGAACTATAACACAGGTCTCCTGGGCTCCAGTTGTCCTTCCCTGATTTTCTTAACTATGCATTCACAATGAATTGTCTTAATTTTATTTTTCTGTATATCTATGAAATTTTTATAAATGTGTTTGGCATGCAGTGTGTTATCTATGAATATTTCTGATTAGACTTCTTTTTTCCCTTCAGTTTGACCATGGTTGATGTGAAACATATCCTTTTCTGGTTTAGGGCATTGGCTAGGTTTGAAACCATATTTTACACTTTAATTTCATTTTAGTCGAGTGGAAAGGGCACTTGTATCTTTTCACTTAGTAAAAGATCTATCAGAGACTGACTTCCCCAGAGGACATTGTCTAATCCTCGGAAAGAGCTCCTCAGGAAAGAAACTTCCTAATAAAGCTTGATTCCATTTCTTTCTCTAAGAGTTGGTAAAGTCTCACTGGAGATACATTCACATTGATTGTATGTCACAGGAGACCCTCAAAATTTCCCTTTAATGTGGGAAATTCACAAATATTATGAACATTTTCCTACTCAATTTATTTCTCTCATCATGAGCATAATGAGATATGATATCCATTTGCTTCTTGCTTCCTGGGACTATGGAGTCTGAGAGTGGTTCAGAAGCACTACCAGAGGCATTGGAAATGAAATAGTTGTGTCTGATGGGAGGATCTTTCATCCTCTTTTGGAGGCCAACTTTCTGCCTCAAAAATCTCTGACATGATAATTGTCAGAGGTAATGGTGCTATGGATACAGTATCTATATACTGACCTTATGGTCAGATTCCTGAGCTAGAGAACCTTAACTCGCCTTCCAACCAAATACAGGAATCCCTTCCTTAGACTCCAGAAATGGGCTGGTGTTAACACTTGGAGAAAGCCTGGCAAAATGACATAATGCCCAGATCCTGGATTGGGTGGGAGTGAGGAATGGAAAGAAGATATGATACATGGTGAAGAACCAGTGAGTCGCAAGATTCCACAGATATAAATAGTATATTGGCTCCATGCTCTTCTACCTGCTTTTTGTGTCACATTGTAACCACTGATGCTTCCCAAATGTAATTTGATTTACATTGTAAAAATATTTAGAGGTGAGGATTTCAAGAAGTAATTATGCTATGAGCACTCTTGATCGGATTAATGCTGTTATCTGGAGAATGGGTGGGTTAGTTATCAGAGGAGTAGGTTCCTAATTAGAAAGGATGAAAGAAAGAGGGGGGAGGGATGGGGAAGTGAAGGAACTGTGGTTGTCTTCTTGAAACTGTACCTATGGAATGCATAAAATCTTTTCTCCTTATTTTAATAAAAATAAATAAAAAGATAAAGGATGATTTTTGGGGGCTAGCATTTGGTCCAGCTGTTAAGCCACTACTTGGGACAACTGCAGCTCATATTGGGGTGCCTAGGTTCAAGTCTTATCTCTGCTTCCAATTCCAGCTTCCTACTAATACAGATCCTGGATAACAGTAGTAATGGCTCAAGTAGTTAGGTCCCTGCCACCCATTTGGGAGACTTGGATTGAACTCAGGACTCCTGGGTTTGGCCTGCATCAGCCCTGGCTGCTTTGGAAGTTTGGTGAGTGAACCAGCAGATGGAAAAATCACTCTCTCTCTCTCTCTCCCTTCCTTTCAAATAAAAATGAAAATAAATAAATGAAAAATGTAAAAGGATGCATCTGGCTGATTTCCTCCTTATGTCCCATCCATCCTCATCTGCCACTCTACCATGTTATGATGTGGCATGAAGGTGCTCTCTAGAGGCTGGCACCTTGATATTGAACTTCTCAGCCCCCAGAATGGCAAAGAATAAATTTCATTTCTTTATAAATTATCCATTGTGTGGTATCCTGTTATAGAAACAGAAAATTGGCTGAGACAAGTAGATATTTCCACAGAGATCTAGGTATTTCTTAAAGAAGAGTAGTAAATGATTTGTTGTCATTCCATTGTTTCCTTTCTTTTCAATTTTTTTCAAATTAAATTGGCTGACTGGTTTGTATCCAAAGGGTATCTCAAGATATTGATCTAGTCAGTTCATTTCTCCACCATGCCCCAACACCAACCAGGTTCATAGATTTCTTTGATTCCTAATTGTGAAGAAGCTATAGGCTTTGGTGGGATGAACCTGAGGTTATCATCTTTGTAGTCTTGAGTACTAAAAAAATAGAATCTCTAACTCCAAATGCTGTGGCTTTGAAACACTGGAGATCAGTATTGTTGAGGTTATTGTATGATATGTATGGTTTACTTGGGGATTTCATTCTCCTTTATGAAGGCTAGAAATTTCCCCACAGCATGAGGGGCTTCAAAAAGCTTGTGGGAAATTGAATTAAAAGTTGATATTGGGGCCGGCACCGTGGCTTAACAGGCTAATCCTCCGCCTTGCGGCACCAGGACTAGAACCGGTTCTAGTCCCAGTTGGGGCACCAGATTCTATCCCAGTTGCCCCTCTTCCAGGCCAGATCTCTGCTGTGGCCCGGGAAGGCAGTGGAGAATGGCCCAAGTCCTTGGGCCCTGCACCCCATGGGAGACCAGGAAAAGCACCTGCCTCTGCCTTCGGATCAGCGTGGTAGGCCGGCTGCAGCGCGGCGGCAGCGGCGGCCATTGGAGGGTGAACCAGCGGCAAAGGGAAGACCTTTCTGTCTCTCTTTCTCTCTCTCTCACTGTCCACTCTGCCTGTCTAAAAAAAAAAGTTGATATTGATCCAAAATTTCAGACAAGAGAGAGACAGAGACAGAAAGGTCTTCATCCACCAGTTCATTCCCCAAGATGGCTGCAATGGGTGGAGCTGAGCCCATCCAAAGTTAGGAGCTAGGAACTTCTTCTAAGTCTCCCACAATAGTGCAGGGCCCAATTACTTTGGCCATTTTCTACTGCTTTCCCAGGCCATAGCAGAGAGCTGGATGAAACAAGAGTGCCTGGACACCAACTGACGCCCATATGGGATGCTGGCACTGTAGGCAGAGGCTTAGCCCACTGTGCTACCAGTGCCAGCCCCCCCAAAAAAATTTTTTTTGAAATCTATTAACACATAGGTCTTCAAAAAGTTCATGAAAACATGCGTATTATGAAAAACTGCATGAATTTCAAGTTCTTGCACCAAAGTAAGCTTATATTTTAATTCTATTTCCATAAACTTTTTGAAGTCCTCCAATAACTGCATTAATTGATGTGTATTTCTTAATGTACATTTTCTACCTTCCCACTTTCTCCTAGAAGGGAGTTTGTCTGTTGACATACATTATACAAGGGTTTAGTTCTTTAGTTAGGCAAAAGTGATAGGGAAATAAATATAATGAACAATGCAATGGAGCCACCACCTTGAGAAAAGGAAGCAATGAAGGAATGGCTCAAATCAGTTTAACACATTTTTTTGAGATGGTACAGATTGTTATAAATTTGTAAAACACAATAGGAAGAGATTCTTTTTAAAAAAGATTTATTTATTTATTTGAAAGTCATAGTTATACAGAGAGAGAAGAAAGGCAGAGAGAGAGAAAGTCTTCCATCTGCTGGTTCACTCTCCAATTGGCCACGATGGCTGGAACTGCACCGATCTGAAGCCAGAAGCCAGGAACTTCTTTCATGTCTCCCACGTGGGTGCAGGGGCCCAAGGACTTGGGCCATCTTCTACTGGTTTCCCAGTCCATAGCAGAGAGCTGGACTGGAAGTGGAGCAGTTTGGACTTGAGCCAGTGCCATACGGGATGCTGGCACTGCAGGCAGCGACCTTACCCACTACTCACAGTGCTGGCCCTATAGGGAGAGATCTAACATATGCTTTACCCATTTTCTGCTATTGTAACATCTTGTAGACTGTATATAGTTTAATATCACAGTCAGGATATCAGGATTGATAGCATTAAGAAAACCAGTTCTTCCATTGCCAAAGGAGCACTCATGTTGTCCTTCAGTAGCCACATGTACTTTCCTCCCATATCTTAATCTCTGGAAACACTAGTCTATCTTATTTTGTCATTTCAAAACTGTTATATCAAGAGTGTTATGTGGTATGTAACCTTTGGCATTGGTGTTTTTTCATTCAATATAATTTTCTTAATTCATACAGGTTGAATCATGCATTAACTATTCCTTTCTTATTGCTTACTAGTATTCGTGGTGGTATAAATATAATATGGTTTGGTTAACCATTTACTTTTTGAAGACAGTTTTAGGTATCATGAATAAAATTGCTATTGGGATTTGTGAAGAAGTTTTCAATAATGTGCCAAATGTCCAAGAATCAACTGCTGAGTCATAATAGTGTTTGCACATTTAGTTTCTAAAGAAACAGCCAAACTGTTTTCCATAGTGGTTACTATTTTACAGTACAACAAGCATTGCATGGGTGCAGTTTTTCTACATCCTTGTCAACATTTGGTGCAGTTGCAATTTTTCATTTTTGTCAATCTTATTGGTATCTGGTGACAACTGATTGTGGTTTTAATTTGCATCTCACTAATGGCTAATTGTGGTAAACATCATTTCATGTAATTAATTGCCATCTGTATAGCCACCCCAATGGAATGTATATTGCCATCTGTATAGCCACCCCAGTGGAATGTCTCTTCAATTGAATGTCTTTTGCCCATGTTCTAATTTGTTTTATTTTGCTTACTGTTGAGTTTTGGGATTACTTTATATATTCTAAATATTGTTTTTTTTTTGTCAGATGAGTGTTAGAGATATTTTCCCCATTGTAGCTTGATTGTTCATATCCTTTTACTATTATTTTTTAAAGATTTATTTATCTATTTATTTGAAAGAGTTAGAGAGAGAGGAAGATCAATCTTCCATCTGCTGGTTCAGTCCCTATGTGGCTGAAACGGCCTGGGCTGAGCCAAGCTGATGCCAGGAACCAGGAACTTCATCCAGGTCTCCCATGTGGTTGGCAGAAGCCCATGCACTTAGGGCATTTTCTGCTACTTTTCCTAGGCCATTAAAAGGAAGTTGGATTGGAAGTGGAACAGCCAGGACCTTGCATCCCTGTGGAATGCCAGTGTTGCAGGCAGCGGCTTTACACTCTACACCAAAATGCCAGTCTCTTTTACATCCTTTTAACATTTTTTTTTCAAAGAAGTCTTTAATTTTCATAAATTAAAATATCTTTTTACAGATATTTACTTCTATGGATCATGCCTTTGGTGGCAATTCTAAAACTGATTTTCCTATCTGCAATTCCTGATGTGTTTTTTTTTATCACATATCATACTATATAAGTTTTATGGTGTTAGGTTTTACATTTAAGTTAGTGACCCATTTTGAGGGATTTTTCAATAATTTAGAGGTTTAGGTCAAGTTTTATTTTCTTATTCCTTGAATGTCAAAGTGCTCTACCATCATTTGTTGGAAAAGCTATCTTTCCTCTATTTGACTGCTTTCACATTCTTGTCAAAAATCAGTTGGACATATTTATGTGGATCTGTTTTTGGATTTTATATTCTGTCCCAATGATCTATTTTGTGTCTTTCTGCCAATACCACACTGTCTTGCAGCTGCGTAGTAGTTCCCAAAATCAGGTAGACTGATTTTACCATTTTTCTCCTGTTTTACAGAATTGTTTTAGCTATTTGAGTTCCTGTGCCTTTTTATAAAATATTGGAATGCTTTTTACCATATCTAAAAAATTTTGCTGGCATTTTGATAGTCATTGGTTAGGAGTTAAACCCATATATTAAGTAGCAGAAAATTGACATCTTTTATGCTGAATCTTCCAATCTGTGAACACACTATGTAGATATTCTTTTACTTTCTTCATAAATTGTATAGTTTTCAGCATGTAAATCATGTACATGTTTGGTTAGATTAAAACTAAATACTTTGTGTTTTAATAATTATAACTAGTATTGTATTTTTAATTCCAGTCTCCACATATTTATTGCTGTTATATATATACAATTTTCTTATGAATGTTTTGTATATTGAAATCTTGCTGATCTCACATTCAGTTCTAGACAATGTGTTTTTTTAAATTTTATTTAAGGTATAAAAATTTCATATAATTCATATATACAGATTTAGGAACATAGTGATTCTTCCCATGCTACCCTGCCTCCCACCTTCACTCCCACCCTTCTTCCTCTTCTCTCTCCTATTCCCACTCTTAATTTTTATAAAGATCTATTTTCAGTTTCCTTTATACTCATCAGTTTAACCCTACAGTAAGTAAAGGGTTCACCAAATAGTGTGAGGAGGGGAAAAAAAGCTGTTCTTCAACAGTGGAGACATTTGTAGAGCCTTTGAATATATTCTATATGCACAATCTTGTCTCTTGTAAATAAGGATTTTTTTTTCCTTTGTGACCTGCATAGCCTTTATTGCCTTATTGTACTATGTAACTTTGAGCGTTCTTTTGAACAAAAGTGGTAAGGTTTGTTTCCAAACCTAAGAAGAAAACATTCAGTCTTTCAATCTCTCAACAAAAATTATACACTTTTTTAAAGGATTATTTATTTATTTGAGAGGCAGAGCTACAGAGAGAGGGAGGGAGGAGGAGAGAGAGAGAGTGAGAGAGAGAGGTCTTACATTTTCTGGTTCACTTCTGAAATGGCTGCAATGGCCAGATTTGAAGCTAGGAGCCAGGAGCCAAGAGCTTTCTCTAGGTCTCCCAAGTGGGCTCAGGGGCCCAAGCACATGGGCCATTCTCTGCTGCTTCCCCAAGCCATAGCAGAGAGCTGGAGTGGAAGAGGAGCAGCTGGGACATGAGCAGGTGCCCATATCGGATGTCAGCACTACAAATGGAGGCTTAGCTTACTATGCCACATTACCAGCCCCCCAAAATGATATTGTTAACTAGAGACATTTTGTGGATTCTTTCTACTAAGTCATGGACATTTGCTTCAATATCTATTTTTGAGAATCTTTTTTCCTTGAATGTGTATTGGGTTTTGCCAAATGCTTTTTCTGTATCAATTCATGTAGTTTCATAATGTTTATTTTTTAAACTGCTAATACGATAAATTACATTAATGAATTATATATATATATATATATAGAGAGAGAGAGAGAGAGAGAGAGAGAGAGAGAGTTAGACAGTGAGAGAGAGAGAAAGAGAGAAAGGTCTTCCTTCCATTGGTTCATCCCCCAAATGGCCGCTACGGCCAGCGCTGCACTGATCCGAAGCCAGGAGCCAGGTGCTTCCTCCTGGTCTCCCATGTGGGTGCAAGGGCCCAAGCACTTGGGCCATCCTCCACTGCCTTCCTGGGCCACAGCAGAGAGCTATATTGGAAGAGGAGCAACCGGGACTAGAACCCGACTCCCATATGGGATGCTGGCGCCGCAGGCAGAGGATTAACCAAGTGAGCCATGGCGCTAGCCCCCAATTAATGAATTTTAAATACTGAACCAATCCTGCATCCCTGTAATAAACTCCACCTTGTCATCATTTATAATTCATTTTATGTATTGCTGAATTTTAAATGCTAATCTTCGATGAGTTATTGTGTCTATATTTATGAGCAATATTGATCTGTAATTGTCTTTCGTGTGTGTCCTCTAATTTTGATATTAGGATAATACTAACTTCATAAACTGAATTGAGAAGCATCACCCACTTCTCTAGTCTCAGCAAGAGATTGTAGAGTTGATATTGATTATATACATGTTTTGTAGAATTGTCTGGTGAATCCAGCCTGGCTTGGAGAGTTTTCTTTTGCCAATTTTGAAATTGTAATTTCAATTTCCATAGCAGTTACAGAGCTGTCCATATTATTATTTTGGGTAGATTGGGGGTCATTTTTGTTTTTTTGAGGATTTCTCCATTTCACCTAAGTTCTCAAAATTGCACATGCAGATTTTTCATAGTATTCCCTTATTATCCTTGTACTCTTGACAGAGTCTATAGTAATAGTATTTATTTTATTCCCCTGTGAAAATTTGTGATTTTCCTTTTTCCTTTTGCTTTATCAGTCTTTATAGAGGGCAGTGAATCTTACTTATTTAATTTATTTATTTTTGTTTTCAATTCCCTTGTTTTCTCCTTTTTAATATTTCTTTCTGCTTACTGTGGATCTGTTTATTTTTTTTATTCTTCATGTATTTAGACTATTATTTTTAAACTTTCCTCTTGCCTAATGCCTATATTTATTGTTATACCTTTCTGTCTCAGCAAAGCTGTATCCCACAAAATTTGATGCATTTTCCTTTTCTTTTTTTTTATTAAACTTTTATTTAATGAATATAAATTTCCAAAGTACAGCTTATGGGTTACAATGGCTTCCCCCCTCCCATAACTTCCCTCCCGCCCGCAACCCTCCCCTTTCCCGCTCCCTTTCCCCTTCCATTCATGTAAAGATTCATTTTCAATTCTCTTTGTATACAGAAGATCAGTTTAGTATATATTAGGTAAAGATTTCAACATTTTGCCCATATAGCACATAAATTGAAAAAAACTACCATTGGATTACTAATTATAGCATTAAATAGCAATGTACAGCACATTAAAGACAGAGAACCTACATAATTTTTTTTCAAATTAATTAATTTTTTATGCCCTTTCCTTTTTAACACCAGGTTGTTTTTTTTTCATTTCCAATTCTCTTTATATACAGAAGATCACTTCAATATATAATTAGTAAAGACCTCATCAGTTTGTGCCCACACAGAAACACAAAGTGTAAAAATACTGTTTCAGTACTAGTTATAGCATCACTTCACTTTAGACGACACATTAGGGACAGATCCCACATGGGGTGTAAGTACACAGTGACTCCTGTTGCTGATTTAACAATTTGACACTCCTGTTCATGGCGTCAGTAATCTCCCTAGGCTCTAGTCATGAGTTGCCAGGGCTATGGAAGCCTTTAGAGTTCGCTGACTTTGATCTTATTCCGACAGGGTCATAGTCAAAGTGGAAGTTCTCTCCTCCCTTCGGAGAAGGGTACCTCCTTCTTTGATGGCCCCGTTCTTTCCACTGGGATCTCACTCACAGAGATCATTCATTTAGGTCTTTTTTTTTTCCATGATATCTTGGCTTTCCATACCTGCTATACTCTCATGGGCTCTTCCGCCAGATCCAAATGCCTTGAGGGCTGATTCTGAGGCCAGAGTGTTGTTTAGGACATCTGCCATTCTATGAGTCTGCTGTGTATCCCATTTCCCATGTTGGATCTTTCTCTCCCTTTTTGATTCTATCAGTTAGTATTAGCAGATACTTGTCTTGCTTGTGTGATCTCTTTGACTCTTAGACCTATCAGAGCTATCAATTGTGAGCTGAAATTGATCACTTGGACTAGTGCGATGGCATTGGTACATGCCATCTGGATGGGATTGTGTTGGATTCCCCTGGCACATTTCTAACTCGACCATTTGCGGCCAGTCCGATTGAGCATGTTCCAAATTGTTCATCTCCTCCCTCTCTTTTTCCACTCTTAGATTTAACAGGGATCACTTTTCAGTTAAAATTTAAACACCTAAGAATAATTGTGTGTTAATTACTGAGTTCAACCAATAGTACTAGAACAACAACAACAACAACAAATACTAAAAAGGATAAAGTATTACATTGTACATCTAAAGTCAGGACAGGAGCTGATCAGTTCATTGTTGCTTATAGTGTCCATTTCACTTAACAGGTTTCCCCTTTGGCGCTCAGTTGTCACCGATCAGGGAAAACAAATGATATTTTTCTCTTTGGGACTGGCATTTTCCTTTTCATTTATTTCCATGTATTTTAAAAATATTCCATGAGACGTTTTCTTTGACTCATGGATTATTTATGGGAAGTCTTAAAAAATTCATGGAGAATGGATCTTAAAAAAACTGTGCATGGATTTCAAATTTTTTCATGCCAAAATAAACTTTTAATTCCATTTTCAATGAACTTTTGAGGTTCCCTTGTGTAAGTGTATTCTTTAGTTACTTGAGTATCTAGAGATTTTACTATTATATCTCCCTTCTTGGATCTAATTTGATTCCATTGGAATCAAAGAACATGCTATGTTTGATTTCAGTTCTTGTAAAATTGTTGATATTTGTTTTAGGGCCCTGAATGTGATCTGCCTTTGCATAATATATGGACACTTGGAAAAAAATATGTATTTTGCAATTTTTAGGTGGAGTGATGAGTAGGATGGAAATCAGAGTTTCTCACATTGACATTGCAGAAGGACAGCTCATTCCTGGATTTTTTATAATACTAGTAATGTAGTCATAATAGTTAAACTGTATCAGCATTTACTATGTGGCCAGCATATTAGTAATGAGTTCTCCTGCATTCATTTCTTATATGTTAGGCATCTTTCTAATTGGTTTCATTGGACTCATTAAGTCCTTTCTACAACTTAGATATAGGAACCACTATTAGACACACTTACCGTATGAGGAAACCAAGACCCAGAGGAATTTGTTTTTGCTCAAAGTCCCCCAGCTAGAGAGTAAAACTATGTAACTTGAACTTAAGCAATTTAACTTCAGGGATTGGTCCCTCAGCTAAAGGGCTGTGTGGTGACCTAATAAACAAGGACTGACAGTGCCAACATAAGAGAAAAAAGAGTCAAAAATTCCAGGAGCCAGCAGGTGGACACCAAAATATTGTTAGCGAATTTAAAATTGAAAAGAAAGACAAGCTCAAATTCTGGAATCTTACCAAAATGGGGGCAGATTTGATCACCACATTTGGGCTGATCCTGTCCAAACACAGCAGAAGCAAAACAGAATTCTGGGTGCAAACATCAGCCATGGACCTGCAGTCATTCTGATTGACTGTGACGGTTTCAATATATGATTTATTTGATAGTCTATTGTCTCCATCCCTAACAACCTGCCTGGTGTTTAGGTGGGTTTCGGTATTTGTCAGGCACAGGATAGAGAAGCAAGAGAGGAATAGAGAGTATGCAAAGACAGAGGAGGGGAAGGAATAATGAGGAAGAATCTTTTCCATTAACATTATTTGTATCTCATCCCCTCCTTATTCCACCATTTACCTCTAGATTTAAACCATTTGCTTCCAGGCCCAGATTCCACAATGGTAACCTTCTTATACTCAATTATCTTCCAAAGGCATCTTTAAGAGAATAAGTGCCTTTTCTCAGTGGTTATAGTGCACTTGAAACATGTCAAGGGACAAAGAAATGCAAGTCATAAAGAGAAAGAAAGAGAGCTGACTGAAAATTAACCAGTTGGGAACCCAGTTGAGAACAGGTTATAAGGGAGAAAAGAGCCTCTGAAAAATGAATTTGGGTTGAAATGAGAGCATAAAGGAGAGCTTCTCTCTGTGTAAGAAAAGCATTCATTTTAGGACATGGACTTTATATTATCTACTTAATTTTTAAATGTACAACAATTTTTAAAATATTTCATTTGGGGAAAATCAGAACTACATGCATTTATAACAGATAGTATAGAGATATCCTGAGTCAATTTAATGTTCTCCCAATGATGACAACTTGTATAACTATAAAATATATTACACTACAACATTTATATTAAAACCCACTATCATATTCAGATTTCTCCAGTTTTAGTTGAACTCAGATGTGTGTTTGTGTGTGTGTATTTGCTTTTATGCAATTTTATCACATGAGCAGATTTGTGTAACTACCATCACCACAGTCAAAATATAGTACAGTTTCATAACCACAAGAATCCTCTGTATTGCCCTTTTATTACCAAACTCTCCTCCATCCAGCACTACCATTTTAATAACCCCTGGCAATCACAAATACGTTTTCAATTTGAGTAATTTTGTCATTTTTTTAGATTTATTTATTTTATGTAAAAGAGTTATATATAGAGAGAAGG
This sequence comes from Lepus europaeus, assembly GCF_033115175.1. Classification (NCBI taxonomy): domain Eukaryota; kingdom Metazoa; phylum Chordata; class Mammalia; order Lagomorpha; family Leporidae; genus Lepus; species Lepus europaeus. Next base: position 53,110,728 of record NC_084850.1, read on the forward strand.
AGAGGCAGAGAGAGAGAGAGAGAGAGAGAGAGAGAGAGTCTTCCATCTGCTGGTTCACTCTCCAGGTGGCCACAACAGCTGGAGCACACCAATCTGAAGCCAGGAGCCAGAAGACTCCTCTGGGTCTCCCATGTGGGTGCAGGGGTCCAAAGACTTGGGCCATGTTGTATTGCTTTCCCAGGCCATCGCAGAGAGCTGAATCGGAAGTGGAGCAGCCAGGACTCAAATCGACACCCATATGAGATGCCGGCACTGGAGGCGGCAGCCCTACCTGCTACACCACAGCGCTGGCCCCAGTTTTGTCATTTCTAAGAGTTATGTAAATTAATCCATGTATTATGTAAGCTTTTGGTGGTAGCTTTTTTCCTTTGCTGAGCATAATTCCCTTGAGAATCATCCAAGTTGTTGCTTTTACCAACAGCTCATTCTTTTTTGCCACTGAGTAATATTCCATTTTATGAATGTACCACTATTTGTTTAACCATCTACCTGCTTAAGAACATCTAGGTTGTCCCTAAATTTTGGCTACTATGAAGAAAGGTGTATTTGTGCAGATTTTTGTGTGCCTGTGAATTTTTAGTTATCAAAAATAAATGCCCAAGAATACTCTTGCTGGATCTTGTAGTAGTTGCATGTTTAATTTTATAAGAAACTGCCAAGCTGTTTTCCAGAATGGGTATATCATCTAAAATCCCAGTGGCAATATATTCATATGAGTAATCTAGTTTTTCTACATTCTCCCCAGCATTTGCTGTTGTCACTTTTTTATTTACAGTACTCTGATAAGTGTGTGGTGATATGCCATTGTGGTTTTAATTTGCATTTCAATGATAGTTAATGATATTGAACATCTTTTCATGTGCTTACTTGTCATCTGTATATCCTTATTGGTGAAATGTCGCTTCATGTCATTTGCTCATGCTCTACTTGGATTATTTGTTCTTTTTTACTGTGGACTTGTGAGAGTTCTTCATGTATTCTAGATACTAGTTCTTTGATGAGCATATCGGTTACAATACTTTCTCCCTATCTATCTTTTTCATCCTCCTAACAGTATCTTTTACAGAAGACCATTTATGTAGTTGGAGTAGAGTTCCTCAAGTTATCCTTATCTAGAGTATACTTTTGTAGATTGTCAAAGATAAACCTTTTTCTATCCTTTGAGCACAAAATTTTTCTCTTACTCTTTCTTAAATATTGCCATTTTGTTTTAAATTTAAATGAATGACTCATTTCGTGATATTTTCAATAAAAGTATGAACTTTAGGTTAAGTTTTTTTTTTAAACTAAGAGTGTCCAATTATTCTAGCACTGCTGGAAAGACTTCATTGAATTATTTTTGTATTTTTGTCAATTAAGCCAGGCATATTTGTATGAGTCTATTTCTGATTTCTCAGTTCTATTCCATTTATCTATATGCTTGTCCTCCCCTCTAATACAACACTGCCTTGATTATTTTAGGTATATGGTAAGCCTTTATATCAAGTAGAGTGATTTTTCCCACTTTGTTCTTCTTTGTCAGGATGTTTTAGATATTATAGGGCCTGTATGTTTTAATGTAAATTTTAGAACAAATTAGTCTATGTCTAAAACAATGTTGCTAGGATTTTGGCAGGAATTACTTAAATCTAACATAAATTAATGTGGAAAAACTGACACCTTTACCATACAGTCTTCCAATCTAAGAACACGGTATGTTCCTTTATTTATTTGGTTGCTTTTTATTTCTTTCATCAGCATTTTGTAGTTTTCAGTAGGCAAATCTTGTACATGTTGCATGTGAGCCTTAATCTTTCATTTTCATTGGAGGACTTATAAATGTCATTTTCTTAATTTTATTTTCAATGTGTTCATTGTTTTATATAAAATGTGTTTAATTCTTGTCTCCTGAAACTTTACTGATAGCCTATTAACTTTTATTCCTCTTATAGTTCCAATGGCCTTCTGAATCTGGTTTCCAAGCTTGCAGATAATTAGGAGGTAGCAGGATTTCCTCGGGCAGGTACACTTTTAGCCACGCTCTATGAAAGTTGATATGAAGGGAAGAAAATGTAGTTTTATAGGTTGTACATAAGAACTTCAAAACAGGGTTCTGGGGCTCTTTGGCAAAGGGACATACAAATTATAATGCCCCCCAAGACATCTTTATGCAACTGAGGTTCTTACACAAGAACATTAAGGTTAACCTTGTATAAGAGTCATTTATGACATATGAGGTCACAGAACCACGTTTTAAACAGATCTACAGGAAAAACATATTGAAACTATACAAATATAGTTTACCTTAAAAATGAGCACATATAAAATAATTTTAAAATGATATCTATGAAAAATAAAGTTTGGCTCAAATTCTTGGCCCTTAATAGAAGTAAATGCTGCTGGGTTGATCGTCCTAAATATTT